>NW_008357039.1:98586-105592 GCF_000622305.1 Nannospalax galili
TCTCATTCTCTCTCTCTCTCTCTCTCTCTCTCTCTCTCTCTCTCTCTCTCTCTCATTTAGATCCTAGCTTGGAATTTTTAGATTTGTGTGTTTACTTTGGACTATCTGCAGCTGTCAGAAAACTAGAAAGAGCTAATGAGGGGAAGAGGAGGGCTTAAGTATGGGGTGCATTAATTACCTTTCTGTTGTGTGATCCTGTCCACCATGGTGGGAAGGCCTGGCAGGAGGCAGCCAGAGCAGAAAGCTGAGAGCTCCCCTATTCGAGCAGGCACAGGAAGCAGAGAGAGAAGCTGATAATAGTACAAGACTAAACTCTCAAAGCCCACCCCCCTGTGATGTACTTCCTCCAACTAGACCATACCTCCCAAATCTCCACAAACAGAGCCACCAACTGGAGCCAAGATTCGAAATACTTGAAGCCTATGGAGGACATTCATTTAAACCATCAAAGGGAGGAAGGAGAGAGTAGAAAATGTGGTGTGAGAACAGATGGGGGAGCACTGGAGATGGAGAGGTGTAGGTGTGGGGGCAAGAGAGTGTGGGGGGATATTGGGGGTGGGAAGGGTTATGTGGTGAAAGGGGTAGAAGATGAGAAAGAGGAGAGAGAGGGCTAACCTGAACTAAGGGTGTGCGGAAAGCCTTATGAAAAGGCTTAAATTAGCTACTACTTCATAAGCTAATTTAAAAAACACTATATATATTTTTTTTGGTCTTTTTGAGACAGGGTCTCTCTGTAACCCCAGCTGGCTTGGAACTGGCTATGACCAGGCTGGCCTTGGTCTGCCTGCCTCTGTCTCCCCTCTGGAGTGCTGGGATTAAAAGTGTGTGCCACCACACACAGTTAAAAATACTAATTTTTTAAAAAGGAAGTTTGAGGGGCTGAGAGATGGCTCAGCGGTTAAGAGCACTGACTGCTCTTGCAGAGGACCCAGGTTCAATTCCCAGCATCCACTTGGCAGCTAAGAACCATCCTTAACTCCAGTTCCAGAGGAATCCAAAGCCCTCTTCTGACCTCTGCGGCATTGCACGACACGGGTGCACTCACAAACATGCAGGCAGTACACTTGTACACATGAAATAAAAATAAGTAAAAATTTTTTAAAAAGGAAGTTTGAACTGATGTTTTGCTTACATGGGTAGATAATGCTCCTCCCACAAACCATGGGTAATTAAATGAAAATGTTAACACCAGGCGTATAATCTCACCCTTTGAGTTGTTGGTCAAGGAGTTCCCAGAGGCCCCCAAATCAATACAAGCTATTCCCACTGATTTTAAGTGCCCATCACAACTACATAGTAATATGGTAAAATCCTATTGGTAAAGACATCACACATTTTGATTACAGGATATAAAGAAATCAACCTGGAGCAGACAGGGGAAACTTCCTTCCTGCTGGTTTTCAAAGTGCTAGAAGGTGCTCTACAGCTTCCTGGGGTAGGAAAGTAATTAATAATGCTGCCTAGCAGTGGCCCCTGCATGCTGCAACACTGACCTGCCAGGCAAGATGTGTCCACTGGTACAATAGTTTCACTAATGCTGCGAGGGTAGCCAATCACTTTCTGATTTAAGGCCTGAGCCACATAAGGGAATTCATGTCTGGTCAAAAGTCCATGAATGGGGTAATTGTTGGCCTTAGGGTGAAACCTACTACTGCTGTTTAGCTAAATGGACATATTGGCAAACTGCCTTCCAAATAATTATGTTTAGTAATTATGTAGCTACTCTCAACCTTGGTCAAGGAAACTTCTTTTTGTAGTGAACAGAGGTCAATGCAGAGAATTATAACTGGTCAAACTACTAAGAATAAAGGACTACGGAGGACTCGGCCCTAAGTGGGACATCTGTATCAGCACTCCTCAAGGTTCAGGTAAATGAGGAGAAATGGAGCAGAAAGGGTGTAAGAGCCAGAGGGTGGGAAGGAATGCTGGGAAACAGTGCCCTCTGGACATGAAATGGCAGCTGCACTCCTGAGCTATGAGCAGCTGCGGTTATTTGCACAAGACCAAGTCCATCAGCATGCCAGCATGGATGCGGGCGCTCTTGAGGCCTCACTCTAGCTGAGGAGATATTGGCAGTTAATGTCTGCGAGGGGATGGAGACTCATTCCTCTTCAGGAGTGTAGCCACTGCGAGTTAGTTACCTAGGATCCAGTATACAACCCCATAACCACATCCACACACACACAAACAACTCTAAACTCAGAAGGGCATTAAAAAACAGACACGGAAGTGGGAGGAGGTTATATTAGGTTGGGAGGGGGATAAAGGAGGGTAAATATGACAAAATGCATTTATACATGTATGACACTGTCAACGATAAATTTTTAAATAATTTTTTAAATAACAAAAAGATGGGTTGATGTTATGCCTCACCCTTCCTCCACTCAAGAAAGCATATGTTTAAAATGAAAATCCATTCAAGTAAAAGCATTAGGTGGAAGTGAGCAAGAGGGAGAGGTGTGGCCCTACATCTGTGATTATTCACTTAAAAGTTACCCTCCTTGAGCTGCGGTGCCCCAGCTGCTTCTAACAAGCAGAGCTGCATCCAGAAGCAGGGCAGCTGCCAGGGCATCTGTGGGTGAAGGGACACAAAAGCTTCCTGGAAATGTCACAGGAGAGAGGAAAAGTCCCTGAAGCCTCCCAGTGGAAGAGGTGCTCACTGCTCCCACCCCACAGTTCAAAACAGATCTCACCCAGACGGTCTCCCACCACACAGGCACCTCCAATGCATCACAGGCTCTGCATTCCCAACTGATCTCTCTCTCTCTCTCTCCCATCCTCTCTCTTTCCCTCTCCCCATCCTCTCTCCCATCCTCTCTCTCTCTCCCCCCCCATCCTCTCTCTCCCATCCTCTCTCTTTCTCTCTAGTTCCTTTTCTTATACAACTGGAGTAAGCTTTTGAAACCAGATTCCCCTCAAATGTCGAAGAAATACCAGTCCCCACCACAGTCTCTCTGCTTTCTGTCACCCTCCTAGGCACCTAACTCTTCACTCAGCCCTCATCTCTGCCTGACTTCTGTCTGCTGGGTCAGTCTGCTTTTTCCAGAACAAGCCAAGATTCCTCCACTCTCGGAAGGCTCTTCCTCCAGCTAGGCTCATGGGCCTTCCTTCCCTGTCTGGTCATTGCTCAAGTGCCATTTCTTTAAGAAGACTGCTCTAAGTGACACTATCTGAGGATCCTTCTCTCTGTGCACCCTGACTGCACTTTATCTTTTGTTGGACCAGCTAATCTTGCTTCATGCTCCCCTGTGATTGAGCACCTGTCCAGATATGCAGCTCTAGGCCGCACAAAGTCCCCAGCTCCTAGCACAGGGGCTGGTACACAGTCACTGCTGAGAAGTGGCAGCTGAGTGACCAGCCCTTGAACAACAGCACAGCCAGCTTCTTCTGTTTTGCTTGGGGGTTAGGGGAGGATTAGGGGCCAGAGCTGAACTGCTCAGGAGACAAGTAGGGAGAATACACCATCCCCTTCTGGAAAATAACAAGTACTATTGGAAAGCATGTAACTTAGTCCATAGAATTCTTGTGTAGGCCTGGGAAGTTGGGGTTCCTCAGCCCCAAACAGCAGCCAGTCTGAGACCCCACACCCTCAACCTCTAACAGCTGAGCTCTTCCTGCGACCCCGACCCACAGCTTTCCTTCCGAGGCTCTTTCCAGCTTCTGGACTTTCCCTGGCCCTCCTCCTGTGCTGAACCTCCTGTCTGTCCCCTGCCGCTTTGGGCTTCACGCCATGCTGTGGGCTGGGGCTGTGGGTGCGCGGCTCCTCTGTCCCCTCCGAGTCACCCCCGCTGCTCTCGGCTCCCTTCCTCCTAGATCAGCCCACGCCACCAAAAGTGGAAGAGACAAAAACGCTTGACAAAGCCTCTAAAGGGGCCGATTGTTCCGGTCCCAGGGCAACGGCGCAGGACACTGCCTCCCAGCCGGCTCCCCAAGGCAGCCCGAGCCGCCGGCACGGACGGCCTGAGAAGGGGTGTCGGACCCGTCCCAGCCTTGCCACTTCGGCCGCAGCCCCCGCCACCCGGCTTCCCTCGGGAAACCTGGGGAGTCTTTGGATTACGTCCTGGGGAAGGAGCCGGCAGGACGGTGCTCATCTACCAGTCAGGAGCTCTCAGCCCAGCGAGCGTGGACTTCAGTCTCCAGACTGGGAGACATGAACGCCGCTCCCTTCCTAAGAACCCAGCTTGTCTGCTATGTCTGCTGAGCTGACCAGGTTTGTTTACACCAAAGCCAACAAACAAGAAAAGCCTTAAAAGCTTTAGGACCCAGAGCAGGCACAGAAGATGAGCCCAAGAGTGTTCATGGCTTGACTTTTTAAAACAAAACATTATGATGGAGGGCATGCTTAATTCTTTCAAACTGGAGCTTTGATAAACATTCTATAACGTATGTTCGGTGTGCAACTCGTTGCATTCTACCGCATAGGGGAAGCGGGGGGCCCTTGGCCCACAGCTCCAGGAGATGTAAAGCCACATATAATCAAAATTCCAGCAACAAATGAATTCTGAGGAGTTGTAAATGGATTGAATTTTTGCAAACCGACTCATGTTTACACTGACCACACAAGACTCATGTTCTAAGACCCATCCCAGTGTCGCACTGACAAGTGAAGATGCTACTCAGGAGTGATGAGTGAGCCCTGCTGGGGAATACTCTGGTAATACCCCACCTTCAGCACCAACCAAGGAGGAAGGAAAGGGGAAAGAGCAGCCACAGTGAGATGGAAAGATCATCCATGCTGTCCAAGCCCTTCATTTTCAGTGAAGACCCTGTGGTACTGAGAGGGGAGTGACTTGTCCAGCACCACGTGGGAATTAGGGGCAACTGTGGTCCTCAGACCACCAAGTCAGACTGTTCCAACAGGCCATGATCATTTGAGGGTAAAATGGCTCCACTGTGGTCTCCTCACTCCTACGTGGAAACGGTCTCAACAGCTTGGTTCTAGGAACATGTGTTTTGATGGCTATTTGGAAGCATTTTCCAAAGTGCCTTACTGTTTGCTATGCTGTGGATGCTCAGTGTCCCCCAGGCCCATGTACTGGGTGATGCTACTGGGAGAAATGAAATCTGTAAGAGGCAGAGCCTATGGGAGGTCCTCAGGTTACTGAAGCATGCATGTGAAGGGGGTTGTAGGATTCTGGTATCCTCTTTCTTTGTGCTCTCTGGCTCATGATGTAAGTCAAACACACACACACACACACACACACACACACACACATGCACACACGCACACCAGACTACATACTCTTGCCTCATCACAGGCCCAAAGTAACAGAGCCAGTCAATCATGGGTGAGAAACTCCAAAGATGCAAGATAAAATAAACCTTTTCTAGTTACAAGTCAACTACTTCATGTATTTTGTTATAGGTATGGAACTCTAACATGCTGTTGTTTAAGGAAGTCTACCAGGTATAGAGTATGTTATTCTAAAACTAAATGACAAATACCACTTGTTCGATCTCTCTGGGTTCCGCACTTTACCTGTGGCTCCTCACTTTCCTTGGTGATACCTATGCAAGGCTTTATGGGGAGGGGGTGTTTCTGCTTCAAATTAAACCCAGGTCTCCCCATATTTATTCCCTTTGAAACCATCCCTTTAGCCCACACTTGGCATAACGCAACATGTGCAGACGGCTACTTGATGTGGCTCCCTCAGTCCCTGGTCTCCTCCCTGTCTTTCCACTAAAACTCTGGCTCATTTTCTTTTTCGGTCAAAATATTCTCTTTGCAGCCAGCCAGGCAACTTCTCAGATAGAGAGCAAAAAGAAGTAACAAATAGTCAGCACATACTGAAAGGCTTGTTTCTGTCTGGGGAACTCAGAGCTGGGAATGCACTCCAGGGAACACGTTCCTCTTGGCCCAGAATGTCAAGGTTATTCCTCTTTAAAACAAGAATCCAGCAAATACAGACTAAACATTGAGCGGTACCAGACCCAGAGTCAGAGGCTTGATATCCATTCCTGATCTAAAGCAAAGCACTGGAGGTTGAAGGTGGAGTAGGTGTCTTGCGGCATGCAGCATCCACCTGCATCTTGGCCTTCAGGGTCTTTGCATCCATGCAGCAACCCCAATGGCCCACTAATGACCGAGGTGTCAAAGAGAGCCTTTACAGTGTGCCCCTCCCTGGGCGCAGTCCTCCACTGTGGCTGCTATTCTTGGCCACAGACAGCCTCCAGGACAGGGAGTTGAAGCTCCTGAGGGGTCAGAGAAGTCACATCCTACCAAAAGGCTGGGGCTTTCTTGAATCCAGCGAAGGGAACTGAGAAGGATTTGGGTGAGGTGCCCAATGCCACCTTGAGACAAAGAACTTCTTTGAAACTCAAGACTTGATCTTCTGGTCTTTTTATTCCCGATCAGCTTTTATGACCTCAACTTATCCGGGCACCTGCTCTCTCTGTCTCATACCAACATCCACATTAGCAAGATTTGACAAGTTCACTCACACCAAGGAATAAATAACTGACAATAAAATAATAGCATCATTGTTGATCATTGCTGAATTATGAGAGAAAAAAATCACTGAAGAATTTCAACAAACATGATTGAGAGAGGCAAGTTTTTGTTATGACATCTGCCATATTTGGGGTTTTCCTTCCATTATCGCCACTGTCTTAGTTTGTTCTTCATTGCTGTGACAAAACACTCTGACCACTACCAACTTGGGGAGGAAAGGGTTTATTTGTCGTACAACTCCCAGGTCACAGTTCATCAGGGAGCCCAAGGTAGGAACTCAGGGCAGGAACCTGGAGGCAGGAGCTGGAGCACAGGCCATGGAGGAACGCTGCTTACAGGCTTGCTCCCTTGGCCCCTGCTCAGCCTGCTTCCTTATGCAACACAGGCCCACCTGCCCAGTGGTGGCACCACCCACAGTGGGCTGGGCCCTCCCACATCACTCATCAAGAAGATGCCCTTCAGACATGGCCACAGGCCAGTCCAATAGAGGCAATTCCCTGACTGAGGCTCCCTCAACCCAGGTGTGTCAAGTTGACACTAAAGCTATCCAGCACA
>NW_008357039.1:107098-108928 GCF_000622305.1 Nannospalax galili
GCAGGAACTTGGAGGCAGGAGCTGGAGCACAGGCCATGGAGGAATGCTGCTTACAGGCTTGCTCCCTTGGCCCCTGCTCAGCCTGCTTCCTTATGCAACACAGGCCCACCTGCCCAGGGGTGACACCACCCACAGTGGGCTGGGCCCTCCCACATCACTCATCAAGAAGATGCCCTTCAGACATGGCCACAGGCCAGTCCAATAGAGGCAATTTCCCAATTGAGGCTCCCTCAACCCAGGTGTGTCAAGTTGACACTAAAGCTATCCAGCACAGCCACCTTGCCCAGAACATCATGCCACGGAAATGGCAGATAATTCTTTCAGCAAGTTCAGTATGTGGCTCTCAGGGTGAAACCAAATAGTAAATATCTAATGGATTCTTGCTAGCATGAGAGCTTATTAGAATGACTGTTTTATTTCCTCTGTATCCCCACATCATGGAAGTGTTCCCAGGGTACAGGAGCTGCTCCATGGATATTTACTAAGTGAATAAACACATTCATGTAAGAAGAGTGCTGGTTAGTAAGATGTAGTTCCTACTTTCTGGGGACACACACAAACTCAAAATGTGAATTAGCAAAATCAAAGATGTCACAGTTGTATGAATTTTTCTTATTTACCAAATCCAGAAGTATAAAAGTGGGTGGAGCACTCACATCCTCTGATCAAAGTAACTTTGTGCAATTAGAAGATTTTACACTGAACAGTAAGATTAAAGAACTTAAGCAGGGAGATTTACATCCAAAACTTTAGGGGCTGGAGAGATGGCTCAGCAGTTAAGGACACTGACTATTCTTGCAGATGACCTGGGTTCAAATCCCATCACCCTCATGGTGGCTAACAATGGTCCATAACTCCAGTTCCAGGGGATCTGACACCTTCTTCTGTCCTCCAAGGGCATTGTAGGACTCAGGTGCATTTATATACATACAGGCATAACACTCATACACATAAAATAAAAAGAAATCAAAAAATTAAATAAATTCCAATGGACCTAGACATTTCAATGACAGAAGCATGTACTCTCAGAATACAGCCTACACAATGGAGAAACAATACCAAACCCTTGGAGAATCAATACCAAGCCCTCGCTCAGTTCCAGCTTTCCTGTAGACTATATACCATACACAGAGGAGAAGGCAAAGTTGAACCAGGAAAGTTTAAGCTAATTATCTTTGCCAACTACTGATATGGTGTTCCTGGATAAAGCACTGCAAACCCAACTCTTTCGTAGATTAAAAAAAAAAAAAAAGAACGCATCAATAAATTAAGGGCAAAAAAATCAAACCTGTGAACATCGTGTGCTTACACACCCAAATGTTCATAATTATTTTTATGATCTGATGCTGTACTTGAGATTTTGCAGAGAACAAGTATTTGGTAGTGAGCTTGGTGTTCTTGGCATTTAGAAGTTACTCTGGCTGCTTCTGTGTTCTAGGCATAGGGAAAGACTGTTTCTAAAATGTGTGTGTGGTGATGTTCATGCAAACCTCACAGCCTGTGACTTAAAGTCGAAGGTTCAGTTCTGGATTCTCAGTTCTCCATCTGAAATTCTAATCTCAAATGTAGTAAAATACAACTGAGAGATAAAGACAGATTACTAATGGAGCAGCACTTTCCCAACGCCATGCCTAACTCACAATGCTTCAGGCTCAGTGACAAATCTTTAGTCTCTCTCTCTCTCTCTCTCTCTCCCTCCCTCCCTCTCTCTCATCTTTTTGAGACAAGGTCTCCCTGTAGACTCAGCTGGCCTGGAACTCACTATGTAGACCAGACTGGCCTTGAACTCATAGAGACCCACCTGCCTCTGCCTCCTGAGTGCTGGCATTA
>NW_008357039.1:109011-129679 GCF_000622305.1 Nannospalax galili
TTCCCTTTTCCTCCCCTCCCCTTCCCTTCCCTTCCTTTCCCTTCCCTTCCCTTCCCTTCCCTTCCCTTCCCTTCCCTTCCCTTCCCTCCCTCCCTCCCTCCCTCCCTCTTCTGCCTTTCTCATCTTTTATTCATTCTTTTTCCTTATCAACGAGTCCTCTTTCCAGTTGGATAACAGTCTTGTAATACATATTCACAGACATTTGGTATGCTTTTATTTAATCACAGTGCCCAAATACACTAAATTTACACCACGTAAAATATTAACAGGCATATGTGATATACTGGACAAAATTAAATACACACAGACTCAGTCATCATATGACACACAGGAACTTTCTAAGCTGATACTTCAGCAATCCTCTGACATTCAGTGTGCTCAGTAACATTCCCTGCTTTTATTTCTGTCAGTTCACAGTGCACAGTGACTCAAAGGGAGTAACATAGTGCATGAGCAAGCCTTAAGCCTTACTCACAGACCTCACTTCTTAAGCCATAAACAAATTTCACAGTTGCCCATCTGAGCCACCTCTTAAAGCTTACCCAGATGGACTCCAGGTCTGACTTTTGCAGTAATGTGGTGAATGCTGTAGTGCCCCTCCTTCCTTAAACAACCTATACCTGCAGTTAGAACTTAGCTGAATGTGCTCTTACCTGAAGGGATGAGGAGGAGGAATGAAAGAACCAGTAGAAAGCCGGTCAGCTTCATGATGTCTGCTTTACAAAGATGATTTCTTTTTAGCCATGGAGCGTTTCCACTGGGCAAGGAGTGGGGCTGAAAATAAAATGCAGAGGTTCGAAGTCCAGATGGAACCCAAGGGGATCATAACAGCTGCCCAAGAGAAAACAGCCACAAGTCATCTCCCTTCTGTGTGGGTTTCTTAAAGTGACCTCACTGATGCCCAGTGAGCTGTCAGGTTGTGTGAGGCTAAAACAGCCCTGGGTCCTAACTCCTGACTTATTAATTCACTGCCTTAGAGAGAGATGTGGGGTGATAGAGAAGGATGGGGCTAGACAAAATATTACAGTGGTGGCAAAGGAGAAAACCTGCACGTCATCATCTCCATCAGGAAGTTCCTGGAACCTTACCCTCTAGTAGCTTTTCGGTTTGACTTGATCTTGCAGGTGATGACAATGTCCAGCCACCTCCTATGTCTGATGGATCTCCTCCATCCTAATATTGGGGTATTGGTTCTCTTGAGCCCACTGGGCCCCCTGGTGGCTGCAGGAGAAGGGCTGGGGGGTGTCACTCTTGACGCTGTAGCCCTCTCCTTCTGCTCCATCTTCTTCAAGGTCCATCACAGAGCTCCTTTTCCTCTGCTCATGTACAGGGGACTCCAGTCAGTACAAGTCTAGTCAATGCCAAGTGCAAAGTTGGAACTATGTAGTTGAAGAGGCCAGAAGACGTTACCTGAATGGGCAGAACTGCAGGTCAGCATGCAAGCCCCAAACAAGTTTGACTTTGCAGAGATGGATTTTGTGTAGTTTAAGATTCCTCAGTGATGTCTCATGAATCCTCCGCTGAGTTAGTCAGCTTCTGTCACTATAACAAATACCTAATAGCAAGAGGTTGCTTTGGATTCACAGTACTGCAGATTTCAATTCATGATCAGTGAGTCCCACTGCTTTGGACCTATGTCCAGTCAGTGCACAGGCAGGAGCAGGTAGATGAGATGTCCATTGCCAGATTTCAGATGACCAGATAGTGCTTTGGCATGAACTGTTGCAGGGAAAGGGGCCCTGCTGTAGGAGCCAGGACAACCAAGCTCCAGAGTCCCCATCCACCCTCAAGCTCCCTTCAGTGTTCTGGTCCCACCCACTCTGATCAGCCCTGCCTATCTCCTGCTAACATCCTGAGCTCTTGAGGGAGGCCCGAGATCTTTCCTCCCAGGTCTCCAGGGCCTGTCACATGCTAATGTTTAAGGCTAATTCTTGAAGGATTAGAGAAAACGAAAAAGTCACATTGGTTTCCTATCTGTTTGACATGCTGTGAATTTCTAACTGTCTCAGGAGTAAATTAGCCATTGCTCACCCCACTGTATGGGAAGTGGCTTTTTTCTTTCCAAGAAATCATATATAAAGATGCTTGGCATCCTACTGAGAGAACAGGACATTTAATATCAGCACTAGATGATCTCCAGCGCCTTCCCCAGGAAAGCACAGGAAGGCTTTCAAGTCCCTATGGCCTCCAGTCTGTCTTCAGTCCATCTGATGGGCCGATAGCCAGAAAGGTGATCCCTTGAAATTAAGAGGAGTGGCCCCCGTCTGCCTAGCCTGATGCTAGGACTTTGTCAAGAGCAGATGGCTCAGAAACAGGACCCTCCATTGTGAGGTCCACAGCTGCCCAAGCATGCCAGGGCTGGTCCTGCCTGTTGAAAGGACTGACTGCCTCCTGCTCTTAAGTCTTAGGCACCTGCCCTGTCTCCCATTACAGTTGCCTTCTCTCGAACATGCCTCTTCTCCACCATCTGTAGCAACTCAACACTCTTCCAGGGAACTTGGACTTTGGAGAGAGGCGGACATCAGATGCTGGAAGAGAAGGTCTCTTCAAGTAGCTTCTGTTTGAGGTCTCTGAAAATACAGACCACCTGGAAAACGGTGGGGAGGGGGGACTAGACTATGAAAAAAAGCACAGTTTTTCCCTCAAAAAGTTGTCCTTTCCTGACTTTTTGCGGAGGGTGCTAAAACCAAAGCAGGAGGCTCCTGCCGCTCCCAAATCCACCGCAAAGGCATTGAAAGCAGAAGCAGTGTTGAGCGGTGCCCAAAGACACAGAGGATCTGCTCTCCACCCACCTTCCCATGAGCCAAGACCCTGCAGCTCCAGAGGCAGCCCTAACACCCTCGAAAGATCACTGCCAGGAGCAAGCGACCATGATGCCATCATCAAGTTCCTCCTGACCACGAGTCAGTCATGAAGAAGACAGAAGACACAGCACATGTGCTCACTGTGGATGTCAGTCCAGCAAGCACAGATCAACCAGGCTGTGAAGAAATTCTGATACTGAGAAGTCAATTCCCTGATCAGGCCTGATGAAGAGATGAAGACCTGTGTTCGACGGACTCCTGATTATGATGCTTTGGATGCTGCCAACAAAAATGAGATCATCTAAGCTGAGTCCAGAAGGTTAATTCTAAATACACAGTTTTTCACCATTAAAAAAAATTGTCCTTTTCTGAGCAGGTGTGTGCACCCTTTTCTGAGCGGCCTGCGTGGCCTGAGACATGTTTTGTGTCCAAAAGAGCAGAATTAACCAGGAGCTCTCCATTTTATTGGCAAGTAAGCTGCAGTCTAGGGCAAAACGCTGTTGATCCATCACTCATAGGGCTCAAGAGCCCTCCCAGGCTGCCGCCATGACAGGCATGCTCAAGACAGTGACAAAACCACAGTGTGGGGAGAGAGCACAGGGGCATTTCCACTGGAGAGGTAGGTCATGGTGAGTAGGCCTTAAACCATGAAAGTAGTATTGTCTTAACGCAACTAAGAACTCCTATAATAAATCTTCCTAACCCAACCAGCAAATAATTATTTAGTTCATATCCTTCAACGGAACTGTTACTATTTATAATGTGAAACTTGATATTATTTTAAAAAGAACATGGAGCTGGAGCACTAGCTGTTCTTGCAAAGGACAGGAATTTTGGTCCCAGCACCCACATGGCTGCTAACAACCACGCATAAATCCAGTTCTAGGGGATGCCCTCTTCTGGCTTCCATGGGCATTGCATGCATGGGTACACTTACTTGCAGGCAAAACACTCATACACATAAAATAAAAATAAATATTTAAAAAAAACAAAAAATAAACTAGGCATGGTGGCATGTGCCTTTAATCCCAGCACTTGGGAGGTAGAGGCAGGCAGATCTCTGTGAGTTCAAGGCCAGCCTGCCTAGTCTCCATAATGAATACAAGCCAGCTGTGACTACAGGGAGACCCTGTCTCAAAAAGAAAAAAAAAAAAGACCAAATATTTAAAAAAATCACTTTGAAAAAGAGAGAGCTGGGAGCAAAGTGAGAGCTGTGTATAGTTTCACAGAGCTAGCCGCTGAGAGCATGAATAAGTGCATCGGTTAGCAAAGCAGCTGAACCTGGAGAAGGGTCTCTAGCCATGGGCTGCATAGGTCTGTCACATCTGCCATCTCAGGTCTGTCACATCTGACATCTCAGGTCTGTCACATCTGACATCTCAAAAGCATGGAAGATTTGCAAACAACACAGCTGTAAGTGACAGCTGGATCACCAAGCAAAGTTCAACTGCACGACTCTATCATCCACACAGATGACAGGACCAAATGCAGGTGCCTCTAACGGCTGTGACCCTCGGCCCAAGCTAATCAGAGGTTACTTAGTGACTACATTTATGTGGATTGCAACTAAATATATCTTTCTGTTTTATGATTCTCTTTAAATATTTTCTTTTAATTTTTATTGCATTTATTTATTTGTGGGGGCTACACACACGCACCTCTGAGTCACAGCTCACGTGTAAAGGTGGAAGACAACTTGCAGCAATCAGTTCTCTCCTTCCGCCATGTGGGTTCTGGGGCTTGAACTCATGTCATTGGGCTTGGTGGCAAGCATCTTTACCTGCTGAGCCATCTTGGTGACCCTCTTTCAACAACTTTAAACAAAGTTAGAAAAACTATATCCAACTGAGGGATCCATTTAAGGAATATGCTTGACTGCAGAGGGTGTAATCACACAATGCTGAGAGGCCATCAAGGTCACTCTAAGAACAGCATTGAGCACCTTGGCCTTGACCTAGCCATCTGGCATGGCTGCCTTTTTTGACTAGGGTAAAGCTGCACAAGAAAACATTTACCCAGGTTGGGAGACAGAGAGTCTAGAAAGAAAGCTCTATGAGGAGAGACCAAGAGCTGAGAGCAGGAGCCCAAAGGAGCTGTCTGGCTAGAAAGCTAACGAAGCCAACTGCCAAACCGCCAGCAGCGTCATTCTACAAGCAACAAAACCAAAGCCCAGGGTGGTAAAGTCATGACAGTGGCTCACACAGCCAAGGGGCTGAAAAGTCAGGGTCAGAACTGTGTCTCCCACAACCCGCTGCTGTGTTGCTTGTGCTATTACAGAGCCCCCGGCCGAAAGGGCCAGCCCTGGGCCTGAACACTCACTTGTCTTAAGAGAAAATGACAGAAAATTTACAAAAATGGGCTAATTAACTTGGTTTGCTGAGCAGTACCATGGCTTACAGAAGGATGAGCAAATGCTGAGATTGTGCAAACGGAGACTGAGCGCTGGGCCAGAGGTTGGAGAGAATGTACCTTTCTCCTGACTGGAGCAAGGGTTTCTAGGGTGTTGGAGAGGTGGACAGGTTTCACTTCCAGCATAGTATTTCCTGTGGGACCCAGAACACACACACACACATATATATAATCACTCTCCTGGAATTCACTATGTAGACCAGGCTAACCTCAAGCCCTCAGGGATCCATCTGCATCAAAGGTATGTACCACTACATCTGATGAAAAGAACAATTTATAAAAGCACATCCTATTTCTTAGGGCCCTGGCACAGTGCCATAGCATGCAATGAGTCATCCCCTTCATCAGAGAGTAGTACCTGCTGATCAAGAAAGGCAAACAAATGCACATCCTACCTTGGAAGCTTCATGAATGCTTCATTTCTCAGCAATCATCAAAGACTTGCCCAACCTCCTCTCACTGAACACTTCCTGTTGTCTAACCTCAGCCACGCTTGCCCTAGACCAACTGGCTCTACGGCGAGCTACGACCACTAGAGTCAAACACATACAGTCTCGAAGTTCACAGGCAAGTTTTGTGGGAGGGGAATGGAGCTCTTAGTGTTCATGAGAGTCAGAAAATCTGCAAGTTCATAGTGTCTGAATCTTAAATGCTCACTGCCCTTCAAAACAACCCCTCATCCTTTCACATCTACAATCTCCCCTAAGGATAGTACGTTTGTTTAAGACTTATTAAGTACAGAGACCTGAAAGGGGAAGCTCACAAACCTGATGGTTTCAGTCTTTCCCCTTCCCTGTACCCGTTGGTCATGGGCGAGACATCCAGCCAGTCACATTTCCTGAAGTCTGACTGCCAAAGGCTCCAGGGAAAGTCTTTGCAGTTCCCCAGATGTGGCATCCCTAGATCCAGTCCAGGGAGGGAGAGGCAGTGGAGATAAAGAAGGTATGGGACTTGGGGGGCCCCTGGTGGAACAGAGGTCACACTGCAGGTTCACCCAGATGTGCTCCTTTTTTTTTTTTTTTTTTTTTTAAATTTATTTTATGTGTATGCGTGTATTGCCTGCATGTAGGTAAGTGTACCCGTGTCATGCAATGCCCGCGGAGGACAAAGGAGATTGTCGGATCCCCTGGGACTGGAGTAACAGACAGTTGTTAGCTGCCATGTGGGTGCTGGGACTCGAGCCCGAGTCTTCTGCAAGAACAACTAGCGTTCTTAACTGCTGAGTCATCTCTCCAGCCCCCAGAAATGATCCTTTTTACAATATGTGATTTTAGATAATTTTCTTTAAATTTGAAATAAAAATAACACTCTACTGATATTCAAAACCATGTGCCATCAGGCAATGGGTATCATTTAAAAGCTCCACCATTTACACACAGCTCTCAAGGAATCGACCTAGAGGGTCCAGGAGGGGGCCTATGGCTGTGCGTGGGGGCTGCAGAAGGCCTGAAGCCATAGTGGAAGGTGACTGTGAACTTGGTGGGGGGGGGCATGGGTAGGTTCCAGCCCTGCAGCTCAGGGTGAACCCTGCTCTCTCATGCTCAGCTCCATCCCTTGCCTTCCTCCCTGAGGCTTTGTTCCTCCTCTCTGTCCCACAGGCTTCCCTCCTCCTCTCTGTCCCACAGGCTTCCCGAACTACTGTCACCAACCTGACATTCATTGTACTTTCCTGTAAAGATGACAGTTTAGATTTTCAACAAGATAAGCAAAGTCAAAGAAAGTTTGTCTGAGGCTTTCCTGATGGGCTGCTGGCCAGAGACCTGCTGCTGGGGTGGGTCCTGGCCAGGTGAGCTCCCAGGTATCTGAAGAGCTGAGCTACCAGCTGCTGAGGTGAGAGGGCTCTGGAGTCAAACACTGGGGCCAAACCTGAAGTTGGGAGTAAAGGGGATCCCGGGGCAGGAAATAGGGGCCAGATGGGAACAACTCAGGGACCAGGGGAGCTTGGAACTGAGGATGGAGTAGGGAGGAAGGGAGTCAGGAGCAAGCCCTGGATCGCAACATTGGGGATGCACACTAGAACCTCAAAGGCTGCTTTACTAGAGGCTAGAAGGGTGGTGTGTGGTGGGCTGCCTTGATTGGCAGGACTGGCAGGGGTAGATGTTGTGAGCAATGTGATGATCATCTACACAAGGACTGAACTGCAAGGAAAGAACACTGGCCTGAGAGTCAGAAACCCTGGCTTTCTCCCATTAATAATTGGGACTTTTCAAAGATACTGGCTTCTGGCTCTAGAATCCTGAGCAGCTGGAGAAGGTGCTCCTGTCATACAGCAATGTGGCTTATGACCATGTAATGCCAGATAAGGATGGAGTACTTGAAATGGAAATTTGGGAGCTGTATTAGTCACTTTTCTGTTGCTGTGATAGAGACACTGACCCAAGCAAATTATAAAAGGAAGAGTTTATTTGAGTTTACGGTTCCAGGGGAATTACAGTCCATTGTGGCAGGGAGGCACGGTGGCTGGAGGTGGCTGGAGCGGGAGCAGAAGCTAAGCTCTACATCTTCCAGCAGGCATAGGAAACAAGAGGGCAACTGGAGTTCTGGCAAGCCTTAAGAACTCTCTAAGACCATCCCCCACAGTGACATGCTTCCTCCAGGATAACCACATCTTCTAAGACTTCCCAAAACAGCACCATCATCTGGGGACAAAATGTCCAAACACTTGGAACCTATGGGCGACATTTTCATTCAAAGCATCACAGGAGTCTTGGCCATGTAAATGTTGGGTTGAATTGACTGTCTGATGGAGGTTTTTCCGCTAGTTCTAGTAAGCATGCAGTCAATACCTTGATCTAGAAAGCTTTGACTCATGTTAAGGTCTTGTAAGGAAAACTGGAACTACCTTATCTTGAGTTTCAAATTCAAGACATGCAAAGAAAATTCAGATATGGAGGGACTTGCAAAAGTACTTGCAGCTCTGCACCGGGACGGGGCCCAACCAGCCAGGAGAGAATGAAGTGGTACCTTTTGTTGCTGTTGGGTGGGTAGCCCCAGAGGAAAGTGCTCAAGAAACAGGGCAGAGGTCAAGTCAAAGCCTCTGGATGACTCTTTATTCAAGAAGTTCCCAAGGGCCTAGAGATGGCTCAGTGGTTAAGAGCACTGGCTCCTCTTACAGAGGACACAGGTTCAATTCCCAGGACCACATGGTGGTTAACAACCATCTGTAACTCCAATCCCAGGGGATCTGTCGCCCTCTTCTGACCTCCATGGGCACTGCCTGACACGGGTGCACTCATATACATGCAGGCAATACACTCATGCACATAAAATGAAAATAATAAAGTATTTTTAGAAAGAAGTACCCAAGCAGGCAGATTTCCTTTTCAAATTCGTCTCAGCTAAAAACTGCAGCCCTAGAAAGCAGGGTCGCCCTGCCAACTTGAAAGCTAGCTTGCTGCACTCAGAGCTCAGATTGTTGCCGTTGTAGCCCTGTGAGTCCAATGAAATCTCAGTACAAGCGACTCTGATTCTACCACGTCTGTTGCTGCAGTACCTTCCTCCCCTCACTGCCCTCACCTCCATCACCCACGTTGGATTCCCAAAGGTCATATGTATGCCTGACACCTTGACCCGAGAGTCGTATGCCTTCTTTCTGATGCAAGAGTCAAGTAAAAGGGGCTGGAAAGATTTCTCAGTGGTTAAGAGCATTGGCTGCTCTTCCAGAGGACCTTGATCTGGTTCCCAGCACCACATGGTGGCTGACAACCATCCTTAACTCCACTTCCAAGGGACTGGCCACGTGCAGGCATAATACTCATATATATGAAAAGAAATCTTTTTTTAAAACTTTTAAAACCCCTTTTTTTAAAAAAAGTGGGAAAAATGAAGCACAGCACATTTTAAACACGCTACTCAGTCAAACATATATTCAAGTTCTGTCAAATCCTCCATTGTCTCCCACAACAACCTGGCATCAGGTCACGTTCTCTCCATCCTCAGCATATACCCTGAACACCAAAACACATAGGAGCCAACCTAGTCTTGTTTTTGGTAGTAGCCCCTGAGACCGCGGGTGCTCCAGTTACCCGATGCAAGAAATTGAGCAGCTGGGGTTTCTGAACTCACATGGTAGGAACTTGGTGGGAAAGAGGAGATGAATTCACACCAAGAAGTCTGACTGGGGCTTGGATGGGGTTTCTCCCATCCGCCTCCTTTGCCTTCGTTCCCCATTCCCTATCCTCCCGCCATCACTGTGCATTCATCACGTACATTCACTCTCCTTCTTCGAGAGCACTCCCCTCCTGAGCATCCACATGGTGACCTCTTTCCTTCTTGGACGACTGAGATCTTCCTTGAGCTAAGAACCCAGGGTGAACTAAATTTGTCATCAGACTTTCAAACTGCAGAGGTCTGTGTGAGCTTCTGGGTGACCCTTACATCATCCTACCTTTGCACAGAATGTTACAACAAATGCACGTTGGTTCGAGGAGCAATAAGGTCCGAAGGAGGGATATCCAAGTCTTCCCTGTGCCTTTGCACTGGCTGCGAATTCCCTAAGTGCTTTGTATTCTCTGAGTAATCATTGCTTGAATGCAGTTCTGACATAAAAGCGTTCTCTTTGTTCTTGTGTTTGTTTGCCATGTGAAGAAACCCTCCAGGGCGCCCATGATTTACCATTACATACCTAAATGGGCAGGGACCTGTGGCAGTATAAACTAAGGTTGGTACAGGGCCTGTCCTGCCCTTAGCACCATCCTCCAAACATTACAACTTTGAAATCATCACCATGCAAGTCCCCCACTCCAAGCCCATCCTGGCTGATGTCCCCGGTCTGGACGCAGTGAAGCTGTGATCGCACATGTGCTGATGCCTGGTGGCTGTGCTGTGGTTTTCATTGTCCTTCCCCACAGACTTCCAGTCAGCTTCTCGCTCCTGGTGTGTTCTGAGTTTCCTGAAGGTGCAGCTGGCTTCCTCTTCAGGTAAGCACTGCCCCCCACCCCGGGGTATCTACTACCAGCACAGTCAGCATTTTAATTTCCTGAGGATGTGTATATCTCTTCATTAATTTTTGAGATCCGTGTTCCCCCCACATCTATCCCAGTTTGCTTCCTTCTATTTAAGGTCTACCCAATTGAAATTAAACCACCAGGCATGGTCGCAGCAGATGGTAATGAACACAGAGACCTACACCTGGTCAACATGCAGAGAATGAGAGACTGCAGAGTGTTGATCTGTGAATGGAACACTTATAGAAGCCTTCTGCCTCCCAAGGCTTCTTCATTGCATAAGAGGGAGTGGAAAGAGTGTGAGACGTGGCGGATGACCACTAGGAAACGGAGTTTTCCAGACAGCTGGACAGCTGCTTATGTGAACTCACAGCAATGGTGACAGCGTGCACGAGTCCATGTAAGCTCAAACTTGAGAAAATCCCAACACAGCAACCAGTGGCTGGTGGGGGGGCTGGTCTTTAAGGGTGCAAACTCTGGGTAGGTTAACCAGGCTCCAGCGAATCGACCCACATGGAAGGATACACTTGCGGACACAAGTTCGACTTGACTAGCCTTAAAATTTGGATATATAGAGCACATGGGACCTGTGCTCCAACTTGTGGAGCACTGCCTGCACCCCAGGGTACTGCGCCCCCTAGCCCCGTGGCTCAGGGCACAGGGGCCTGGTGACAGATACAACCAGGAGGTCGGTGTGACCACCCCCCCTTTCCATGCCCTGGTGCACCTCTCTTGCCAGTGGGTGGCCACTGAGTCGTGCACCCACAGTCCGCTGGCCATCATCCAGGTGACAAGCTGGGTACAGGCAAAAGACTTGGCAATTAAGAAAATGGCTGAAGTGTCAAGATGGGGGGGGGCTCTTGGCAAAATGTGGCTCTGGGTAAAATGTCTCATCATTGGATGCTCCTGGCCAGTGAGGAAGATGTAAAGGCCACAATTACCAAAAAAAGCCAAGCAGAATCTTGATCATGAAAAACAACAAAACACATGATCCATCTGTCTCGAGCAAAAGCAAAGGGTGGTTTTCGCTCAAATGAGAAATTCAAGCCAGCAAGAAACTACTGCCTTTATTTGCTGCACTGAAGCCAAAATACTCTATCTTAAACACAAGTATAATTGTGTGGACAGAGCAATGGAGACAGGAAAAGAATAAGAACCATCATAATTGAAATAGTCACCACTCCCATAAGCCTGGGACTGTGCCTCCTGTGAACCTAAAGCTGGGGGTCTTTTCCCATGAACTTGGAGCTGTGTTCCTGTCCTGTGACCCTAGAACTATGGTTGTCTCTCATGAGCCTGGAGCTGTCCCCCCATATCAGCCTTGAACTGTGGTTGTCTTCTGTGAGCCCGGAGCTGTTTTCCCCTTTCATGGGCTAGAGCTGTGCCTGTCTCCCATGAACCAGAGTTGTCATCCCCACCCACCCTGTGAGCCTGGGACTGTCACTACCTCCCATGAATCTGGAGCTGTGGTCCCATCCCAAAAACCTGTACCAGAGGCCCCCTTCCAGGACACTGAAGCAGGGACCCTCTCCTGTGAATTGGAGCTGTGATCCCCTCCCGTGAACCTGGAGCTGTGGTCCTTCCTGTGAACCTGGAGCTGTGGTCCCCTCCTGTGAACCTAAACCTGAGGGTCCCTTCCTGTGAGCTAGAGCTGTGGTCACCTCCCATGAGCCTGGAGCTGATACCCTCCTGTGAACATGGCACTGTGGTCTCCTCACATGACCTTGAAGCTCTGGACCCCTGCAGTGAGCCACAGTTGCACATTCCCCTGGTGGGAAGCTGATGGTAGAGCAGAGCATGGAGGACTTCCTGATGTTCGGCAGCAGTGTGAGTCTTCTCTGAGCAGCTCCTTTCCCCACAGCTCCCTCCCGAGGTCTTAGGTTGTCCAGAGACTGCCTCTTGTGCTGGCAACAGGAAGCCTCTGCCATTTGCAGGATCTGCTCTTGGGAGGACTACTCCTCTGGAAATGACCTCCCACATCCCCTGAGGGCCAGCAGGGGCCTCACTCCACACGTGGTCCTGGCCATCCAGGCTTTGATGTTCCATCTCCCATTAGTAGGCACAAGAGGTTTCCCACTATTTTTCCCACTATTTTAGGTGCCTTCACCTAAGCCTAAGTGTGCTTCTAGAGAAAAAAAAAATCACAGTCTGAGAAGTTGAAAAAAAGAAATAGAAAGTACTCTAATAACTAAATATAACTGATAAAATTCTCAAACTAAAAATGTGTAATTCTATCTTAGGATACAAACTCGGAATTCTACTTGTCTACTAAAATTTTTAAGTATTGTTTACTGACAAAGCTGTACTACCAAGTGTCAACAACACAGTGAAATTGTCACTCTTCCCATGCTGTGAGTTTGCCATTAACTTCCTTTCCAAAATCTCCAAGCTACACAAAGTCTTTCAATGTAATCATGTTACTTCTTTAAAAATCAATGCTAATAGAATATTCTAAAATAAAAAGTAGATTTATGGGATGGACAGATGGCTCAGCGATTAAAAACACTGTTCTTGCAGAAGACCTGGGTTCAAATCCCAGCACCCACATGGCAGCTAACAACTGTCCATAACTCCAGTTCCAGGGGATACAACAGCCTCTTCTGTCCTCCACGGGCATTGCACAACATGGGTGCACTTACTTACATGCAGGCAATATACACATATGCATAAAATAAAAATAATATTTTAAAAAATAGATACATAAAAATACATAAAATGGAGTGCATGAGATTAGTTGGGAGTGTTGGGGGCTGTAGGTAGGAGGGTCTAAATATAATAAAATATGCTGTATGAAATTTGCAAAAATTCAATGGAAAAACTTTTACAAATGGGCTATGGAATCAGATTTTTAAGAAATAAATCAATTTTTATTTTCATGCGTGTTTTGCCTGCATGTGTGGGCGCAGTGGCCATGGAGACCAGAAGGGGGCATCAGAGCCCCTGGAACTGGAGGTACAGATGGCTGTTAGGTACCATGTAGGTGCTGGAAGAACCTCTCAGTGAAAGAAATAAAAGATTAAAAAGAAAGGCCGGAAGAAGACAAGAGAATGGAACGAAGGGAAAGGAGGTGTAGAGGGAAGAGGAAAAGAGGGAAAGGAAGAAAGGACAGAAAGGAGAGCAGGAACGTCAACAATATGTGGCCTCCACCACTGCAATGGTGAGACCTGACACACCTTTAACAAAGGTACAGCTACATCTGGAGGAGTTTTACAAATGGGCTTAACCAGGTCAACATTTATTTTTAAAGCAAGACTGCCTTGATAAGTGAAGACACAAAGTCCTGGAGAAGACGTCTATTTAATCAAAAAGATTTTAATTGTGCTTCTGTGCATTTCACATAACAGTTCTTAATGAAATTTAGACTCCTTCCCCTATCCATGCCTCCCCACCGGAACTCATGCGTCCCACCATACATACTAAATCCCATCTGGTCAGGCATTTGTACCCAGATGTCCTCTGGTGCTCGTTCATCTACTGGAGTCTAGTCAGCCTGTCTAGGGATCTTAGGAAGGACTACGGTCGCTCACCCACTACTAATCAGTCTCCAGTATTTCCCAGGCTATGGCTGCCCTGCCTCCCACTTCCCTCGCTCCACTCTGGGCCCTTGTCTGAGTGAGTCTTACCATGTAACCCAGGCTAACATTCATGATGTAGCCCAACCTGGCCAGGAATCATCATCATCGTGCCTCAGCCTCCCAGGTATCAGGATTACAAGTGTGTGCCACCACAGCTCCCACACTACCTCTGTTCATGCTTTAGTTCAATGGTGAATGGACATGTGATGTCCGATAGTGTCTGAGCTGCTAGTAACCAGCAGAGGAAGAAAAGGCAGGACAGCCTGAGAAGTCATCCCAACCACCACTGGAGGAGGAAGAGGCAATGACTGGCGGCTTCAGTTGCATCCTGACAACAGAAGGACCACTGGCTGATGGGGGAGCGGGGTTCCCACCTGTAGAGCGACTGGAGAGAGGCTGTGCTGTCTGGTTCCTTGGGGCTTTACAATGTCCCAAAGAGGGGGTGGAAAGGTGGGGGACCAGATATGATAGACACACCATAAGAGGCCCACACAAAAGTCAGTTCTATCCTTGGACTGCAGAATTGGAAAACAGTGATCAGAGTTAGTTCCATTTATTGAAGAAACAGGAAAGAAATCCCCAAATCGGGCTAGCACACTGACGTCACTTATTAATGAATTGAGAGAGTGTGGCAAAGTGCATCTGGGATGTCCTAGAGAAAATAGCCCTGTAGCAGGTTCAGGGTTCGTTGAGAGGTACAGTCCCCTGCCACCCCTCAGTGTTGGATCCTGTACTGTGAAATAAGCAACATACAAAGGTAACATATCGTATGTTTCAGAGTTGAGAAAAGTTAGTTTCAAATGTTATCAATGCAAAAAAAAATCATTTGAGGTGAGAAGTATGGTAATTATTTCTGACTTAATCATTCTCCATGGTACACAGGTTCTGACATTACACAATACTCCAGAAATATGGACAGTTTATTTACTCACGATGACAGTTTTATGTCAAAAGCCATTAAGAATCTGTGGGTTTTAAGCCAGCACACCATTGGGTCATGGGAGGAAGTAACTACACACAGCCTCATCCTACCAGATGTCAGGGCAGCATGGGAGCATAGCATTCCTCTACCCTGTTCTGCCCAAGACACAATTCTGCTCAGTCTGGCTGGAAGCCGAGAAGGAGAGATTTGCCTCCACCCCCGCTCTCCCTGCAGGATGTGGTCCCGTCAAAGTCTCCTGTGTCAGAGTCATGTGGGTGAAATTCAGGAAGCCCCTGATCTTTGGGGCCTGTACTTCTCCCCACAGAAGCTGAGTGTGATGGCTAATCCTGGGTGTCAACTTGACTGGATCTGGGATTAACTGAAATGAGAGAGATCTTCTTGATTGGATCATCTGAAGCTGGAAGACACCCTAAATGTGCATGTTATCTTCTGATGGCAGCCGGTATAAAAGGCCATGACAGAGGAGAATGCCTGGCTTCTTGCTGCTTGCCTTCTCTCTCACTGGTGAGCTCGTCTTGCTGCTGTAGACTGAAGACTAGCTGATCTTTTGGAATTTGTCAGACCTTCAGCGCCAGATTGGGACTACTGAGACATCCAGCCTTGTGGACTGAGCGACTATGGATTCTCACTCTCTCCAGTGTGGTGCAGCCATTGTTGGACTACTCAGACTCTATCCTGTGAGCTACAGGATACACTGAGGGAAGCAGCTCATACCTTCTCACAGTCACTCCAACACCTACAGACTGTAAGGGAAGTAGAAGTTCTGGAAACTGAAACAGGCTGTCTGCCGTCGTCCCTGCTGCTGGTCAGGGTGGCTTGGTCAGTACGAATCTGTGCCTTACATGAAGGAAGCCAGATCAGTGATTTCGTGATATGAACTGAGGACAAAGAACAGAAATCACAATAACATCAGACCCTCCGGGAAGAGACTTTGTACCCACTGGGAGCTCAGCACCTGGAAGGCAGGCTTCCTGACCACTCTCTATCCCTAGGCATTTAGACCAGCTCCAGCCTCAGCCTGCTCAGGAAGGCTCTATCAATTACCTGTGACAAGCATATCCTGGAGGTAAAAGCTAGGTTTCTAATCATCATTCTAATCTGTGCTGCAATAATCCAGTGAGACACCCTGAGGAGAAAGGCCATAAGGCACTCCAGCTAGTGACAGTGAGGGCTTCTGCTGCTGCTTGGGCCTGATGGAGGTGTGAGGGGAGGAGTGAGAGGCAGCTCTACCTGCCCCACCAAGGCCACTCAGGCTGCGTCCTTTTCCAGAGCAATGCTCCAGTATATCCCCATCACTCTCTTCAGCATTGGTACCAAGTCTGCATTCCTAAATGTTCTACCCACTCTCCCATCGTGAGCTAGTCTTACAGACCAGGATGAAAATCTGTCTCACTGAGTTAGTAGTCCCTATCAATAAAGAACCCCTAGGATCCTTCCCAACTTCAGCTACCTGAAGCCCATCAAAAGAGAATTTCCCAAGAGTAGGAGACTGAGATCCTTGTGGGAGACCCAAATGTATGAGGCCCTCAGTCTGGTCCCCAGATAAACGGTCAACCAAACGTATTGTAAAAACTGTGGATGGACCATAAACGATCTGATTTGGGGGCCATGACATAAGTCTTTCAGAGAAACTATCTTCCTCCTCAATAATAATCCTCTCTCCTCCTCAATAATAATCCTCTCTCTCTCTCTCTCTCTCTCTCTCTCTCTCTCTCTCTCCCCCCCCATCAGAATACAATTAGACATCCTGAAGGGCTGAGATGAGAATTCTTCAAGGGCCCTATTTGCTGCTACCTCAGTCTGACTCAGGCCCCTCCAATTCTAGCCTCAGTGCCCCAGACTCATGGGGGTTCACACTGATGACTCATCACCTGGTAGGATGCACAAGGGAAGAGTCACAACTTTGGAGTACTGGGGATTAACCATGGGCTCGGAAATGGCAGACAGCCCTAACCCTGCAACATTCCAAGCCCTCAGCAGAGATTACTGTGTTAAAGAGTGGGTAGAACACACTGCAATGAAGTCTACCACCACAGCTCTTCTGAGGTGTGTGAGCAAGGACTGTTTCAGCACAGCTGTGCAGCATAATGACTGCCTGTCCCCAGAGCTCTGCATGCTCTGAAAATGAAGGTCTACAGAATCCCACTCTCACCTGGCTCCCAGCTTCCCTGAGATTATCCCTTTTCCCCCCAGTCTCGAGCCTGAGGCGCCTAGATGCCTCATTGTGAGGGGAATCATTAGGTTTTGTCTTTTTGTGATTGACTGTTTGTCAATGTTACATACCCCAGAGTGGCTTCGAACTCCCAATCCTCAGCCTCTCCCTAATGAGTGCTAGCCTTGCAGACACAGTGCAGCATGCCTGGCTCATCACTGACCACTTAGCATCGTGTTCTCAAAGTTCATCTACCCAGTGGCAGATGAAGGCTCAGTGGTATTGCACTGTGCACATACCCCACATTTCCCCTATCCATTCATCTGGTGGTGACACTTCGGTGTACTCCTGAACACTGCTGCGGATAACACTGCAGAATTATTTAGTCTGGTCTATGGCTTGGAGGTTTAATGTGATGAACTGTACTGGGGCCTAGGGACACTGCAAAGCAGACACAACAGTGTGAATCTTCTGCACATTTGCAGCCTGTTCAGTTCTGCTCCCTAAATGTACGAGTCCCCTTCAGCGACTCACAGAGGCCCTGCTTCCCACGAGCACCATTCCTGGTATCAGGGATACAAGGAACAGTCAGTCAGGTGGAGCAAAAGCTCCCAGGCTCTCAGGATGGGAACCTGTGGAGGAAGGGGTCTGAGGATGGCCTTGACCATGGAAGTGGAGACTGCACTGCACAGGGATATGAAGGTGAACCCCTCCATCCTGCCCAAGTCTCAGGTCAATGTGCAGTTGGGATCCAGTACCTGCTTCCTGGAAAGGTAGAGTTCGAGGTTCAGCCTTGAACTGTGAAGAATGCTGCCCTGTTTCTGACGAGTCTTGAAATGTGCTTGTCTCGTTTGCTTCCTCTACTGATGGCAGAGCAGGGACCACTTCTCTGCCTGTGCCTCAGTGACCTCTCTCCCCACATGGGGTTGATGGTGATCACACCACCTTCATCACGTTCTGCTCAATCAAGGGAGCCCTGCACACACATGAGCAATTACCATTGCAGTGCGGGTTTCTAGTGACGTTGAAGCTATTCTTCAGCCTCATCCACAGTAGGGACTAATTAAAGGGTCAAAGCCGGGCCAAATCAGAGGGGAGGTTGGACCCTGGAAAGGGACTTGGGAGCACAGTGTGGGGAAGGAATGAGCATCCGCCATCCCTGTTAGGCCCACAGAGCCAGGAACCATGCATTAGCTAAAATATAATTCTCAAAATCATGGCCTTGAAGAATGATGGGACCTTTGAGGAGTATTCAGGTTCTGAGAGCAGGACACTCATGGACTCATGACACTCTGAAGCTCTGGAGAGTTCCTGAGGAGTTATCATGAGAGGAAGTGGTCATGACATGAAGCCTTGCCACCCTGACGTGCAAATGCCTCATCTGGAGTGTCCAGCCTCCAGAACCAGGAGCTAAGTGAACGTCTTTCCTTGCTAAGAATTCCAGGCTCAGGTATTCTGTCACAGCAACAGAGAACAACAATCCAGTCTCTTCACATTTCTCTCATTTTTGATGAGACCAATTGTCTACTTGTATGTAAATTGATGCACATACCTGTACTCAGTGATATCCCTGGTCATATCCTTGGATCCTTTTTCTGTTGTGTCTTTTATTTTCTGATGAAGAAGAGGTCAATTCATAATCATATGACATATTGTTCCATGATTTCCTGTATTGGAAATAGCAACAAATTTCATGAAACTTATTTTCTTTTTCTGGTCTTTTTGAGACAGGGTCTGCCTGTAGCCCCATCTGTCCTGGAACTCACTAAGTAGACCAGGGTGGCCTTGAACTCACAGAGATCCACCTGCCTCTGCCTCCCGAGTGCTGGGATTAAAGGTGTGCACCACCACGCTGGGGAAACTTACTATTTTTAAAAAACAAACAAATGAGCAAAACAGGCAGCTGTCCACAGCAGCAAAGTTCCAACTTCTAACTGTAGAACTGCTGCACTGTTTCTCCCAAGAGCGAGCGATCTGACCTGGTTTGTGATGGAAGTTACAAGAACAGGTTGATTTCCCTGGAGGTCGTATTTGGTCAGGGCATTTGACTCGGACTCCCTGATGATGCCTTCTGAACAGCAGCCTCATTGTTTGAGGACAGTTTTACTTTTTCAACAAATTAAGCCATTTTCCCTTGAGAAATACTTTCTTTTCTTAAAAAGCTATCCTGATCTGAAATGCACGCCACGCATTTCCTCAATTCTTTCCAAGCCCCCTGAGCTGCCCATTACCCTGGAAGACACGGGCAATGTGGTATGTAGTGTAAGATATCAGTGCTGTGTGTCTCATGCTGAAGGCAGCTACTGTATTTGCTAAAGAAAACAGTATTTTCTTCAGAGGATGCCCAGAGTTGGGATCACATCCTAGTGCCTGGCGCCTTTCTGATTTGGACTCCTTTTCTAGACAGAACCATGTTATTGGACCACGAGGCTGGTGCTCATGCCTGTCCGGCTCTGGCAGTTGATGAACACACTTGTATATGGCCAGGCTCCCTGCTGTGAACCCTGGGTGGCCACAGGCAGATAGAGAGGCAGGAAGGCTGCATGATAAAGGGGCGTCCTGCACTTAAACTCAGCACAATCAGGAGGGAAGCAGAAGTAAACCTGGGAACTGGTCCCGGTGGTCACCACTCCTTCCTCTGAAAGCACATTTTGCTTCACTAAGGGAAGCATGGTCCAGTTTTGCAGAAGGAGTGGGTGTCTTAACTCTCATTTGAAAAATAAAGATCACTGTCGATGGGTTAGGAAACCTCAAACCCTGACCAGATCTCTCAATGTTAATTAAAAAGAATATGAAACCTGACCAAGAAGACAAGAGAGGGAACCAGCCACACAATTCCACTTGACTGTAAACTATGTGAGATACGGACTGGCATGCACACTGTAGGGTTAGGAGCTGACTTGATGCCTTTGCAGTAACAGCACACTGGGAGATGATTCTCGAGGCCTTTTACCACCTCACGAGTCCATCCATCCCTGACACTCTCAGGAGATCGCGTGGCCTCTTGTTACCTCATTTTTTTAATGAGTTCTTTGATAACTTCTACACCGCAGTTTGATCATATTCGCCTCCCTCACACAACTCTTCCCAGTCTGCCCTTCCCCTTCCTACACAACTAAATTTGGGTTCTCTTATAAAAACCCTGGGGTCCAATGTGTGCTATCCATACACTCTTGGGTGTGGGACCGACCACTGAGACCTGGGCAATCTATCAGGGGCCAAACTCAAAACGGACACACTGACTGTCGTCTCCCTACCTTTAGAAGAAGTGAGAAACGTCAACCAAGGCAGCTCCCCCGGCTTCACCACTAAGCTTGGTGTCCGTGGGCAAGATGGTGGTGGGGGCTATCATGCCTGCCTTCCTGGGAGCCCACCTGGACCTTGGGCTGGCCTGGCCTTCAGCCCCGTTCTTGACCCTCGCACGGCTGCCATGAAAATGTCCTATATGCTTTCCCAGCAGGGAAGCTCAGCCTCATCTTTGGGGCTTGTAGGTCTTTTGAGTCCAAACGGTGGTGAATACCATCTCGCTCTGCAAGAGTAACTGCGGTCCCACAGACTGTGGGATCCAAGCCATGTTCCCTCGGCTCCCATTCTGCTTTCACTGAGCTTCTTCCTCCATTCTTTTGGGGGTCCTGAATATGCAGGTGACCTTTGCTTGTGGGGTTGAAGTCTCTTTCAGGAACGGCCCACGCAGCCAAGCGCTGCATCTTCCTCCTGCTAAGTAGCAAGGGTCTGTTTTCAACCACGGGCCTCGCCAAGGTGGCTGGTGATGTTCCCTCCAGGGCAGGGGTTTCCCGTGTAAACTGTGCATGGCTGTTTTCTGAGGCTCTCTCCAGTGT
>NW_008357039.1:129800-152364 GCF_000622305.1 Nannospalax galili
GCAACCTGTCCTTAGACTCACCCGAGTCCGGGAGCCTGAGAGAGGGGGCGCGTCTGCGGTGCCCGGGCAAAGCCGTCTTGGTCTTGCGCAGCTTCCGGCCTTTGAGAGATGCACCCCGCAGGCCCCTTACAGTAACTGCAGTCAGGAGAGCACTGTGATCAGGAGCACGGCGATCCCCAGAGCAGCAGGCCAGCAAGGGAAGATGTCCCGCAGTCCCAGGGCTGGGAGAATAGTGAGCAGGCTGTGCAGGGGTAGCGGGAGGTCGCTCTGCCCCCTGCTGCGCACTGGGGCCCCCCAGATCCCTCCAACCTCCTGTGCTGAGCCGGTGGCTGGCCCCCACGCTTGCCTCTCCAGTCTTCCTGGGCTCGGAGCCTGTCGCAGCCTCCCGTTTCTGAGAACACGTGGTCCCAGCCCTTGAGGACTGGTGTCTCTTCTTTGTCTTCTGGGGACTTGGTCCCTCTCAGGTCCTCCCCCAAGGTCAGCAGACCTGTCCTGGACACAAACTGCCCACCTCTTTCTCATAATTCCTCAATGAGTCAGCGACTCAGCGAAGTCCCTCCAGCCACAGGCCCTGTGGTTGGAGACTGATGTGTTCTGGGGTGAATCCCCTTAGTTACCAGGCCTCTCTATGACGCAGTGGGCAGGGCTCTGGGAAAGGTGATTGACTTGGTCCCTCTCAGGTCCTCCCCCAAGGTCAGCAGACCTGTCCTGGACACAAACTGCCCACCTCTTTCTCATAATTCCTCAATGAGTCAGCGACTCAGCGAAGTCCCTCCAGCCACAGGCCCTGTGGTTGGAGACTGATGTGTTCTGGGGTGAATCCCCTTAGTTACCAGGCCTCTCTATGACGCAGTGGGCAGGGCTCTGGGAAAGGTGATTGTGGCTCAGGAGGGGCCTTTCTTGGGGAGCGTCTTTACAAACCCCTGTGACTTCAGGTTTTAGGCATAGTCTTATGTAGGGAAAATCCTTATATGGAAGGGAACAGGCATGGTATGGGTGGGGACCAGGCACGAAGGGGCTGCAAGGGCTGTGTGGCTACAGCTAGGCCTGGCAGTGTGTGGGAGGAGGAGGAAGAGGATGAGGGGAGAAGCGAAAATAGGGGGTCGCTTGGGTCTGAGAAGCTGTCTGGGCTCTCAGTGGCTGCGTGGCTCCAGGAGTAGGGGCTGTGGGAACAGAGTGCAGTCTTTGTATTTTTGACTTTAAAATTTTTTTGTCTATGAGTGTTTCACCTGTGTGTACCTGCCTGGTGTCTGAGGAGAAGCCAAAAGAGGGTGCTGCATCTCCTGGAACTGAAATTAAGGACCCGTGTTAGCTGAACACGGGTCCTCCTGAAGAGCAGGAAACTCCCCTAACTGCTGAGCCATCTCTCTGGGCCCCAGTCTTTGTATTTTCAGGACCCAAATTTACTTCCTTTCGTCCTGAACAGGTGAAAAGCCAGCATCTGCGGGTCATTGCCCCTCAACGTCATTGCTGGTTTAGTAACTGAGCAGCTCTTCCATGGTAGGGGAGCTTGTTTACAGCACTGACTGACACATACCAAAGTGGCTGTCTGAGACAGACAGTTCCAGTAGTAATCTGCAGCCCAAAAGTAGGCCGCATGTGGTCACACAGCACTTAAGGAATCTTTGCTCAAGTTCTTATTTCCTGAACTATTGTCGGGATGACCTTGAACCTCATACCTAGGAGAAAGTCCACTGTGGTTGTCAGTGCCCTGTTCCTTTGGGTACATTCACAATGATTATCTGTGACCCCCACTCAGGGGTCCCCTTGTTCTTCAGATGTGTCCTTGAAGATTGGCCTGCAGTTCCCTCTGTCTGGAGGGGGCTTGTGGCTCCTTTGCTCCATGTCCTTACATCCTTGGCAACTGGCCTTCCTCATTCCCTCCTGTCCCTTAGTATGCTCATCATGGTTCCTGTCAAGTATTTCAGGAAGCGCTGCTTAGCAGCCTCCACAAGTACCGCTTGCTTCTCTGCCTACCTAGTATCCCCCAACAGATTTCCTGTGGGACCTGAGCACCTTTACGACGGCCCGGCTTCCTTTCCTTTCACCTGCTCTGTGCTTTGTGACTGGGTCTGGCTTTAACCTTTCACTGAGCACACTCAGATATGGGGACCAGGAGCTCAACTTAATGATGCTCTGAGCAAACGTCCTCCTGGAATGCATGTGTTCATTAGAGCCATTCTGCAGTTAATAGACGGTAACTGCCCAGGGAAAGCTCCAGGCAGGGGTCTGCCACTCACTGTTTATTTTGGCCAGAGGTTTGGCAGTTTTATTTTTTCTATGAACCAAGTCTTTGACTGCATTGCTCTATTGTTTTTTGGTTTCCATTTCATTGACTTCTGTCCTCTTGTTGTCTATGAAGCTCCATCAGAGGTCCTGGGGTGTGTACTCATGGCAATAGGAATGCCTGCCAGCAGAGCGGACAGTTGTTCTAGTTCTGAAAGGCCTTGAGATCTCTGGGTTCCCTGTAGCACCTGCTACACTGTATAGTCCTTAATTTCTACATTTTCAGCATGTGTTTAACAATAAAAACAAAAACTCAAAAAAAATCATGTAGGGGCTTGAGAGATGGCTCAGCGGTTAAGAGCACTGGATGCTCTTGCAAAGGACCCAGGTTCAATTCCCAGGACCCACATGGTGGCTAATAACTGTCTGTAACTCTGATTCCAGGAATTCTGATGCCCTCTTCTGACCTTTCCAGGCATTCCATGACACAGGTGCACTTACATGCAGGCAATACATTTACACCCCCAAAATAAAAATAATAAATAAAATATCTAAAAAATATATTATGTAATTCTGCATTTTGCATTCTGGAGTCTCATGGATGGTAAGCATGGACCCAAGCTCTGAGCTACACCTCTAAATCAAAAGGGGTGTGTAATGTTATTTAATGAAAAAGTCAGAAGTGGATGATGCTCTAATGGGATGACCAAGAGAGTCTAAATGTAGGACGTTCCTGCCATGCTGTACATTGTGTTTCAAATTGTTTAGTTTTCTGCTTGGCACTGTGTGCTAAGGGAGTGAATTTCTACTGGCTCTGACCAGATCATGCCTGGTCTATACCACCTACTCATGGGCAGAGGTATTTTTACCCAACAGCTACATAAGTTAGCAGTGACTTTCTGCTACAAAGCAAAAGACAAATATAAACTTTTAAAAAAGACAGAAACCAAAAATGTTTTGATAGTGGAATGTATTCTTGCATTCAGTCTAGGAGTTGTTTGTATTCATCTTTGTGCGGTGAGACAGTGCTGCCTTCTTTCCTGTTTCCTGTTACCTTCTTCTTCTGTTTCCCAAGGCAGCTAATATCTAGAAGGAATCTAGAGACCATCAACACTGTCATTCCTAGTTGGGTTTTTGCATATCTCATCAAGATACACTTTTCTGACAGTTTATGATTTCTGATTCATTACTAAGTAAAAAAATCATTAAAATAAGTAATTGGAAGCATATTTTTTTCTGTACTTCAGACCTCATAAATTCTAAGATTGACTGATCATGCAGAATTAGAAGATATGAAAATTAAGTAGTTCAAAGAACTAGGTGCAATTCTTATTCTAAAGCTTGCCTATCCTAGTATGTCATATATGAGTAAGCATGCCCATCATCAAAATGTGTAGTCACATACCTGAAACACCTGTACTGGAAGCTGAATCAAGAATAACTTGAGTATGAGGCCGGCCCCGACTAGCAAGAACCAGTCTCAAAGAAGCAAGACTAATCATTTTCATTAGTGTTAAAGATTGTCCTGCTACGGTTTGTCAAGTGTTGGACTTGGTAAAATAGAAAGTCGCTGTGGCACTTGCCTCAGTCCCCTGCTCTGGGCTTGTCTTCTGTGTGCGTGCACTGTACATTGTGTTGTGGGCATCTACTCAAGAAGAGGGTCACACACAGAGTATGCTGGGTTCTGGCCTCCCTCTGGCCTCAAACTACCAAAGGACCAGAGAATCCAGGGGACAGCCTGACAGCCCCTGATCCTGCTTCCACGTGGGGTTTTGTGAGGCCCCTCCCAAGGACCCAGGGAAGATCTGCCTATGGTAGGCTAAGGCTGGGATCTCAGCAGATTGCCAGAGAGTGTCAAGTTCTGCACCCCCCCCGGCCTCCCTCTGGTACAGGGGTGACAAGACACAGGAATGCCTGGGAGAGCCTGGACTAATAAGCCTCTGTCCACAAGTAGCACTAAGCCTGTATGTCCGCAAGGAGTACTAAGCCTCACTGTGTGTCCTCAAGGAGTAATAAGCCTCTTTGTGTGTCCGTGAGGAGTATTAAGCCTCTCTGTGTGTCTGTAAGGAGTAGGTACTCCTTGCGATCTCACAGAGAGGCTTAGTAATCATTGAGGATACACAGCCTTAGTATTCCTTGAAGACACACAGAGGCTTAGTACTCCTTGAGGACACACAGAGAAGCTTAGTACTCCTTGAGGACACACAGAGAGGCTTAGTGCTCATTGAGGATACACAGGCATAGTGCTCCTTGAGGATACATAGAGAGGCTTAGTACTCCTTGTGGACGCACAGAGAGGTTCAGTACTCCTTCCGGGCGCACAGAGTGGCTTAGTACTCCTTGCGGACCCGGACACACAGAGAGTCTTAGTACTCTTTGAGGATACGCAGGCTTAGTACTCCTTGAGGACACACAGAGATGCTTAGTACTCCTTTCGGACACACCGAGAGGCTTAGTACTCCTTGCGGACACACAGAGAGTTTTAGTACTCCTTGTGGACACACAGAGAAGCTTAGTACTCCTTGAGGACGCACAGAGGCTTAGTAGTCCTTGAGGACACACAGAGAGGCTTAGTACTCCTTGAGAATGTACAGTGTTAGTACTCCTTGGAGACACACAGAGAGACAGTACTACGTGAGGAGAGTCAGAGAGGCTTAGTACTCCTTGAGGACACACAGAGGGGCTAGGTACTCCTTGCGATCTCACAGAGAGGCTTAGTAATCATTGAGGATACATAGCCTTAGTATTCCTTGAAGACACACAGAGAGGCTTAGTACTCATTGAGGATACACAGGCATAGTGCTCCTTGAGGATACATAGAGAGGCTTAGTACTCCTTGTGGACGCACAGAGAGGTTCAGTACTCCTTCCAGGCGCACAGAGTGGCTTAGTACTCCTTTCGGACAGAGAGGCTTAGTACTCCTTGAGGACACGCAGAGAGGCATATTACTCCTTTCGGACACATAGAGAGGCTTATACTCCTTTCGGACACACAGCGAGGCTTAGTACTCCTTTCGGACACACAGAGAGGCTTAGTACTCCTTCCAGACCCACTGAGAGGCTTAGTACTCCTTGGGGACACATAGAGAGGCTTAGTACTCTTTGAGGATACACAGGCGTAGTGCTCCTTGAGGATACATAGAGAGGCTTAGTACTCCTTGCAGACCCACAGAGAGGCTTAGTACTCCTTGCGGACACACAGAGAGGCTTAGTACTACTTCCAGAGCCACAGAGAGGCTTAGTACTCTTTGAGGACACACAGGGAGGCTTAGTCCTCTTTGTGGACACACAGCAAGGCTTAGTATCCTTTCAGACACACAGAGAGGCTTAGTACTCCTTCCAGACCCACAGAGAGGCTTAGTACTCCTTGGGGACACACAGAGGGGCTTAGTACTCATTGAGGATACACAGGCTTATTACTCCTTGCGGACACACAGAGAGGCTTAGTACTCCTTGCGGACACACAGGCTTAGTTCTCCTTGCAGACACACAGAGAAGCTTAGTACTCTTCGAGGACACACAGAGAGTCTTAGTACTCACTGAGGATACACTGGCTTAGTGCTCCTTGAGAACACAGAGATGTTTTGTTCTCTCTGTGGACACACAGAGAAGCTTAGTACTCCTTGCGGACACACAGAGAGGCTCAGTACTGGCTGCAGACACACACAGAGGCTTAGTACTCCTTGCAGACACACAGAGGAGCTTAGTACTCCTTGCGGACACACAGAGGGGCTTAGTACTCATTGAGGACACACAGAGGCTTAGTACTCCTTGCAGACCCACAGAGAGGCTTAGTACTCCTTGCGGACGCACAGAGGGGCTTAGTACTCATTGAGGATACACAGGCTTAGTACTCCTTGAGGACACACAGAGAGGCTCAGTACTGGCTGCAGACACACATAGAGGCTTAGTACTCATTGAGGACACACAGAGAGGCTTAGTACTCCTTGCAGACCCACAGAGAGGCTTAGTACTCCTTGCGGACGCACAGAGGGGCTTAGTACTCATTGAGGATACACAGGCTTAGTACTCCTTGAGGACACACAGAGAGGCTTAGTACTCCTTGTGATCTCACAGAGAGGCTTAGTACTCAATGAGTATACACAGGCTTAGTACTCCTTGACGACACACAGAGAGGCTTAGTACTCCTTGCGGACATACTGAGACGCTTAGTGTTCATTGAGGATACACAGGCTTAGATGCAAGCTATGCTGGAAAAGACACTCATGAGGGCATCAGAAGGAAATGGGCACATAAATCATTTGGTGTTGCTCTGAAAGCATATGTATTGCCTGAGTACTGCTGTGACTTTGCATGTATACTGAAATTTAAAATGGTTAGGTCTAGTTAAAAAAGTGGGTACTGGAGCACTGCTTGCTTGGTGCCCAACAGGGCCCAAGATCAAAATTTTGAGGCCTTCAACTGAATAAAAGTTTAGGAGAAAAAAATGGCTTTAAAATCTTTTTGTTTGTCCATGGGGATGCCACCTGAAATTCTTTAAATGCTCCAGCAAAGCTGCCAAGCCTGTTTAGCCTATCTGGGTTGAAATGGGGAGAAAGGGTCCCCTAGGTCTCCTTCACAAGAGAACTTAAGAATGGTCCCAACCAGAAACTTTTACCATTTTATCAGAATGTTAAAGAAGAAATCCCCAGGGCAGGCACACTGGCAATCATGGCAACTGCCTTGAGGGGGTGAATAGAGGGAAGTAAAGAAAGCCTTGGAGCCATGCAGGTTTAGAGCCTGCATGGGAGGTCAGACACGCAGCAGCAGCCACAAGGTGGGGAGTAGAAAGCTTGAGAGAAAATTAAAGCAGTACAAGGTTCTGGGAAACCTAAAGCACTAATGAAAGCATGCTTAAAAGGGATCGAAGGGAGAAAATTTAGAAAAGCAGGTAGACTTCCAGGGACCTAACATTTGTGGGTGGGATTAGAAGGAGAACAAGAGTTATGGGAGGCGGAGAGAGGAGAAAGATCCAGAGATTCTGCATGTGTAGGGAAGCCATAAGTAGTTAGAGGAAAGAGGAAAGATGGCCTAGATTAAAGGACGGAAGCAAAAGAGAGGAGACCTCAAACTGGATTGAACATTTCAGAAATCATCCCAAATAAAGTGAAGAAGAAAGGCAGTCGGGGAGGACAAAGACAGGGAAAGGAATGGAAGACAGAGAACCTTCCAAGCTCATGATAAAGGGGAGAGAAAGAGAAGGTGGGGAGGGAGGGGGAGAGAGAGAGGAGAACAAAGCAGAACATGAAGGCGAGATGCTGGGGAAGGCGAGGAAAAGGAGAGAAGGGGGTGGCGAGATGCTGGGAGCCAGGGAACTGAGATAGCAAACGGACCTGAGTGCATCGGGGAGGCAGGTCCATCCCCAGGTGGGCTTAGGCCCACTCTACAGTCTTGGAGAGCAGTGTTGTCTGGGAGTGACCGAATTCAATCAGAAAAGGGATCAAAAGAAGATGTAGGAGAGCCGGAAAGAAGTGAAAGCCAAGCAGAGAGGAGAGAAGGAGGGAGAAAGCAAGGGTGGGAGTGTACCTGAAAGCCAAATTAGTGGTGTTTGCAGAGGCCAGTGATGGCAAGCAGGTCCAGTCAGAGGGTTTACGTGCGAGTTCTGAAATGTGGGTGGTCCCTTGAAGTTAGAACTGGGTTTTGGCATCATCTGATAGATGAAGTTGAGAGATGAATCTGGTTGATCGGGAGAAAGCAGTTTATTGGCAAAGGAAGCCTTGCACGGGACAGATTCCCTTCTGGGTAGGGAAAATTTCAGCCTATTGATTGTGAGCTGGGGTCTTTTATGGGGAGGGTTCAAGGGGTTCAGAAGGCTGGAAGATATATTTTTTAAAGATTAGGCAGGAGTGGGGAGGGTTCAGGGGGTGCAGAAGGCTGGAAGATATATTTTTTAAAGATTAGGCAGGAGGGGAATCAGGAGAACGGGACTGTTAAAACCCACCTCCTTTTGAGATCATAGGGAAAGCCTGCTGTGCTAGCCAAATGGTGCAGAAGTGTCTGCTTCGCTTGACTTCAAAGAACAGGGTATTTATCAACTAGGTTCCTCAGGGGCTTGCGAAACCCATGAGGCCCTGTTTGGGGGGGCTGCTGTAGCTCTAAACTCTAACACCAACCAAGTACCAATAGTACTCTAGAGGAGTACAATGAGAACCCCCTAGAGATAACACAGGACATGGAACTCAAAAGAGCAATTATAAATATGGTAAAAGAATTCAGTGAATTTAAAGAACACACAAAGAAATCAAAGAACTGAAGGAAGATAGGGATAAACTTCTGAATGAATTCAGAAAAGAGTTAGAAACATTGATGAACACTCAGACTGAAATGAAAAGGGAGTAAAACACTCAGTAAGCCTATTAGAAATGACAGGAGAAAGCCTCACCAATAGGATGAATGAAATGGAAAACAGAACATCAAGACTGGAAGACAAAGTGGGTGAATCAGACCACTCAAGCAAAGTTTATGAAAAATTTAAGAAAACACAATAATGGAATATGCAAGAATTGTGTGACATCATAAAAAGGCCAAACTTACAAATCATATGCATACAGGAAGGAGAAGAATATCAAGATAATGGTATGGACCAGATCATCAATAGGATTGTAGAAGAAGATTTCCCAAAATTAAAGAAAGACATGCCCATACAAATACAAGAAACATATAGAACACCAAATAGACAGGACCAGAAAAGAAACTCTCCACACCATAATAAAAAGACTAAACGTACAGAACTATGAGACAATACAGAAAGCTGCAAAAGAAAAACAAGTCACACATAAAGGAAACCCATTAGGATTACAGATGATTTTCAGTGCAAACAATGAAAGCCAGAAGAGCCTGGACCAAAGTATTACCAGTTCTAAATGACCACAGATGCCAACTCAGATACTTTACCCAGGCAATATGTCTATTATAGTCCAAGGGGAAAGAAAAATCTTCCATGACATAAATAGGATGAAAGAATACGTGCCCACAAAACGAGTCCTTCAGAGAGTTCTTAAAGAAATACAAAGAGCTGAAGAAAAGAATGGCTATACCCAAGGGGTTACAGAAAGAAATTCAATGAAGATATAACTGTAGAAATGCACAGATATATCAAGAATGTGAACAGAAATAAAAATAAGAGGATTCAATACACATCTTTCATTAATAACTTTAAATATCAATGGACTGAACTCCCTAGTCAAAAGACACAGGATAATTGAGTGGATTAAGAAACAAAACCTATCTGTTTGTTGTCTGCAGGAAACTCACCTCACTTTCAAGGACAGGCACTACCTTAAGGTGAAAGGATGGGAAAAAAACAAACAAACAAGTGAATGGTACTAAGAAATAACAGCGTAGCAATTCTAATATTTGATAAAATAGACTTTAAAATAAAACTAATCAGAAGAGATAAAGAGGGACACCTCATTCTGATCAAAGGAACAATAAATCAAGAAGATATCATAATTACAAACATATTCACCAAATGCTGGTGCACCCAACTTCATAAAAACAATACTACAGGACTTTAAGAAGATATGACAACAGGACAGAGAGTTAACAGAGAGACATCAGAATTAAACAATACCATGTATCAAAGGGACCTAAAATATATCCTCAAATAGTCCCCCCAAGCACCAAAGAATATATTTTCTATTCAGCACCCCATGGAACCTTCTCCCAAATAATCATCTATTGGGGCAGAAAACAAACCTCAACCAATACAAAAAGATTGAAATAATTCCATGTATTCTATCAGATAACAATGCAATAAACTTACAGTCAACACCAGAAGAAACCCTAGTAACTACGTGAACACATGGAGATTATACAACACACTCCAGAATGATGAATGGATCAAAGGAGAAATTAAGAAAGAAATAAAAACTGTCTCTCCAGGTGACTGGTTCCTCCAAGGGGTGGGGCCTGCTGCAGAGAATAGACTACTGAGGGGCTGCTGGGAGCCATCTTAAGATGGAAGCTGTGAGACCCAGAGAGAACTCTGGTGACAAATGTATTCCTGGAACTAAATGAAAAGGACAGTACAACACAACAAAACCCCTGAGAGGGAAGTTTATAGCTCTAAGTACCTACATTAAAAAATCAGAAAGAACACAAATAAATGACTTAACATTGCAACTCAAGACATTTGAAAAGCAACAACAAATGAAACCCAAACCCAGCAGAAAAGAAGAAATAACAAAAATCGGGGCAGAAAATAATGAAATAGAAATAAAGAAAACAGTACAAAGAATCAACAAATCCAAAAGCTGATTCTTTGAAAAGATAAACAAGATTGACAGACTGCTGTCCCAGTTAACCAAAAGAAAGAAAGAGCACCTTCAAATCAACAAAATCAGAGCTGAAATGGGAAACATCTCAACAGACACTAAAAAGATCCAGAACAGTATAAGGGAATACTATAAAAACATATATGCTAGTAAATTTGAAAACCTAAAAGAAACAGATGGGTATCTAAATACATGGGAATCACCAAAATTAAACCAAGACGAGATTAACAGCTTAAACAGACCCATAACACATAAGGAAATTGAAACAGTAATACAAAACCTCCTGACTAAAAAAAGCCCAGGACCAGATAGAATTCTACCAAACATTTAAAGAAGATTTACAGAAAATATGACTTAATTTATTCAAAAAGATAGAAATAAGGGAGAACTTCCAAACTCCTTCTATGAAGGCAGCATCACTCTAATACCAAAGCCAGGTCAAGATACAACCAAAAAAGAAAATTATAGACCCATATCCTTAATGAACAGAGATTCAAAAATTCTCAACAAAATACTTGCAAACTGCATACAGACACACAACAAAAAAATCATCCACCACGATCAAGTCGGCTTTATTCCAGAGATACAGGGATGGTTCAATATCTGTAAGTCAACAAACGTCATAAATCATACAAATGGGCTCAAAGACAAGAACCACATGATCTTCTCAATAAATGCAGAGAAGGCCTTTGACAATATTCAACATGCATTTATGTTCAAAGTCCTAGAGGGAATTGGACTGGAGGGAACATACCTCAACATAATTAAAGCTATATACAACAAACCCACAGCCAACATCATTCTAAAGCATTCCCATTGAAATTAGGAACCAGACAAGGCTGTCTACTATCTCCACTCCTTTTTAACATAGTTCTTGAAACTCTTGCAAGAGCAAGAAGACAAGAGCAGGAAATTAAAGGAGTAATAATTGGAAAAGAGGACAAATTATCCCTTTTGGCAGATGATATGATATTATACCTGAGATGACAAAAATTCCACCAGAAAACTCCTAGAAATTATTAACACATTCAGTAAAGTGGCAGGTTATGAAATTAATCTACAAAAGTCTGTAGCCTTTCTATATACCAATAACAAGCAATCAGAGAAAGAGTACATGGAAACACCTCCCTTCACAATAGCTGCAAAAAAAAATCTCAGAATAAACCTGACCAAAGACATTAAAGAGCTCTACAATGAAAATTTTAAATCTTTAAAGAAAGAGCTTGAGGAACACATCAGAAGATGGAAGGACTGCCCATGCTCATGGATTGGACGAATTAGTATTGTGAAAATGACCATCCTACCAAAAGCCATTTATAAGTTCAATGCAATGCCAATCAAAATCCCCAAGACATTTTTCACAGAATTGGAAAAAAAACATTCTAAGATCCATATGGAAGCACAAAAGACCTCGGATAGCCAAAGAAACCCTGAGCACTAAGAGCAATCCTGGGGGGATTACTATACCACATTTTAAACTATATTACAGTCATAAAACCAAGAGAGTACTGGCACAAAAATAGATCCATAGATCAAAGGAACAAAATTGAAGACCCAAATATGAGTAAATGCAATTTCAGCCACCTGATGTTTGACAAAGGGGCCAAGAACATTCACTGGAGGAAAGACAGCATGTTTAGCAAATGGTGCTGGGAAAACTGGTTCTTCACCTGTAGAAGAATGAAACTAAATCCCTAGCCTTCACCTTGCACAAAAGTCAGCTCCAAATGGATCAAAGACCTCAATGTAAAGCCTGAAACTCTGAAACTGTTAGAAGTGAACATTCGCAAGAACATACAAGATACAGATATAGAAAGGATTTTCTAAACCAGATGTCAATTTCTCAGGAAACAAGGCTGAGAATCGACAAGTGGGACGTCATTAAACTAAAAAGCTTCTGTACATCAAAAGAAGCAACCAAGGAAGCGAAGAGAAAACCCACAGAATGGGAGAAAATCTTCACCAGCAACACATCTGACAGAAGTTTAACATCCAGAATATATAAAGAACTCAGAAAACAAAGAATCAAGAAAGGAAGTAACTCAATTAAAAGATGAGCTAAGGAATAGAACAGAGTTCTCAAAAAGGTGTTCAACATCACTAGTAATTAGGGAAATGCAAATTAAAACCACTTTAAGATTTCATCTTACCCCAGTCAGACTGGCTAAGATCAAGAGAACAAATACTACCAAATGTTGGAGAGGATGTGGGGAAAGGGGAACACTCATCCACTGCTGGTGGGACTGTGAACTTGCTCGATCCCTATGGAAAGCAGTATGGAGAACTCTTAAAAAAACTACAAATGAACCTACCATTTGACAGTATTACCACTCCTTGACATATACCCAAAGTACTTATCCTATTGTAGAGACTCTTGTACATCCATGTTTGTTGCTGCTCTTTTCACAATAGCTAAGAGATGGAAGCAACCTAAGTGTCCCTCAACTGACGAGTGGATAATGAAAATGTGGTTCATTTATATGATGGAATTTTACTCAGCAGTAAAGAAAGATGAAATCATGAAATTTGCAGGTAAATGGATGGAACTAGAAACTGTTAAACTAAGTGAAGTAACACAGACTCAGAAAAAAAAATCAACGTATGTTATCCCTCATAATGTTGATCCTAGCACCAAATCCTGATAAGTGTATATGTATTCAGACATAACTACAGAAATCGGGATAATTCAGACATAACTATAGGAAAAGGAACCAGGGAGGTAAAGAAAAGAAAGAATCTGAAAGAGAAGAACAGTAGGAAATGGGAGTCAATAACTGAGATATGGATAAAAATGGGGTTATTTTAAGGGGGGATGGAGGGAGGGTTATACAAAGAACCTAGGGGATAAATGGAAAGACAGAGCTCAAGAGAGGTGGGACCATAGGACAAGGGAATTATTAAGGGAGAAATGAGAAAAATGGGGGCACCTTAAAAGGGGAAACCATGGTGGAATGGTTAGATAGTGCTAAATAATGCCTAGCTAGTTTTTAAAAACCAGAGGAACCATATTAATCCAACAACCCACTGACAAATTATACATAGACCCAGCTCAAGGATTATAATACATGTCTAGGCAAGGTTTATTTGAGAACCTTTGGTCTTTGCCCAAGCTTTATCTACATGGCACAATGTCCAGCCACCTCCTGTGTCTGATGGGTCTCCTCTGTCCCAATGTTGGGGTATCTCTTGGTCCCCTTGAGCCCACTGGGCCCCCTGGTGCCTGCAGGAGAAGGGCTGGGGGGTGTCACTCATGACACTGTAGCCCTCTCCTTCCTCTCCATCTTCTTCAAGGCCCATCACAGCTCCTTTTCCTCTGCTCATGTACAGGGGACTCCAGTCAGTACAAATCTAGTCAGTGCCAAGGGCAAAGTTGGAACTATGTAGATGAAGTGGCCACAAAGAGAAAGAAGTTACCTGAATGGGGCAGACTGCAGGGCAGGGTCCAGCCTCAGTGAATTGGACTTTACAGAGATGGATTCTGTGCAGTTTTAAGATTCTTCAGAGATATCTCACTAATCTCCCACAAACGTGTGAGTTTGTTATTTTTCTGTTATTATAGGAAATCCTGAGATCATTAGCAAATAGTAAGCGATTGGTATGGACTCAGGGCACTGCAGATTTCAGTCTATGGTCAGTGAGCTCTGCTGCTTTGCCAGGAACATATAGGCGAGATGCCTTACCATCAGCTGTGAGAAGCCCAGATGGTGCCATGGAGTGAATGTCACAGTTAAAGGGGCCCTGACCCAGGAGTCAGGACACCCAAGCTCTGGAGTCTCCCATCCATCCCCAGGCTCCCTTTCGGTGTTCTGGTCCCACATCACTCTTATCTGCCCTGCCTCTCTCCTGTGCCCATCATGAGCTCCTGAGAGAGGCCTGAGATCTTTCCTCCCCAGATTCCAGGGCCTGTCACATGCTAATGTTTAAGACCAGTCCTTGAGTAAAAGAGGAAGGGGAGAAGCCTTTTGATCTGCTGCCAGTTAGTTACGTGCTGAAACTGGCTATCATTCACCCCAGTGACATGAAGCATCCCTGTTTTTTCAAGTAAGTCAGATATAGATGCTTGGCATTCTCTTGAGAGGACAGGACATTCAATCTCAGCATCAAATGGTCCTGACTCTTTCCCCAAGGTATCAATTTTGATCTACTTTGACCCCAGAGGATGGGTTGACGGCCAGAAACATGATCCCTTGGAAGAAACAGCAGCAGCCTGTCTGCCTCCTCTGTCAAGAGCAGCTGGTCAGAGCCAGGACACTGCACTGAGGAGGCCTGCAGCTGCCAGGGACTGCCAGGAAGGACCAGCTGGTTTCTGCCCTTTTTGAGTCTTAAGAAGCCCTTTCCTATTGCACTTTCCAGTCACGTTCTCTCCCCAGACACGTCTCTTCTCCATCCATGGTGGCATCTCAACAATCTTCCTGGAGAACTTAAGACTTTCCTAGGAAACAAATATCAGACCAAAAAAAAAAATTGAAATCTGTACGTGGAGATTGCATTCATAGACGATGAAAAGGGTTAGGTCCTGGGCACCCTCTGGGTTTTACAGCACACTCCAGATTCATGGGGACTTTTTTTTTTTCTTTAAGTAAAATTTATTTACTTTTATATTTAGATGATAAAACCACCCTTTTGTTCTGGCTGTACATCAGAGTTCCCAGTGGAGGCAGTCACGGCCTCAGGAAACGTCAGGTAAACTATTTCTTCTTCATCCTGGGTTCTTCTTAGTGGTATTTGGAGTATGCTATTTGCACCTTGCTCAGAAAGGGCCAACTCTATTCGAAGGTGCTGTCTGCTTCTGTGGGAACTGCAATACCATGGATGTCAAATTCCACAAGGAACACTTGGAGCCTTGGTTAAACTTGTGCCCATTTCCAGTTTGCTACGGTGATATGCTAGCTTTCTTTATTATATGGTGCTCCAGCAGATGCCATCCAGACCTGCCCTGAACACTGCATACTAGATTTACTTAGTCATTTTGGATATCTTAAGGAAAACATTCATTCCATTTTTGTAAACAAGCAAACTAACCAGTGTATCATATAAAACTTAGATGAGGTCTCCACCAACCTCACTCTGAAACTAGTCAGCTAGACATGATAAAGAGTCTGCATCCATGGAATCTCCACAATATGGTTGCCTAACACTACCTGAATAATGACAAAATCACTTGACATGCCAATATATCGGATCGGGGGAATGACCCAGGGTCTCACATCAAGATGAAGAGCTACAGTCAATCAGTGGATGCTGAAAGGAGAATCAGCTTTCTCCAGGAACAAGCTCCCTGGGAGGTTATCTAATGCCAAATGGTCAGCCTTAAACACATGCGCACCTCAGCACCGCCAAATGCAGTCACATCTATATATGTGTATGTATTTATAAATGTATGTATGATATGTAACGGCAATTACTGAAGAACAGGACAAGAAATTAAAAGACAGTAGGGGACACATGGGGGAACTAAAGGCAGAAGTGGAGGGGCAGAAATGATGTAAGTGGAGTTTGTACTCATGGGTGAAATTCTCAAAAGATAAAAATAAAACAAACTCTTTAAAAGGGAGGCAGAGGGGCAAACACCAACCATATTACCTAGAAGAATATGCTTTCAAATGGATGGCATATCAATGCATACCATTTATTTTGCTTTTAATTATAAGGAAAACAGGAGTGGGGAGGGGTGGGGGGTGCCGACTGGAGCCAGATGGCAATGGCACGTGCATTTCAAATATGGAACCTAAAATAATCCATGTTTTTTTAAGTCACCCCCTCCCAAATGTCATAGAAACTATGCAAAATTCAAATGGGATGTCTCATGTTGGTCTGTCAGCCCTGGGGCCTCAGGCAGCGGGGAGCTCCAGTCTCCCAAGAAAAGGGAGGGGAAGAAATTTAGCAAAATAAACGGCATGCACAGAAGGCCTTCAAATTCATCACATGCAGCACTGTTTCCCAGGCCTACTCAGTCACCAAAAGCTTGTGAGAAACACAAGTCCCTGGTTCCTGTCCTTAGGCAATCTGATTCTGTGTCTGGACCTGGCCCATGTGGTTCTGAACAAAAGCCAAGTTAGAGGCCACCTACTGACATCCGCTTTGAAGTTAAACCACAACAGGAGCCAGGTATATTTAATGACTTTGGAGTCAAGTCACACTAACCTCCACAATGACAGAGGGGCCAGGAGGGGCCTGGGGCTGTGTGGGCTGCAGAAGGCCCTGCAGCCAATGTCATGTCATGGGAGAAAGTGACTGTGACCTGGGTCAGGCACAGAAGGTCCCTGCCCTGTGGCTCAGAGTGAACCCTGCTCTCTCAAGCTCAGCTCCATCCTTTGCCTTCCTCCTGGGAGGCTTTGTTCCTCCAGTCTGAAGGCACAGGCTTCTCTCACCACTGTCAGGATCCTGACATTCATTGCACTTTCCTGTAAAGTGCATTGCCATTGCTGGTCAGCTCTGCAAGGTCTGAGGTTTAGGTTTTCAGCAAAATAAGCAGGGTCAAAGAAGCTTCCTGATGGGCTGCTGGCCAGAGACCTGCTGCTGGGGTGGGTCCTGGCCAGGTGAGCTCCCAGGTATCTGAAGAGCTGAGCTACCAGCTGCTGAGGTGAGAGGGCTCTGGAGTCAAACACTGGGGCCCAACCTGAAGTTGGGAGTAAAGGGGATCCCGGGGCAGGAAATAGGGGCCAGATGGGAACAACTCAGGGACCAGGGGAGCTTGGAACTGAGGATGGGGTAGGGAGGAAGGGAGTCAGGAGCAAGCCAGGGCAAAAGCCCTGGATCACAACGCTGTGTGCATAGTAGACCCTCAGTGGTTACTTGATTGGGGGCCAGACTGGTGGTGTGTAGTGGGCTTCCCTGCTTAGCAGGACTGGCAGGGGTGGATGCTGTGAGCAATGCAATAACCATCTACGCAAGACCTGACTACAGAGAAGGAACACTAGTCCAAGACCAAGAAATCTTGACCTCAGCCCCCCATAACTGTGTAGTTGTAGTCAAATAACTGTTGTGGCATCAGATTTCCTATTCAGGATTAAGTAGGTCAGCTGTCGTCAATCCCAGCTTCTCCTCAGAGTCCTTAGGAGCTTGAGAATAGTACTGGCTTCTGAGTCTGGACTCTGCACAGCTGGAGGTGGTGCTTCTGACCCATGCCAGTGCAGCGTATGACCGTGTGCTGCCAGATGTGGAGAGACTATGAAATGGAAACGTTGAGAGACTTGGACATCCAAATGCTTGGCTGGACTGTTTGATGAAGGAGGTTTTTTTCAGCAAGTTGGAGTAAGCATGCAGTCAGTATTTTGGGCTGGAAAGCGTGAAGGTTCACCTTAAGGCTCAGAGGAGCAGCATCGATTACCATGATCGTCATCTCAGAAAATGCTGACAGGGCATCACTGCAAGCATGTAAGGAAGCATGGTGGCCACTGACACGGCTGAAATTCAGGAGAGGCTCTCTTTTCTGGTACCAGGGTGCTGACTGCTGGCATGGCTTTACCAGATTCCTCTTTTCTCCTACAGGCTTAATTAATGAGGCATGGAATCCAGCCAATAGTTAGCCCTTATGGGAATTTTATAAAACAATAGCTTTTGATAAAACCTACTTAAGATGCTTTTTTAGCAGGTGTTGGGGGTTGGAATTGAGGGGAACAATTGTTAAAAATGTAAGTATAAGTTGTTTTTAAAAAAGAGTTAAAGAATAATTTGTTCTAGCAATTTGTTTCTGAGCAGTTACTCTTAATTTTCCCTTTCTCTGTTTATGTCTATTTAATTGTGGGGTAATAATGAGCTAATTTCATTATGGCTTGTCCTTGGGGGTTATGTAGGGAACGCCATGAGAGACACGAGTTTCCAAAAACTGGCAAAGAGATAAAAGTTTTAGATGCAGACCACTGTTTTGATTTGTTTTGGGAACCCCATTTAAGAGAAAGCAGTTAACGAATGTCTTCAAATAGGCTGAGCAGATTCATGTGGTAGAGAAGTACTGAAGATAAAGCCTGAAAAATGTTGACACATACATGAGCACATTTAAAATGATCAAAGGAGTGTATGTGAATTATTTTCATTTGCCGAAGTTCATTAAGATGAATGCCTGGAGTTAGTTTCTCTGCAGATGATGGGGACCAAAATGATCGACAGTCAGGACAGGACTGGATAATTTGTTGTTTGTACCTGTGATAACTGAAAGACATAACTAGGCAGTCAGCATGACAATTTCCAGTGAGGGGCCACTGAATTCTGCATGTGATCAAGTATTTTGAAATGAAGTCTATGAAGGAGGAATAAAGTCAAATACTGATAAGGAAGAGGGGTCTGAGGAGTATATCAAGCTGGCTTGACTCAACAGTGGGATGGCTTGAGCCACATTGTGAGATTTGGTTGATAAATTGGTTTGTTGTTGTTGTTTGTTTTGTTTTGTTTCTTTTTTGACAGGATCTCCCTAGTTCGAGTCACTGTGTGCACCAGGCTTGCCTCCATCTCACAGAGATGTGCCTGCCTCTGCCTCCTGAGGGCTGGGATTAAAGGCGTGCTCCACCATGCCCCCACATAGTTGGCAAATTGGAAGACAGAACAGCTAAAGGTTCTGTCTGCTGGGTGGTGTTTGTTCTGAGGGTTACAAGACAGTGTACTATTCCAGCACCATCAGATCCAGCCCTTTGCCTTATTTGTTGTCTCCATCTGAAAAAGAAATGTTAGTGCATCAAGAACAGAATGCATATATGGAAAGAAATACTTGTTTAGGAAGTAACAGAATTCCACATGGAAGAGAGGGAGCTTGTCCTAAAACCAGCAAAAATTATCCTCTATTCTTCTGAGGTTTGTTAAAGCAAGCTGAAATTATTTTTCGTTAAAGAAGGAGAAATATTATCAGGATCTTGTCCAGGATTTTGGATGGCCTGCATCAGCTCTGTTGGTTAGGAGTAATTAATTCTTTATTGATTTAGGGTAGAAATATTTTTCATTTAGGAGTATTGGGTAAAAATAAGCATTCTAAAATGCTGTAAGGGAAAGGGAGTTTTAAAAACAAATAGGTAAATCTGGGCATCGACGTGAATGCTTTGTTCTCAATTCAAGTTGTAGGTATAACTGCTGTGATGCAGGAAGTTAGAGGGCACCACGAGGTGGTGGGCGAATTTAAACCAGTGTCTTCTTTAAGAGAAGCAAAAATGTGCTTTTTAGAAATTTAAGATTATATATATGACTGTAAGCCTGATGTTTTTTAATTTTTATTTTTGAGAATTTCGTACATGCATATTGTCGTTGGACACACGGACACAGACACACAGAGACACAGACACAGAGACACACACACAGACACACACACACAGACACACAGACACAGACACACACACACACACAGACACACAGAGACACAGACACACACACAGACACACAGAGACACAGACACACACACAGACACACACACAAAACACACACACACTACATTTAGAATTAAAGACACAAAAAAGAAAGTGACACACACACAGACACACAGAGACACAGACACACACACAGACACACACACAAACACACACAGACACACAGACATACACACACAGACACAGACACACACACACACAGATACACACACACAGACACACACACAGGCACTCACACACACTACACTGAGCCCATTTAGTGGTGCTTTTGTGCACCTGTGTTTAGGGCTGCCCATTTGGGATTAGATGACCTCCTAGGGAGCTGGTTCCCAAGAAAATTGATCCCCCTCCCCCCCAGCATCCATTGATTGCCTGTAGCTCTTCATTTTGAGGTGGGATTCCATGATATTCTCCCCACCCACCTTGTATGTCAACTGGTTTTGTCATTGTGAAGATTGTTTTTGGATTACCATACTGTGGAGATTTCCTTGGTTCAGATTCCCTATCATGTCTGGAAAGCATTAAGTACCAGTTGGTGTCTTACATTTTTTTTCCAATCGGCTTCCATGAGTCTTAGGTGTAGAGGTTGCATTGTAGATGTGTCACTTAGTGTTAACACAACTCACAGTCACTTGTTCTCTGTGTTTGACCAGTTGTGGAACTTCGTAATAGTCTATCTGCTGCAAGAAGAAACTTCTTTAATGAGCAGAGCTACACTTTTCCTTTAATATAAGGATAATATTTAGAATATAATTAATAATAAATTACATTGATCTAGGGGAGTGACAGCAGTAGGTTCTTCTCTAGGACTTGTGACCTCTCCAGCCATGTGTGTGGGGACCTAAAGGCCCCACCTTGCATAGGTCCTAGAGGAAGTTACTGGGGGCGCGGCCTGGCTTGCTTTGAAAGTCTGAAGAATACTTCCGCACTGCTGAGGAGTGCATGATCAGTGTGTGACCATCCTTAAGATACACCCTGGGGGGGGCGTTCCAGGTGCCTTTATAAGCTCTGTAACACCTGCAATAAATAAGTCCCTGCTTGACTAGACTCCCCATTGTGTCTGAGTGTCCCCGGTCGTGGGGGCAGCGTGGGCTGGCAAACGGTGTGCTTACTCATCCCCAATCGTCACTGCCCGGGGGTCACTGGTTCGAACCCCCGGCACATGTGCACTTGGCTGTGTTTATAGTACCACATATAAGTGCTCTTCCACTGAGTAGTCCAGTTAGACAGCTGTTCATGACCTCCAAGATAAAAATACCACTATTGTCCTGATAGAGACAGTTTGCTGGGCTAGTCATTGTTGTCATTCATAAGCTTTACAGCTGGGGCAGATCATGTATTGGCTTTCTCCCATGGACACTTGCCTAGCATCTACTAATAACTACTATGAGAGCTAGTCTTCAGGGAGAAGACTTCCAGGTCAGTTCCAGCTTGATTGCTCCAAGTCCTGTGTCCAAAGTGTGTCTTGTCTTTAGCAATAGGGTCTTATTTTCAAGTTCTGCGAGGCAATCAAGGGCTGTGCCAATAGCCTGTGTAATTTGGGGAGTGTCTTGGTCCTAAAGTATTTCCATTTTTGCATTATTCTGACATTTTCTCTTCATATCATGATACATTTATTAACAAATAAATTTACTTGTTGTCTTAGCATAAGATATTTATTAAGAAATAAATGTACCATCTGTTGTGAGAGCTTTGTTGATTGAGTACTGGGCAATATCTGTTCATTTCTCATTAGTTTTTAGTGACAAATGGATGCCTGATTCTACCAGTGAACAATAAATCAATTGTGCCAATTAAGTTAAAGTTGCAATTTCTTGGAATAGTTGTGAATAAACCATAACAAGAATTTGATCATTGTAATCTGAATTAGTGAAAACTGAGCATACCAAACTTTTTATGGTCCAATTTGAATTACCTAAGCTTAAATCAAAGCGTTTCATTTATTGATTGACTGACTGACTGATTAATTGATTGATCGGTTTGGTTTTTTGAGACAGGTTCTCCCTGTAGGCCCAGCTGGCCTGGACCTTGCTGAGTACGGGGTTTAAAGACACGTATTGTGTCATGTATTAGGTCAAGTACAGGGTTCAATAAAAAAATCAATAATTAAATTATTGAATGACCACTTGGTATGAGGATGTATCCAATGCTTAGTGTGCAGACATGTATGGTAAATTCAACGAACACAACATACTTGCTGTCAGGAATACTTATTACTAAGGCATGATAAATGTTTGCAGAAGTTCCTATGTGATATTAAGACACCCACTTCTGGGAATGTGGCCTCAAGGTTTAGTTAGAAGCAAATCCTTTGAGACAGACTGGTTCCTTGAGTTTATATCAAGAAACATGGAATGGAGCTGTGGTTCAGTGGTAAAGTACTTACCAAATGTCTTAGCTTGTTTCTCCATTGCTGTGACAAAACACTCTGACCAATACCAGCTTGGGGAGGAAGGGGTTTACTCAGCTTACATCTCCCAGGTCACAGTTCATCAGGGAGCCCAAGGTAGGAACTCAGGGCAGGAACCTGGAGGCAGGAGCTGGAGCACAGACCATGGAGGAATGCTGCTTACTGGCTTGCTCCCCTGGCCCCTGCTCAGCCTGCTTTCTTATCCAACACAGGCCCACATGCCCAGGGGTGGCACTACCCACAGTGGGCTGGGCCCTCCCACATCACTCAACAATCAAGAAAATGCCCCACAGACATGGCTAT
>NW_008357039.1:152399-158234 GCF_000622305.1 Nannospalax galili
TGACACTAAAGCTATCCAGCACACCACACCTGTGTGGTGTCCTGTGGGTCATCCCCAATACCATTAAAAACAATCAACCAAAACAGTAAACTTTAGCTTGATAAGGGACAGAGCAACCTTTGACTTGGTAAGGGACAGAGCAAGGTAGTCGATCAGCAAACAGCATCAGAATGTGGTTTAGTGGATGTGCAATCATGAAGCTTAAAAGATGATCTTATTTGGAAAGAGGGTCTTGGAAGATAAAATTTATAAAATAAAATGAGGTCATACTGAATTAGAGTGAGTCAAACCTCCAATATCTATGATTTATGGGTAGAGATGTCAGAGAGACAGACACAGGGAAGAAGGCCACCCAGAGGCGGAGGCGCACATGGTATTGTACAAGTTTCCTCCGAACTGAAACATTCTCTCTAGGCCAGAAGAGGATGAGGAGGAGGCTTATGAGACTCAAAGGAAAACAAAACACCACATGGCAGAGAAGGCACAAGCTTGGACAACTCCCAGAGGCCCCCGTCTAGCTCTATAGAACAACTTAACGGCTTCTGTAGTGGAGGGAATGAGCAGCTGAGCTCCAGAGAGATTTCTAGACATCTGGCTATGTTTACAAGCTGTGCAGAGACCCCAGGGATACAGTTTCCAAGAACTGTCGCTTGTGCTGGGATGACCTGCTTTTGAGTCATCCCTGCTCCTTTAAGTGACCCCTCAGACTCCTGTTGTAACCCCAATAGAAACCCTTGGTTCACCAAGTTGGACTTTGGTGCAGTCATTACTTTGGTTTGTCATGCATTACCTTTCTGAGAAGACTTCTGTGCTGTGTCTCCTCAGGAAAATTCTATCACAGGGTACATGGGAACCATGTAGCTACTTTCCAGAGAATGCCAGAATCCAGTAGATGCAGAAGAGGTACTGAAGTCTCCCCCCTGGAGCCTGCAGAGAGAGCTTGGCCCCACCCACACCTTGATTTGATGTATAGCCTCTAGAGTGTGAGATAACAAACGTCCATGGTATTAAACCACCAGTCGTTTGTAGAGGAAGCTGTTTTGGCAGTCACAGGAAATGAATTCACCAAGTAAGTGGAGTCTGCCGTATCTGTCCTGCAGCTCCTGACAGATAGGAAAGGGCCAGGTGGTAGCTTCATACGTGGTCCACCACCCAGACTTCCACACTTCTTCTGTCCGCCCATCACAGTGTTCCTCCCTGTGCTCAGGCTTCACTGTGCGCTGCAGGGCAACATACCCTACCCTACACTCCTGTATTTGCTGTTTTACTGCGTCTCCAGCTATTTGTTTGCAGGTGCAGTGTTTATGGAGTGCCTCAGGTGGGAACCTTTCTAACTGCATCTAGATTCTTCCTCATTTCATGTTCATCAGGCTTCCTACTCTCGTCCTCTTGTTATTTGTGGTCTGAGATGTGATAGAAGCCCATCAGAAGGGAAGGGGTTTGGGGAGGCAGAATGCGGGCGGTCAGGAGTAGGTCTGGAACAAAGATTTTGCCCTCCCCTTTTTGTGTCCTCCAGATGAACATTTGTCTAATAGCTTCGTCCAAACTTTTCTAGGATGGCAGTAATTCTGATTCTTTCCCCCACATTCTATGTCGTTGGAATTTAAATTAAACTGTAGACTTCCTGTTGAAGGAGCAACTGAAGGGAGATGGGTCAAGGTCAGAGTGGTAGTCATGGTCCCGGAGGTGGGAAGGAAAAGAAAAAGAAGTACAGACCTCCTGTGCCAACTAGGGTGGGGCAAAAGAAGAACAAAACAAAGGGGCCAGATGCTGCCAGCAAGCTGCCCCTGGTGACACCTCACACGCAGTGCCGCTTGAGATTACTGCAGTTAGAAAGGATTAAAGGCTACCTTCTCAATGGAAGAATTCATAAGCAACCAGGAACAGATGAAACCATTAGAAGAAAAACAAGAGGAGGAAAGATCAAAGGTGGATGGTCTCGGGAACCCTGATGTCAGTAGGAACCTTGGAAGAGATCATGGATGATAGACACACCACGTCAGCATCCTTTCATTTGTGGACAAGGATCGGCTGGAACCTGGCTGCTCAGTCCTGCTCCACCACAAGGTGCATGCCTTGATAAGGCTGCTGATGGATGACAAAGATCCCCTGGTCACAGCTATGAAGGAGGAAAGGCCCTCCAGGAGACCTATGCAGACCTTGGAGGACTGGACAACCAAATACAGGAAATTAAGGAATTTGTAGAATTTCCTTTTACCCGTCCTATTACACAGAGATGGAGACAAAATCCCCTAAGAGGGTCATTCTCTATGGTCCACCTCACGCAGGGAAAACCTTGTTGGCCAAAGCAGTAGCAAACCAAACTTCAGCCACTCTCTGGAGAATGACTGGCTCAGAGCTTATTGAGAAGTACCCAGGTGATAACTTGTTCAGGAACTGTTTAGAGTTGCTAAAGTATACAATCTCCATTGTGTTTGGTGATGAAATTGATGCCATTTTGACAAGAAGATATGATTCAAACTCTGGGGTGAGAAAGAAATTCAGCCAACAGTGTTGGAATTGTTGAACCACTTGGATGGATTTGATTCAAGAGGAGATGTGGAAGTTATGGCCACAAACCGAACAGCAACTTGGATCCAGCACTTATCAGGCCAGGCCACACTGACAGGAAGACTGAATTTTCTCTTTCTGGTGAAAAGACTAAGAAGGGCATCTTGCAGATTCTCACAAAAAGGATGACTCTGGCCCATGATGTCCTTGGACAACCTGGGAAGCTGTTTTGGCAGTCACAGGAAATGAATTCACCAAGTAAGTGGAGTCTGCCGTATCTGTCCTGCAGCTCCTGACAGATAGGAAAGGACCAGGTGGTAGCTTCATACGTGGTCCACCACCCAGACTTCCACACTGCTTCTGTCCGCCCATCACAGTGTTCCTCCCTGTGCTCAGGCCTCACTGTTGCAGGGCAACATACCCTACCCTACACTCCTGTATTTGCTGTTTTACTGTGTCTCCAGCTATTTGTTTGCAGGTGCACTGTTTATGGAGTGCCTCAGGTGGGAACCTTTCTACCTGCATCTAGATTCTTCCTCATTTCATGTTCATCAGGCTTCCTACTCTCGTCCTCTTGCTATGTGTGGTCTGAGATGTAATAGAAGCCCATCAGAAGGGAAGGGGTTTGGTGAGGCAGAATGCAGGCAGTCAGGAGAAGGTCTGGAACAAAGATTTTGCCCGCCCCTTTTTGTGTCCTCCAGATGAACATTTGTCTAATAGCTTCGTCCAAACTCTTCTAGGATGGCAGTAATTATGATTCTTTCCCCCACATTCTATATTGTTGGAATTTAAATTAAATTGTAGACTTCCTGTTGAAGGAGCGACTGAAGGGAGATGGGTCAAGGTCAGAGTGGTAGTCATGGTCCCGGAGGTGGGAAGGAAAAGAAAAAGAAGTACAGACCTCCTGTGCCAACTAGGGTGGGGCAAAAGAAGAACAAAACAAAGGGGCCAGCTGCTGCCAGCAAGCTGCCCCTGGTGACACCTCACACGCAGTGCCGCTTGAGATTACTGCAGTTAGAAAGGATTAAAGGCTACCTTCTCATGGAAGAATTCATAAGCAACCAGGAACAGATGAAACCATTAGAAGAAAAACAAGAGGAGGAAAGATCAAAGGTGGATGGTCTCGGGAACCCTGATGTCAGTAGGAACCTTGGAAGAGATCATGGATGATAGACACACCACGTCAGCATCCTTTCATTTGTGGACAAGGATCGGCTGGAACCTGGCTGCTCAGTCCTGCTCCACCACAAGGTGCATGCCTTGATAAGGCTGCTGATGGATGACAAAGATCCCCTGGTCACAGCTATGAAGGAGGAAAGGCCCTCCAGGAGACCTATGCAGACCTTGGAGGACTGGACAACCAAATACAGGAAATTAAGGAATTTGTAGAATTTCCTTTTACCCGTCCTATTACACAGAGATGGAGACAAAATCCCCTAAGAGGGTCATTCTCTATGGTCCACCTCACGCAGGGAAAACCTTGTTGGCCAAAGCAGTAGCAAACCAAACTTCAGCCACTCTCTGGAGAATGACTGGCTCAGAGCTTATTGAGAAGTACCCAGGTGATAACTTGTTCAGGAACTGTTTAGAGTTGCTAAAGTATACAATCTCCATTGTGTTTGGTGATGAAATTGATGCCATTTTGACAAGAAGATATGATTCAAACTCTGGGGTGAGAAAGAAATTCAGCCAACAGTGTTGGAATTGTTGAACCACTTGGATGGATTTGATTCAAGAGGAGATGTGGAAGTTATGGCCACAAACCGAACAGCAACTTGGATCCAGCACTTATCAGGCCAGGCCACACTGACAGGAAGACTGAATTTTCTCTTTCTGGTGAAAAGACTAAGAAGGGCATCTTGCAGATTCTCACAAAAAGGATGACTCTGGCCCATGATGTCCTTGGACAACCTGATCATGGCAAAGGATGACCCCTCTGGGGCTGAAATCAAGGCGATCTGTATAGAAGCTGGCTGATGAACTTGTGAGGGCGCAGAATGAAAGTAACAAACAAAGACGTCCACAAGTCTAAAGAGAATGTTCTTTATAAAAAACGGGAAGGTACCCCTGAGGGACTCAATCTCTAGTGACCCACAGGTGCCTCCAGGAAAGTGATTTCAGGTTCTCCCCACCTGAGAGGATGGGAAGTTGCCCTGAGGAATCCATTTTGCAGTTGAGTTTTACTAGCAGAGACTCTGTGTCTTGGAGGGTAAGTGCAAGGTGCCCATGGGGCAGGCTCTACCTGTTCGTTGTGTATGCGCTGCTTTCTGATGCCCATAAAGCATACACTTTCACAACAAATAAATAAATAATGACGCAAAAATAAATTGTGCCTTAAAATATCAAGATCAACTTCTTCTAATGTCCTTGTTGGATCCACTCTGAGGCTCCACAAGCTTCTGTTTCTTTCTTGCTATTGTTCATGAGCTTGGAAACAGGTTTTCATAAAAGCAGGAAGCTAGCCTTCCATTTGTGAAAATGAACATCAGCCTAGCGTACATTCAAGTCGTGGGACAGAAGATAGGGTGTTGCGGAAGCGTGAGCCTCTGTCCAGGCTGTTTCTACCGTCCACTCATATCACACTTGAGGTCAGTGGTTTCCTGAACAGGAGATATGCCCCTTGATTGACAGCTATCCCACTTAACCTCAGGCCAGAGTTGATCATGTTTGCGTGGGGCCTGTTTTGCAAGCTGTGAGCCCCAAGAGTTGGGAAACTGTGTGATATCAATGTCTGTGATTCCTGGCAGTCCAATTACCTCATATTGAAACATCAACTATTTTCATCCCACTTGTTTGTAGTAATTTGCTCCTAGCAGATACTATAATGTTTTGTTAACTATTGATACATGGAATAATCTCTCAAAATAAAGTTGATTTTCTCTCCCACTGTCCTTTAACACATATTCATGGAATTCAGTCATCCCTCTCTGCTGTAGGTTGTATCTGCAATGTCATCAAAAGCCTTGGTGCCAAGGGCTGTTGGGAGGGTTAGAAGCTTGCAAGTAACAACCGTTGGGAGCTGTTAAAGGGGAATGTTGGGAACTTGGCTCCTTCTTCTGCCTTTGCTTCCTGGTTATGAGGTGAGCAGGCTCCTGCGTGTGGCCTACCATGATGTACTGTGCTGCCACAAGCCCAAAGCAGCAAATTTAAGTCACCATGGACTGAAACCTCTGAAACTATGGGCCAAGATAAATTTGCCCTCATCTTTACTTGTTTATCTCTGGTATCATGTTTCAGAAACAAAAAGCTGACACACTGTTCTCAAAGGAAAACCAGGCAGAACCCTCATTTTTCTGCTCTGTGGTTATAATAAATTTCTGTATA
>NW_008357039.1:160975-163113 GCF_000622305.1 Nannospalax galili
TCACAGTCAGTTACTTCCTGGGATCCTTGGCACCAGAACATGGATATAAATTCATCAAGTAGATTTCAATGGTAATGTTTTCATATCTCCTAATTAACATGAAGCAAATTTTTATCCTTCTTCCTCAAATATAACTCATTTTTGTAATTTATTGATTTTTGTGTGTGTATTTCATACAGAACATCCCAAACAATCTTATCTTTACACCCGCATCCCAAATGGCACCCTCCCATAGCCTCCACCCCCCACTGGACCCCATATACTATCATCCCTGTTACTGTCCACTGTGTTGTCAATGCCCCCAGCCATTCCCCAGTGCTTGTCCATCTGCTGAATCTAGTTTGCCTATCTAGAGTTCCTTGTTTTAGGAAGATCATCTGTTCCTCATTTAGCAGCAATCAGTTGCCAATATTCCTTTAGCTAAGATTGGGGTCTGCTGTTCACTTTCCCAGTTCTAGGATAGGTTACTGTCTGTGAGTCTCTTGGGCCACCCATTTGAATCCACACAGCTGTCTGAGAACAGCTGGACCTGGAACAATTCATGGTACTCTGCTGCCATCGCCTGGAGTTTGAAAAGAACAATGTACTGCCTTTTAAGGCTCAGTCACACACTGGGTTCTCCTGGCTGTGTGATGGACTTCAGTTTAGTGGAGACAGGCGACTGCTTTGTAACAAGAGGAAATTATTCTCTAGTGAGAGAAATGAAGGATTTTAAGGAGTTGGATGACTACATTGAAGCTAAGAGATTAGGCCACAATTTGAATCCACTTCTAGTTTATTCCCTAAAGTCTACAAAACACATCTTAGAAGAAAGTTTGGAATGTTTGCACGTCAGCAATATATTTTTCTACAAAAAATGTTTCAATGTAGTTACTAGTGCAACTTTCTGCCTTCAAATGCCTATTTATAGAAAAGTCACATTTGAAAGTCATCTAAAAAAGGGTTGAACATCCATTTTATAAACCGTTTCTGTTTTGCAGAATTACTGATGACAGTGTATGAATGTGTGTGCAATGCATTTGTAGAAAGTCCAGGTTCTGGGTTGGGGAGATGGCTCAGAGGTTAAGAACACTGGCTGTTCTTGCAGGAGACCAGGGTTTGAATCCCAGCACCCACATGGCAGCTAACAACTATCCATAACTCCAGTTCCAGGGGATCCAACAGCCTCTTGCGTCCTCTGCGGGCATTACACAACACAGGTGCACTTAACCTATATGCAGGCAATACACACATACACATAAAAATAATAAATAAAACATTTAAAAAATATTTTTAAAAGTCCAGGTTCTAGTGTTTACAGGCACATATCTACTACATGACACCAACCTAAATACTGAATGGTATACTGACATGTAGTGAGAGTGTACCTTTTTAGTATGTTGCTTTTTCTTTCTTTCAAAAAATAGTTTTATTTTATGGGTATATTATCTGCATGTGTGTAAGTGCACCTGTTTGTGCAATGCCAGCGAAGGTCAGAAGAGAGTGTTGGATCCCCTGGAACTGGAGTTACTGCAGGTTACTAGCTGCCATGTGGGCGCTGGAAATCAAACTTGGGACCTCTGCAAGAGCAGCCAGTGCTCTTAACCGCTGTGCCATCTCTCCAGCCCAGCATATCGCCTTTTCTAGTTGACCCCTCCCATACCTATGGTTTCCATTTGTGTATTCAGCTTCCTCTGTTGCCAGAGTAGAAACTCACACTTTTTATACAATACAGAAAAGGTAAATGTTTAACTTTGAGTCCCCAAATAGGGGCTTGAAAAGCATTTAAGAAACAATATATTGGCTTTCTGTGCTTATCCAGTCCAGACAGGTCAGAGATCTTGTTGACCTCTGTTTCAGCCGAGTGCTCCTGGGGTCACTCCCCCAACCTGCACATACCAAGTTTGGGTACTCCCTACCTGTACCCAGCCTGGGCAGACAGTTGTAGGCCTTGGGACCTCTCCATTCTGGGCACACTTCTGTGGTTTTGAGTGTCTACCTCAAATGGACAGTTTAGAGCTCTTGGGACCCCTAACCAAATTGCTCGTTCCAGCAGCTGCCCCTTAGCTGGTCCTACATGCTAGAGAGCTCAGGAGCTCCTACCTCTGCTGCACACTGTGGCTGCTCTAAGCACTCACTGAGTGACAGTTTAGAGGTCT
>NW_008357039.1:163710-164724 GCF_000622305.1 Nannospalax galili
GGCAGCTAACAACTATCCATAACTCCAGTTCCAGGGGATCCAACAGCCTCTTGCGTCCTCTGCGGGCATTACACAACACAGGTGCACTTAACCTATATGCAGGCAATACACACATACACATAAAAATAATAAATAAAACATTTAAAAAATATTTTTAAAAGTCCAGGTTCTAGTGTTTACAGGCACATATCTACTACATGACACCAACCTAAATACTGAATGGTATACTGACATGTAGTGAGAGTGTACCTTTTTAGTATGTTGCTTTTTCTTTCTTTCAAAAAATAGTTTTATTTTATGGGTATATTATCTGCATGTGTGTAAGTACACCTGTTTGTGCAATGCCAGCGAAGGTCAGAAGAGAGCGTTGGATCCCCTGGAACTGGAGTTACTGCAGGTTACTAGCTGCCATGTGGGCGCTGGAAATCAAACCTGGGACCTCTGCAAGAGCAGCCAGTGCTCTTAACCGCTGTGCCATCTCTCCAGCATATCGCCTTTTCTAGTTGACCCCTCCCATACCGATGGTTTCCATTTGTGTATTCAGCTTCTCTGTTGCCAGAGGAGAAACTCAGACTTTTTATACAATACAGAAAAGGTAAATGTTTAACTTTGAGTCCCCAAATAGGGGCTTGAAAAGCATTTAAGAAACAATATATTGGCTCTCTGTGCTTATCCAGTCCAGACAGGTCAGAGATCTTGTTGACCTCTGTTTCAGCCGAGTGCTCCTGGGGTCACTCCCCCAACCTGCACATACCAAGTTTGGGTACTCCCTACCTGTACCCAGCCTGGGCAGACAGTTGCAGGCCTTGGGACCTCTCCATTCTGGGCACACTTCTGTGGTTTTGAGTGTCTACCTCAAATGGACAGTTTAGAGCTCTTGGGACCCCTAACCAAATTGCTCGTTCCAGCAGCTGCCCCTTAGCTGGTCCTACATGCTAGAGAGCTCAGGAGCTCCTACCTCTGCTGCACACTGTGGCTGCTCTAAGCACTCACTGAGTGACAGTTTAGAGGTCT
>NW_008357039.1:165474-181383 GCF_000622305.1 Nannospalax galili
GGCAGGTGGATCTCTGTGAGTTCGAGGCCAGCCTGGTCTATACAGTGAATTCCAGGACAGCTGGGGCTATAGGGAGACCCTCTCTCAAAAAGACAAAGAAAAAGATAAATATTCAGGAAAAAAGAAGTGTATTGAATATGGTAAGAGAGAAGGGCCAAGTTACATACAAATACTGGCCCATTAGAATAACAGCTGAATTTTCCATGGGAACCCTAAAATCCAGAAGGCCACATGCTAATGTATTTCAAGTTCTGAACGACCACAACTGCCAAACCGTATTACTGTCTCCAGCAAAACTATCCATCATAACAGAATGAGAGAAAAGTTTTCCATGACAGAAGCAGCTAAAGCAATTTATGACCACAAAGCCAGCTCTGGTATCTCACAGAAGATACCAGATGGGATACTCTGAGTGGAACAGAATGAGACATTTGTCTAAGACATTACAGAAAAATAGAAAATTCTAAGGCATTTGCTAAGTAAATGAAGACTAAGAAAATATCTAGTGCTATAAAGTCAGCAAAATACTAAGAATTGATACACACCTTTCAATAATAACTCTGAATATCAGTAGACTCGGCTCCCCAATCAAAAGACATAGTCTAGATGATTGTATTGAAAATCAGGTTCCTTTTCTTGCTCTAAGAACCTCACCATCCCCACCAAAGACAGAGATCACTTTAGGGGCAAAGGTGTTTTAAGAAAATGGAACTAGAACAAGCATGTGTCACCATTCTAATCCTTGACAAAATAGACTTCAAATAAACACTAGTCAGAAGAGATTGGCCATGAATCTGAATTGTATGATGTGTGCCTTGTTTCCACAGTCTACCATGAAAAACGGGGCATGATCAGAATGTGGATAGCCTTATGAAAATGGTAGTGGTGCTATTGAGGGCTGGGATATAGTTCATTGGTAGAGTAGTGACATAGAGAGTGCATAAAGGCCCAGGTTTGGATCTTCAGCATTATCAAAGAAAAGAGAAAGATCCTAAATGACTGTTCTCAGATGGTCATGTAGCTCAGGGGCAGTGCGTTTGTCTAGCATGCTGAGGACTGGGTTCTATCCCCAGCACCACGAAAAGCAAACAAAATATTAAATTATTGTTTGTTGGCCTTTGGACTCAGATCAAGTGTAATACAACTAATAACTAAGATGAATTCTTTTTTTTTTTTGATATTTTTGAGACAGGGTTTCCTGTAGCCCCAGTTGGCCTGGAACTTGTTATGTAGACCAGACTGGCCTTGAACTCACATTGATCAGCCTCTGCCTGCCTCCCAAGTGCTGGGATTAAAGGCATGTGCTACCACACCTGGTGAAATGTTCCTTTTACTTATTCTAAAAATTTTGAAGTTCTTCATTCCTTTGGATTGTTTTCTATTTTAATTACACGATATAATGCAATAACTATATGAATTATTTTGAATTTATATGATCTGAACACTTGAATTTTCTAATATCTTATGTGTTATGAGCTCAAATTTTGTTTTATAAATTTCTACAATGATTGTCTTTGATGCAGCACTTGGTTGTGGTTGCTCTCTTCCTGAGTTATCCACATTAACTGGTACTGTAAGGTTAGGCCTTTGACTTTCTAGGCATTTTGCAAATATTTAATGACTAATAGTGATGAGGGGTGTGATTGGTGTCAACTTTCAAAGAGAAAGAATTCAGATTTGTGTACTTCTGATTACCCTTGGCATGTGCTCATTACCTAGCAAGCATGTGCTTAGTCAGTCTTTGTTTTTAAGAATTTATTTAATTTTTAAAATTATGTGTGTGTGTGTGTGTGTCTGTGTGTGTGTGTGTGTGTGTAGCCCAGAAACCACTCATTCCTCTGAAAAGCATAAGTGATGGGTGAATGCAGGGCATCCTGGGAAGAAGGTTGGAGCCTAGCCGCCAGCAGAGCAAGTGGCTATAAGATTAGAAGAGGGACAGTGACAAAGGTGTGCCAGTCCGGAGCTGGGATCAGGAAGTGTGTGGGTTGTTGAGACCATGGGGTGAGATCCATGCCCACGGATACTGTGGGTAGGGCTTGAATTACACATGAGTTATGAAAAGCTTTCTTTTTGAAAGTCACTCCTTCCCTGACAATAAAACATGTGAAACCCAAGATAAAAATGTGTTACACCAATTTGTTGACCTGTGTCAGGGCCAGGAGACCCTGAGAGAGTGAGGGCAGGTCAAACAGAGAGCAAGAAGGGGAAAATTTAGTGCAACTAATAGGCATAGTCAGCAGGATGGCACTGGAAATGACAAACAGCAGGAGTTTGGGAAAAACAAGGGAGCTAGTGGTGGCACTGACATGGATCTCACAATGGATCATGAAATATGTAATTAGAAGGATGTGGGCCACACAGACACTGATGGAATCAAAGGGAAAAATCCCAGGGCCACAGATATGATGCAGATGTGGGGAAATAGCTCAGTTGCTAAAAGGTGGATTCTGCTGCCACATGGGTCTGAGAACTCTTTAAAGGTCATAGAAAACCTAGAAAAAACTCTCCCAGCCTCAGACAGAAGCGGAGAACCCAGAGAGGGGGCATGGCTACTTTGAGGGGGCATGGCTACTTTGTATAATATAAGATTTGCCAAAGGCAGAGGAAGCTGAAAAGCTGGCAGATTTAGTTCCTGCCTCAGAGCTGAGAGAGAAAAAAACCTGGGACATTTTAATTTGTGTAAGGTTAGGGGACCAGGGGTCAAAGGACTCAGGAAAAAGGCCAGATAGTAGCAAAAAAAGAAATGACCAAGTAGCAAACTCTGTCCCTCAGATTCAACCTTTGATACAAAAAGAGGAAAAAGCTAACAGTACTGTAGGTAGGAAATACTCCACACTGGAGCTGCTGAAATTAGGAAAAGGGTATGGGACATGGAGCAAATAATGTCAGTCTAAGTTCTTCTGAAGCATCACAGCTGAGTTATATAACCACCCATCCACGCTTGCAACATAGTCTGTTCAACCTAGGGCAATGCAGAGGGGAGCAGTCCTTAATGGGATGGCTAGTGCAAGGCATTAAAGACACATGGTCATCACTAAGAGGGACTCCCATGATTATCAGGGGCTGGAGGACTATAAAGGAGGGACAGGTGTTACTGAGAGAACTAGGTATGAGAAAAGCTATATACGATCCCTTTTTCATTGTGCCAGGTAAGGCTATGGTCACCAGAGATAAAAGGAAAGCTTAATTTAACCGGGACCTCAAAAATGGTATAGAGCTTTAATGGTTTTGCTAAGCCCTTTAATGGGACAGGATCTTTGTAAAGTGAGAGAGGCTTTAGCAGATCTAAGTAACTCTGACCAGAGAGTGAAACATGTCTGTAGAATAACAGAACACCCTACAAGACATGTAAAAAAGACCAGACAGGAGAAATGGCCCATTTGGGTTATTTGAAGACAAATGTGGCAAGATTTATGTTGAGCCCAAATTCCCTAAGAAAAAATGGATAGAAAATCAAATTTGGTACTAAGGAGTTTCTGGAAGGATTTAAAACTGGAAGAACAGTTTACAAAAGGCATTCAGAGGATAAAAAATTGTCCCAGGGGTGGTTAAGGATCCCCAAAGCTTAAATAAGGTGCATTTCTCTCCTAAGAAAGGCTATGCTAGGGGTGGGGCCATCAGGGCCTCCCCCAGCAGCCAGGTATGGTCAATGGAGAGACAACAGATATGGCTACAGTCAAGAGACAGACCCAGAGCCTTCCTGACTCAGGGAACCAACAGGTGCAGTAGGGACAAGAGAGATCCCTTGCCTCTGGGGCAGGATCTGGGAACAGAAACCAGCACCTGTAAGTGTATCGAGGATAAAATAATACAAAGAGATTCCATGTAAGATCCCCAAAATGTGGGATGACTCCAAAGGGAAAACTAAAGATTCTAAAGAACTAACCAAATTAATGCCTCTTACCATGCTATGGTACCTAACAGAGATCTATAAAGAAAGCAATTAATATGAATAGATAGAACCTTTCTATGCTGTGTTAGACCTTGTCTATGATTGATTCAATATATGATGTTAACTCGAGTGTTTTACAGATGTGAAACCCATTTAAAAGATACCTGAAGAAACAAAGGCCAGCTAGAGCTGTAAGATTCTTGGGAGTTTTATGGTTGGGTAAGATAAAAACACAGGCTCCCGAACTATACAGCTGTTAAGAAAATCTACAGTACCAGGGGTGGGGAGCCCCCTATGAGGTTTTGGTCAGAGAGAGATCCTAGAGGTCCTCAAATTCACCAGGCTATTGCCACTAATGTCGATTGTACACTAGACAGGTCAGAATTCCATGTTGCTGAAGACTGCATGATGTAAGTGCAAGAGAAGAGGAGATGGAGCTGAGACCAAGCTGAAAACTCCATGCCATTGGATGGATGGCTTTCATAGTGCCAGGTGGTGCCATATGCAGATGGTTGGGGAAGAAAGGATCCCCTATGATTCTACTCAACAGTGGACCCTGTGTGCTGCACACTATGGACATGACAAGCAATGCCTGCAAGTGAAATAATGATTTGGCTAATATATGTACAACTGACGAATTTCTAACTGGATAAGGCCCACTTCTAGGGGTAGAACACATATCTGTAGACCAGGCCAACCCCCTGTGTCAGGGAAGGCTACAGGCCCCAGTGGGGAAGCTGCTGCAAGTATTCTGTTTAAAGAGTATAGTACACCTACTGGGATATCCTCTAGGCATTTGTATTTACATCCGTGTTTGTTTAGATATATCTACTTCCTTCCATTTGTCTTTATAGTAGGGGAGACACCACTGAGATAGATCACTGGCCACATCTTGAAGATGAATGATGGGGAGGTCCAGGAGGTCACTATCTCACCATGATACAAGAGAGATCACCCTGAATCTGTCACTTCCTCCAAGGCTCAGGGAAATTCACAGAAGAAATGGTGAGAAGTTTGTAAAAACAGAAGGAAAGGGGTGGAGTGTAGCCTGGGAACCACTCATTATTCTGAAAAGCATGAGTGCCGGGCAAGAGCAGGGCACACTGGAAAGAAGGGTGGAGCCTAGCCTTGGGCAGAGCAAGTGGCAGCAAGATTGGAAGAGGGCAAGAGCCAAGGGTGTGCCAGTCCAAAGCTGGGATCAGGAAGTGTGAAAAGCCATCAGACCATGGGGTAAGACCGCACACCCATGGGGTGTGGGAAAAAGCTAACGAAGACTGTGGGTGGGGCTTGAATGATGCATGAGTTATGGAAAGCTGTCTTTTGTAAGTTGCTCCCTCCCTGTCATATAAACCATGTGAAACCCAAGATAAAAATGTGTTGTGCCCATTTGTGGACCTGCATCGGGACCACAAGACCCTGAGGGACTGAGGGCAGGGCAAACAGAGAGTAGGAAAGGGAAAATTTAGTGCAACACTGTTTTCATTGCAAGATATAATGCAAGAACCATATTAATTATTTTGGACTTATATGATCGGAACAGTTGAATTTTCTAGTTTCTTATGAGTTATGAGTTTGAAAATTGTCTTATAAATTTCTACAATGATCATCTTTGATGCAGCACTCAATTGTGGTTGCCCTCTTCCTGAGTTATGCACATTAACTGGTACTTTAAGGTTAGGCCTTTGACTTTCTAGGCATTTTGTGAATATTTACTGACTAATAAGGATGAGGGGTGTGATTGGTGTCAACTTTCAAAGAGAAAGAATTCAGATTTGTGTACTTCTGATTACCCTTGGCATGTGCTCATTACCTAGCAAGCATGTGCTTAGTTACTCTTTGTTTTGAAGCACTTACTTAATTTTTAAAATGTGTGTGTGTGTGTGTGTGTGTGTGTGTGCCCATATGTCTTCATGTGGGTATGTACATATAAGTGCAGGTGCTCATCGAGACCAGAAGATGTCATTGAATCCTCTGAAGCTCAAGTTGTAGGTGGTTATTAACTACCTTATGTGTGTGCTGGGAACCAAACTCGGGTCTTCTGCAAGAACAATATGAATTTTTAATCACTGAACCATCTTTCTAGCCTCTAGTGAGTGTTTATTTCTCATATGGTGGGGGAGGTTGTTGATTCTCTTAACTGGTGTTAAAGATCTCGTCATGAGGATACTGACATATTTATATACCTGTATTTGAGTTTAGCCAAAAGGCTGAGAAACACTACAATAATGTATATTGTATTTGAGAGAAGAGGCAAACTTCTGTTCTTTTTTGTCTTTTTGAGGCAGATTCTTGCTATATAACCCAGGCTGGACATGAACTCACAATGATCCTTCTCTCTCAGGGTCAGAAGAGCCAAGATTATCAGCCAGTATGAATACACTCATCTATTAGGTGAATTTGTTATGAAGAGTCATGCAAACAGAAAGTAGTTTCTAGCCTTGTTTCATGAATTATTCTGGCCAGTCACTTTTCTAGAGAACTTTTGCCACTAGGACACACTCAATGCATTATCTGACTAGAGACTGACCCAGGATTGTCTCTTAGCAGGTGACAAATTATTCCCTTATTATTCTAAGATTTTTCAAGTCTTAGAACCTGTTCAAGTGTTTCAATTAGAAGAGGATGCAGAATGGTGAAAGATAGGTAAGTTTTGCCCCAATTATTCTAGAATACTGGTCTTCCCTCAACCAAAAGGCCTGTGGTAGATTTATTATGGCATGGTGACCAGAAGTAAGAGTCCCCAGAGCCAGACTGTCTGAGTCAGCTTCTTTCTTTGCTACGAGGAAATTATTCAAGCTTAACACCTAGTCTCTCCCTCCATAAGTTGGATCTAACAATTGTACCAGTGTCACAGCACTGTTACCAGGATTTAAGTCCTGACATGTGGAGTGCCTATAGTAATGTTGGTTGTGAGGACTCCCTGTGGGTCACCGAATATTTTGCTGAGAAATGGAAGTTAAATATACATGGAAACAAGCTGCTCTTTCCCTGGGGATAGCAAAGAGTTGCAGCAACGTTTGAATTCATGTGAAATTAGTAAAGCAATATTTGTGTTTCTAGTCTGCAATGTCCTAAAAGTCATCATTTCAGAAGTCTAGGGTGCTAGTCAGAAAATACATAAATAAGATGAAATACAGCACTTTCCAAATGGCAATGAAGTTTGCAAACAGAAATAGAAAGTTGGAATCTCTATTTTCTAAAATTTTGCAAAAAACATTAATGCCTACTTCTTGATCTTGAAGGTAAAAATTTATATTATTAAATCATTATGATGTTTTAGGCCAGTCTGAAATCCAAGATGGTTTGTAATTCTTAAACTATCCTGGTCACTATGACCTGCTTCTGGTAAGAAGTCCATTTGTGCAGATGTTTTCATATGTTTAGACTATGTGAGGTTTTCTGGAGCATAACAATATTATTAAATAGAATTTAGATAGCCAAATATCACCATTTGTTATTTTTAAGTGGTTTCCTTTCTATGGTAGCCACTGATTTTTGTCTGCCTGGATACTTTCTACATCATTTTATTAAAATATATCTATTCTTCTTTCTAATTTTTCATATGAAATAATTTCTTCTTAGTCTTTCTGATAGTGTTCAAAATGATCAAACTTTAAATGTTTATCCATAGTTCTTGGATTAATGGTTCTGCCAATTTTGGAACTGGTAAGGATTTTTAAAGATTAATTAACTTCTTTTTTACATGAAGATCAATGTTGGGGATGGAACCCAGGGCCTAGTGCTTGCTAGGCAAAAATAGGACCACGAGGCTGCATCCCCATCCTTGGTAGGATCGTTCTTTAAAAGGCTGAATCCACGAAAGGGAGGCTGTTGGGATGCTCTTCCCAGGACTTTGTGTAAAGCGTCTCCTCATCTGCTCCCAAGAGAATTGCACAATGCTACCTACAGGCTTCAAAACCCAGATTCACACATGGAAGACTAAATGTACTCATGTTGGAGTGAAAGAGAGAGAAAAATGGTGACACCATGAGTATTAGAAGAAATTATGGCAAATATTCCAGAAATGGTAAGAGATGTCTGCCTAGAGACTCAGGAAGATTTCTGAATCCTAAGCATAATACATCAATAGAATTTTAAACCCATTCACACCACAGTAAAAATGTGACATACTTTCATGTTAAATAAAATATGCATTTTATAAGAAGATAGATCTTTTAAGAAAATAATTCAACACTTTTTAACAAGAATAAAATCAGAATGGAGTGGACTAATATGTCCCTGATCCTTTTAAAAACTACTGGCAGTTTTCTATAATTATGAATTTGTCTTAGTAGTTTATTATTGGAATATCTGTTTTATGGAAAAATATAAAAGTCTTATTGTTTGGCAAGAGAGAGAAGTGTTGTAAAGGGAAGGAATATTAGAATTGCAAGAAGTAATACATGTTACCTGCATTAAATAGGTAGGTTAATTTAATAAAAATGTAGAACTTTGATTTCTGAATGTTAAGCAAATAGATTCATGTACATAACTGACAATGTTTTGCATGACTTATAAACTTGAATAAAGAGACTAACAAGTCAAGGTAAGAATAGCCAAGATAATTTAATAATCATTTATTATCAGAGACTCTAAATGGAGTCTAGGTATAAAAGATTCCTTGCTTTGATTGTAAGATGAAACTTCATTATAAGGCAGTAACACATCACTACCTTATAAAAATCTGTCTTTGAGAATAGCTAAAATTCTAAAGGCTGATATCCTGAAGTTGCTTTCCCAAATGTTAGTAAAGATGTAGGACAACAGCAACCCTTAGAGATGTTGATGGAAGCACAGATGTGTAGAACCATTTTGTCAGCTGATACCTGTGTTACAGAGAGACGTTTAAACTTCATCATCATGCAATTCAACTCTTGCATAACAGGTGTGTAAGTTTCTTTTCCTCTTGCTGTAATAAAATGCTGTGAGAAAAGCAGCTTAGGAGGGGCTGGAGAGTTGGCTCAGCAGAGGGCTTGCTGCTCCTGTAGAAGGCTGGAATTGGGTTCCAAGCACCTGCATCAGGTGGCTCACAACTATGGGTAACTCCTGCTCTAGGGAATCCAGTGCCCTCTTCTGGCATCCTCAAATACCTGCATACACATGTCCATACACACAGAGACAGACTCATATACATAAGTAAAAATAAAATAAATATTTTTCCTGACCTCTCTGGATTTTCTCATTGAAAAATACATATCTAAAAATTCAAAGCAAGCATCCAGCTGTGAGAGAGAACATGGACATACTGGCCATTGCTCCTGCTCTTGGCCATTCACAGGAACATGATGGTAAGACCCTATTGCTGAAGACCCTATATATACATGAGCTGTTAAACAAAAGAAATCAAGCTGGTGCTGACTTCAGAGCCTCTTCTCTCCCGGCTAGCATTCATAGTGCTGGAAGATCCTATGCATGCTATGGGAAGAGAAAATTAATCATCAGCTTGCCCAGCTGTGAATCCTGTGAGCTACAACAACAACTGGCCTGGTAAGACATGCCCACTGGTGCAATAGTGCTGGGAATGTTACATGAGTAACCAGTCACTTTCTAATTGGATTTAAGGTCCACTTCATAAGATGGAGTCCGTACCTGAGATTGATATCAGGCCTAGGAACATGAGGTTAGACAGGTCACAGGACATAGGAGAAAACCTAATATTATTCTGCTATATATAATACTACACTGACTCCTAATGACTACATCATCATTACACTCACAAGTACATCAAATTTATCCTGATTTTCACATTTTAATTAAGTGCCTATGTACACAATTTTCATTTATCTTGGACAAAATCAGACTATGGGCTGTTATACTCTGCCAATCTGGGAAGTTATCATTTTTAAAATTCCGCTATAAAAATGGCACATGATACAAGGTCTATGGACACATGCATTCAGCATGAAACATGGTAATAGAGTCAGCATCCATGTGTACACTCATGAACCATGATAAAGTCAGCATCCATGCATGCACTCATGAACTGTGATAACTAAGACTTACTTAAGCGAGAATCACACTGTCATTGCTCCTTGTTCAATAGCCTCTAAGTCTGATCACAGGGCTTTTCTGAAAGTCTTGGGAACCACATGATTTCTATTCATATGCTCTGTTCTGCTTAATTTAGCCATGTTAGTCTTGTTGTATGCAAGTAGTTCTTGACAAGGTCATAATTTACCTTTACGTAGTTTCAAAGCATGTCTTAGATATTTTTTGTTCACATTATATACAGATAATCAGAAAAATCATTGTGGTGGTTTCTGTGTCAGTGACCTATTTTGCACAAATTCGTGCAAGATTTCAGAAGAAGCTTTGTTGCTTGCATTGTTTGGTTTGATTGGGCTCAACTGGGTGATACTTCTGCTCCATGCACTTTGGTTGGAGTGACCTGCATTACTGTGTTTGGCTGAGCGTTAAGTGGGCTTCAGATATTGTCTCTACTGAATTCTAGTTTTCCTCATGTCATTCAACTGCTTCTCTTTTCATGATCTTCATTCAGTCTTTTATTCATATCTCCTTTGAGTTGCTCGAACATACTTATAATTACTATTTTGAAATCATGGCCCTGTGGCTCAGCCAAGTTGATTTTCTCAGGAAACATTAGGATGAGGCAATAATTTTCAGAGGAGACATGTCTTGGTTATTACTGTTGTTTGTGGCTTTGCAATGGGCCCTAGGTATACGGAGTTATGCCATTCACAGTGTTTCCTGGTGTGGATATCTGACCTCGCCTTTGCTGAGTGGGTGTTCCGATCTTTGTTTGCTCTTACCCTAACTTGTCAGGTTGTGGCCCAGTTGGGTGGTGCTTGTTGCTCAGTCTTGGGGCAACTGGTGTTGATGTGCTGTGCGAATAGGGTGTAAGAAGTATTGTTAGTTCAGCTCAGGATAGGTGCAACCTCTGAGCCTGTTCCAGGACAGACTCAAGAAGATCCTGGAGTGGCAGGGTGAGCAGAATGGCTACTGGGTGAGTGGGTGGGCAGTAGATCAGTGATGACTTTTGATTGAAGGGATGGGGGTGATTCTAATTCAGTGGTAACCAAAAAAAGTGCAAATGTATCTTTTTACTGAATCTGCCTGGGCTGATGCATAGGCTGCTCAACCCAGCTATGCCTGGGAATGTGGGTGGGGAGTTGGCTAGAAGACTGGGAACTCTGGGGCCAGGCACCCACAGGTGAGTACATGGGGGAGAGGATATATGCGATCCAAGCCAAGTTTGGACGCTGGGATTTCAGTGGGGAATGCTGAGGTTGGGGAAAGCAGAGGTCTAAGGGAACTTACAGGTCTGACAGAATTTACAAGTCTCACCAGTGCACACTGGTAGGAGAGCTGGAGTGGGCCTGTGACACGAATTACGCCTGGGAGCTGGGAAGGCAGTCAGGGAATGCTGTGATTGGGTTAGACAGAAGGATATGTAGAAAAGAAGGGGTTGTTAACTGTTGTATTTAAGGGGAATCTATCTCAATTGCTGTTAATAGTAATAATTTCTCAAGATGCAGAAGTTCCTTCTGGGAACTTCTTTTCACAGTTCCCCTATTGGACAAGCATCACATTTTGTGCATTCAGGGGCCACGCATTATTTCTTCCCTCGATGTCACTAGGAAGGCTCATTCCTAGAATTTGATGTCGATGGGGCTCAGTTGTAGGTGAGATAGCAGTCTTCAGGGGAGGAGTAAGAAGCTGGAGGAGCCAATAACAAATCCCCGAATCATATCAAAACTATTAGCCACCATGATTCAGACCTACTTCTTTCTTTTATCCTTTGTATCTGACATAACATTTGCATGTGACATATAATGGAATGATTATACCTAAAGTAATCAAGAACGTTACTCAGTCTAAAGGAGTAAATGTCATAGATTAAGACAATGAACATTAAAATAAAAAAGTGATTGACTGTGTTTTCCCCTGTATTAACAGTTGGTTCACAGTACTCTGTGAACTGTTTATATTTGGAATATTTAAACAAATCTATTTTTTCAGTGTTTGGTTTTTCTTTGGGTCAGTTAGACCTTATAGCTATAACCTCATGGAGTGGCTAGCTCTAACTCTGGTACTTCTTATTGTGGATAATGACTTCATCTGTTTAATTATATTGATATCATACCAGATTTAGTTTGAAAAAAGAAATGAAACATAGAAGAAATTATGCAACAATATTCTTTAAACTTTTTTCTAACAAAAATGTCTTCATGATATATTAATAACACATAACAAATAGCAATAACATTAATCAAAAAAGATCAAACCTGTTAGAAAATAGGAATTTTATAGGCCTTGAAGGCATAACCAACTACTTCATTTATTTTGATGGTTAGAATTAGAAATGGGACTCTAGAAGGAGGCATTGTAGTACTGCCCATTTCCTTAGTAAAATATACATAATTACTATTTTATCCCAGCTAATTGTATTACATAGGATATATTAGATGCTCATAAAACCATAAAATATCATGAATATTGTTGTTATCAGAGTGATATCTTGTATAATTTGGATAAGAATAATTAATGCAAATATTTGGGTATTCCTATCTAGAAAATTGGGCTGTATTTGTTAAACATTGGAGGACCTTATAGGGCCTGTTTTCTAAGGATTCAAATAATGCACACGTTTCATAAATGGTAAGTGTTGCATTGATACGGAGACAGCTTCTAGCTGTTCATCAACAGCACAACACAGTAGCTGAGAGCCCCTGCTGCTGCATGTACAAAAGTCCACATTCACGGCGAAATGATTTGATGAACTGTGTAATGTGTCAAGAGTCCATAGTAGTTGGCAGCAACCATCAACTATCCTGTTTGAATAGTATTTATTTTAGCACTTTCTCTTTTAATAAATGGCTTTATGGATATAGCCACTTGCTGTACTGTATCAGGCCAGGCAGTAGGCATGCAGAGTGAATATGTGACCAACAGAATATCTTAAACTATAGACTTGCTATCAGAAACTGTTTACTTCTTTCCTTTGACCACACCATGGGGTTTGGTGAGCTCTTCTTGATAGCAGAGTATTTACTACTTCATTAATGTCACTTGCAAATGGTGCAAATGGCGAAAGCAGAGAATTTACTACTTCATGAATGTCACTTGCAAATTATCAGCAAATAAAACCTCTGGGCTCATTATTTTGACAGATAGTCTAAGACTCCAAGGTAGGGGTTATGACAGAGTATTACATTTTACACTGTTGCCATGACCAAATACATGGACACAAAATATGACATACAGGGCCAGTGAGATGGATCATTGAGTAGGCAAAGGCTCTAGTTGTGAAACCCGATGACTTGAGCATGATCCCTGAAACACTAGCAAAGCACTGGATGTGGTGGTGGGCATTTTTAATCCCATCCCTCCTATGATGGGAGTCAGAGATGGGAGACTCACTGGGTACTTTGTGGGCCAGCTAGGCTGGAGTACTCTGAACAGTGGCAGAAACAAGAAAGACTGCCTCAGAGCAGGGAGTAGAGAAGCACGTCTTGAAAGTTGTCTTCTGGCCTCCACATGTGCACAGGGGCATGTGAGCAAGAGTGTTCATGTGTGTGCATATATACACACACTCATATACCATACACACATTATCTATCTATCTATCTATCTATCATCTATCTATCATCTATCTATCTATCTATCTATCTATCATCTATCTATCATCTATTTACCATCTAGATTATCTATCTATCTATCTTCTGCTAGGTTTTTAAAATGAAGCAAAGCACAGGAAGAAGGAGTTTTGCCTTACAGATCTTTTGTTCTAAGAGCTTTGTTTTAATTAGGGCTGCATAAAAAGTAGAGCATAAGACTAAATCTTGAGGACTAGATTCTAATCTATCATCTATCTATCAATCTATCATCTATCTATCTATCTTCTTTCTATCTATCTACTATCTATCATCTATCTATCTATCTATCTATCTATCATCGTGTGTGTGTGTGTGTGTGTGCACACATGTGTGATGGCACACGTGTGTGTAGTGTGTGTGTTATCTATCTATCTGTCTATCTATCTATCTATCTATCTATCTATCTATCTATCACCTATCTATCATCTATCATCTATCTATCATCTATTTACCATCTAGATTATCTATCATCTATCTATCATCTATCATCTATCTATCTATCTATCTATCATCTATCTATCATCTGTCATATGTCTATCATATGACATATGACATAGTCTATAAATTTCTGCCATTAAGCTACGGGTAACCAGAAGTTTACAACTGCCCAAAGAGAGAAGGTAATGCAAAGGTCACCAAATAGAATTCAAGGGAAGAAGTAGGCAAAGCATTGGCTGAATCGCCCTTAATTCAATCCCAATGAAATAACTGTAGGAAGTGATTGTAAAGTCTGGTTTCCAGAACTGTGACTATTGCTATCATTCAAGGGGGACTGTGGCCTGCACCTAGCATTTGGAATACTCCACAGGGAATGGGGGTAGCTGCCTCCATTTCTCTTTCCTTAGGGTGTCATTTAATCCTGGAGGCCAGGGACTCCAGCAATTCTAACAAAACCAAGAAAGAAGCTGGGCTTCATATTTCTATGAGCTGAAGCATGAGACTACTAGTTCCTAAGATAAATAGACTGTCCACATTAGTTGTCTCTCCATGTAAAAATCACCCCAGTGATTAAAAAGAACTGAAAACTGAAAGACAGTTTCCTTTAGTTTTCTGAGTCCTCATGTATTTTAAAAAATATTTTATTATTTTCATTTATGTATGAGTGCTATGCTTGCATGTAGGTAAGTGCACCCATGTTGTGCAATGCCCACAGAGGTCAGAAGAGGCTGTTGGATCCCCCGGAACTGGAGTTATGGACAGTTGTTAGCTGCCATGTGGGTGCTGGGATTTGAACCCGGGTCTTCCACAAGAACAGTGTTCTTAATGGCTGAGCCATCTCTCCAGCCTCAAGAGTCCTCATATTTTAAGGAAACTAGATTTATCAAACTGTCTCTTAATATTAATTAATGGTATAACATTTGTTTATATAGATGTGTTATAATTTATATTTGATGTTATAAATGTATTATAATGTATATTTTATAGAATAATAACTATTAATATCTTGTATGCCATGTATTACATGTGTTATGTTTACACTAATATAAGTGTATATCTATATATTATTTTTTTCCATCCTTAGACATTTCCCTCTATATTTTATGCATTTTCTTTTCTGTTCAGCACCAAGGGTGATAATACATTGGGGATATGTAGAGAAAGTAGGGTTTTTGCTTTGTAGGCAAGAACTGGAATGGAAAGAAAAATAATGTCATTTGCTCATGTGTTTGATCACTTTTTACAAGTGATGTGTCATGTGCCAAGTGCTGACCCTGTCTAGGGTTTGTTAAGAGAACAGACTGCTGCCAGACGTGGTGGCACACGCCTCCAGTCCCAGCACTTGGGAGGCAGAGGCAGGTGGATCTCTGTGAGTTCGAGGCCAACCTGGTCTCCATAGTGAATCCAGGCCAGCTGCAGCTACAGGGAGATCCTGTCTCAAAAAGACCAAAAAAAAAGAGGAGAGACCCAAGCTAGGACTAGCTCAGGGTGTGATGCCTTGGGCTGCATTAACAATGCAGTGAGTTTCCCATCTAGCAACAGTGGAATATTGCTCATCTACTATACCTGTCCAATCTTGAACTTCCCAGATTTCATAAACTATGGGCCAAACCTTTATTCTTTATAAATTATTCAGCCTGTAGTATTCTGTGATAATCACAGAAAAGGACTAAAACTAAGATGTTATTTAAGAAGAGTTCCAAGAAATGAGGAACCACCAGGGAGATTTGTGGGGGAGGGGGTGATTCAATTTGAAATGGAGGAAACAAACTAAAGCTACATTTGTTAGGCTTACAGTTTACATAAACTGTAAAAAGTGTCCAAATTGAAGGCAGGAAGAGGTTTGGAGAGGAGATAAAGCTAGAGCTCTTGATGATGCAACGGGTTTGTTCATGAAATCGGCAACCTCCCAGAGTGGCCTTAGAGAATGGGTGGAGTACAGACAGAGATCTGTGAGATTAA
>NW_008357039.1:182728-188795 GCF_000622305.1 Nannospalax galili
GTGGTTCCCCTTAAACGAGCCCGACTTCGATTGTCAGGATCATCAGCAGAAGGGGCCTACTCATCTTTACTGGGTGGCTGGGTTGTATGCCTTTCTTGATCCAACAAGATTCGGGTGAGTCTTTCAGGGACCCAAAAAGGATTTTCTTCATTCTGTGGAAAAACACAAACAGCTCCCCTGGATCTTATTAGAATAGGATCCGGGCCCTTCCATGTATTGGTTAGCACATCCTTCCACTTTACAAGCTCCTTAGGCCGTTGAGGCTCTGAGCAATGTCGGTCTGCTGCAGTCTGGCCATGCTCATCCAAATTTAAAAACTTTATAGTAAAGAGTGATATCGCTACAGGAACTCTTGGTGTAGGGGGTAAGTCCTTCATTATTCCCCCTTTTTGTTTTATTAGATAAGATTTGAGCGTACGGTGGGCTCGCTCGATGATTCCTTGCCCTTGAGGGTTATAAGGCAGGCCTGTGATATGAATAACCTGCATATGTGAGCAGAATTGTTTGAATTTATCAGTTTTTAAACTTTTGGGTTTTCCCCAGGCGCTCCACGTCTCAAGGCAATGTTGAATGACATGAGAGGTTTTCTCTCCCGTAAGTGGTGTAGCATGGAGGACACCAGAGCATGTGTCTATGGACACATGAGTATATTGTAGCTTTCCAAATGAAGGGATGTGTGTGACATCCATCTGCCACACTTGTAGAGGAGAAATCCCTCTGGGGTTCACTCCTGTATAAGGAGTGGGGAGGAACTGGCAGCAATTTTGACATTGGGTGACAATGTCACGGGCTTCTTTTCTTGTTAATGAGAAGCGTTTATGCAATGTTTCTGAGGTGACATGAAACCTCTCATGAAACTCTTTGGCAGCTTGCAAAGAGGAGTCAAGGGCCAAGGCAACTAGTCTGGTGGCCTTGTCGGCTAAATCATTGCCAAGGGCCATTGGTCCAGGGAGGCCCGAATGGGTCCTAATATGTGTAATATAAAAGGGTGTACTCCTCTTAAATAAACAATCTTGTATTTTCTGAAAAAGGGCAGCCACCCTGCTGGTTGGTTTTATAACACCAGCTGTCTCTAGCACAGCAACTGCATTAACTACATAGGATGAGTCAGAAATAATATTAAGAGGACCTGAAAACTTTTGAAGAACCTCCAACACAACCAGACATTCTACTATTTGAGGAGAGGTTTCTGCATATTGTCGTGAGAACACCTTGGAACCCATGACATATGCCCCCTTCCCATTCTTGGAGCCATCTGTATATATCATCAATCCCTCTTTCAGTGGAATGGGAGATGTAACTCGGGGAAAGACTACAGGATGGAGGGCTGCAAACTGCAGCAAAGGATGCCTTGGATAGTGATTATCAATTCTCCCCGAGAAGGTGGTAACTAGTATGGCCCAGTCATTTGAGGTGGCAGCTAATGTTTGCACCTGAGAGGAATTATAGGGGACCAAGATAGATGTAGGGTGCTTGCCAAAGTGTTCTATAGCCAATTTTAAGCCTTTAAGTGCAAGTTGAGCTATAGCCGTGGGGTACCAGTCAATTATTTTTTGGGGGGAAGCGTTCGGGTGAACCCATAACAGGGGTCCTTCCTGCCATAAAACCGCAGTGGGCAGCTTTCTTGTTTTAAAAACATAGAGACAAAAAGGTTGAGAGCTGTTAATGCGACGTAACTGTGCTTTCTCTATTGCCTCCTCTACTAGGAGGAGTGCTGTTTCCGCAGCAGGGGTCAAGGATCGAGGGGAAGTAATATGGGTGTCCCCCTCCAAAATGTCAAAAAGAGGTTTTAAATCCGCTGTGGGAATTTTGAGAAATGGGCGAAGCCAATTAATATCTCCCAATAATTTTTGGAAATCATTTAAAGTGCACAAATCTTTTCTATAAATTTTTATCTTTTGTGGACGAATCACATCAGGGAGAATAACAGTGCCCAGGAATTGGCCTGTATCAGAAAACTGGACCTTTTCAGTGGCGACTTGAAGTCCCCAGTATTGCAAAGCTTTCACCAGCTGTGGGTAAGCTTTTTCAAGGGTCTCTCGCTCTTGATGACACATGAGCACATCATCCATGTAATGAATAATAGTTATCGCAGGAAATTTTTCTCTAATAGGCTTTAGAGCCTCCTGTACATACAGTTGACATATGGTGGGACTGTTGGCCATCCCTTGAGGCAGCACTCTCCATTGAAATCTCTTATCTGGCTCCATATGATTAATTGAAGGGATGGTAAAAGCAAAGCGCTGCCTGTCAGAGACATGCAGGGGGATAGAAAAGAAGCAGTCCTTTATATCTATAATGATTAAGTTCCAATCCTTAGGCAGAGCAGAGAGGACCGGAAGTCCCCGCTGCACTGCCCCAAGGGGATACATTTGCTCATTAATAGCTCTTAGGTCATGTAATAACCTCCATTTTCCAGATTTCTTTTTTATCACAAAAATCGGGGTATTCCAAGGGGAGGTAGATGGCTCTATATGCCCCAAAGCCAGCTGCTCAGTGACCAGATCAGTTACTGCAGCCAATTTTTTGGAGGTCAAAGGCCACTGAGGAACCCACACCGGAGCCTCCGTTTTCCATGGTATGGGCCGTACTGCCTCAGTGGCACCTAGGAAAAACCCAGGCCTTGTCTGCCTTGATTTGGGTTGGGTGCTATGGGTTCTGTACACCCCTGTTCACAACACCCCAGCCCTTTTCCTCTCTCATACCCCATTTTCTTCATATTTGGATTGCTTGTGGTGAATATTCATTGGACAGAGTAAGCCCGAGGTCGTGCATAACATCCCGTCCCCATAGGTTGACAGGTAAAGGGAGGACATAAGGAGTGAATCTTCCCTCCCGCCCTTCCGCCGTCTTCCAAGTGAGGGCGGAAGAGCTGATTGTGGGATGGGCACTATAACCCAAACCCTGTAATGAATGGGAAGCCTCGGTAATCGGCCAAGACCTTGGCCACCAATGGGAAGAGATGATGCTCTTATCTGCCCCAGTATCTAGGATGCCTTCAAAACTCTTACCATTAACCTGTAGGAGCAGCTTCGGCCTATTTTGTAGGCTGACAACTAAATAGGCTGAGTCCTGACCCGAGGATCCCATCGGCCTATTTCTAAATTCCTGGTGGGTACTTGGAAGGAGTAGCAACTGAGCTATCCTATCCCCTTTACTGATAGAAAATATGCCTTTAGGGCTAGAGCACAAAACCTGAACCTCAGGGGTACGCTGATTGTCAATTATGCCAGGGTGAACAATCAATCCTTGCAGGGTGAGTGACCCTCGGCCCAGAAGGAGCCCTACAGTCCCTTGAGGAAATGGTACGGGCAAACAGGCAGGTATGGGCTGCACTCCCATTTGAGGCATCAATAAGAAAGCGGAGGAGGCGCGCAAGTCCACTCTTGTGTCATCCCCAAGGGGGCTTTCTCCGGGGCCTTGATGAACCGGTTCCCATATTTTTGTGGGCCCTGGGACCATGGGCCCGCTGCCCCGTTTTTTGGATCCTCATTGATAAAGGTTGCCTTAGGAGGGAGGACATTACCTCTCAAATCCCTAACCGAGCGACATAGGTCTGCCTTATGATAGCCCTTGCCGCAGCGGGTGCAAAGAGCAGGGGCGGCCCTCTGATTTCTACAGTCTCTTTTCATGTGTCCGGGCTTTCCCCAGTTAAAGCAGACCCTTTTTTCGGGCCCCTTAGGGGGGCGTCTCTGGGACTGTAAAATGGCTGCTGCCAGCCCTGCATTGGTAAGAGGGCCCCCTAACTCTCTACAAACCCTAAGCCAGTCCTGCATCCCTTTGTTTTTTCTAGGGGCAATGGCGGCACGGAATTCCTGAGTGGCTTGTTCAAAGACAAGCTGTTCGACAAGAGGCATGGCTGTCTCAGAGTCTCCAAAAATGCGCCCTGCCGCCTCCGTCATCCTAGCCACAAAATCAGAAAAAGGCTCTTGAGCTCCTTGTATAATCTTTGTTAATTGGTTACCTCCCTCACCCTTCCTAGAGAGTGCCTTCCAGGCCCTGATGGCAGTGCTCGAGACTTGTTGGTATGCTCCCCAGGGGAAATTTGTTTGATTGGTTGCATAGCATCCCTGCCCTGTCAGCATGTCAAAAGTCCATTCTTGCTGTTCTGGTGTCAAAGATATAGCATTGGCCCTGGCATGTTCTTGAGCTGCTTCATGCCAAAGGGCCTTCCATTCCATAAACTGGCCCATGCTGTTAAGCGTGGCCTTGGCTATTGTTTGCCAATCAGTAGGTGTCATGGAGTCTCTCGCCAGCCTGTCCAATTGTGCCAATGTGAAATTGGCGGTGACGCCATACTTTCTGACTGACTCTGCTAATTCCTTTATTTGATTATATTCCACGGGTGCGTATACCCGCCCATTCTCTAGGCCTTCAAAGACAGGGAAGGCCGAACGTAACTTCCTCCGCACTTTATCAGATAGGAGGGAAAAAGATCCTCGGCGGACCTCATACGGAGGGGACGCTGAGGGGGCCACTTGTGAAGCGGCCATCACAGAATGTGAATGTTTTTGGTGTCTCTTGTTGCCTTGTACATGATCATCTGGATGATATCTTTCTTCCTCATACTTCGCTACTTCCTCATCTAGCTCCGCCTCCTCCTCCGGGTCAAGGCTCTCGTCCTCAGAGCTCCCAGGGCTTCCTGAACTACTTAATTGCAGAGCCTTTAGTTCTCGGACGGGGTATATACTAGTCCCTTTGTCCGGCCTCTCGACAGGCAAAGAATCTCGAGAGAGAGAACAGACTGCTACGGTACTCTTCGTATACATACAAGGGAAAGAGGCCTCCTCTTCGTACTTAAGTCTAACCAAGAACGTGAAGGACTTGTACAATAAAAAATTTAAGATACAGAAGAAACTGAAGAAGATACCAGAAGATGGAAAGACCTTCCATGCTCATAAATTGGTAGGACTGATAATGCAAAAAAATGTCCATCCTGCCAAAACCAAGGTACAGATTCAACACAAGCCCGACAAAAATTGCAGCACAATTTTTCACATAAGAAAGAATAATCTCAAATTCCACATAGAAACACCAAACAGAAGAGAAGCCAACCGAAACAAACCCTTAAAAGAAGAGATCCTGGAGGCAGCACCATTCCTGATTTCAAATTACACTACAGAGCTATGCTAATAAAAACTGCGGTAGTGGCATAAACAGACACACAAATCAGGGAAACAGAATTGAAGGTTCTGAGACAGTGTATTCGAAGCTAAAATCCCACGGCATATTTTGCAACATCTTAGCATAGAGACTCAATAACCTTTTGTGCAGACTAAAATGAACTTGATTTCAATCTGAAAAATCTCCTTCACAATACGTTAAACAACCCTGCAATGCTTAACTCACTATCTTTGGGAGTTGCTACCCAGTGTTTCAAATACCTACTTGCCTGTAGTTTATGGGGAAAGGGGCAGTAGCCTCACTCTGGTCCATTAGTACTTCTGCTCCTCACCATGTAGGCGTTGACCCACAGGTCCATGAGGACTAGCTTGAAATTAAGATAAAGAATCATGGACTAGTTTTCTGATAGAATTGTTATCTGTTTTAACTCCATAGTTCAAAACTGAATTTCATGTTTTTAAACTTCACATTTCAACTTTACATGAGCTATACCAGGAATGGAGGCAAATACCCCCATCTCCTGCTCCCGCCAACAATGGTTACTGTAATGGTTAAATGTTTGTAAACCTGATTGGATTGAGATTTGCCTAGGTGATGAGTCAGGCACAGTATCTACCTGTGAGGACAGTTCCAGGTAGAATTAACTAAAGGAGAAAGACCCATTTTGAATGTGGGTGGCACATGCATAGGGCAGGGACTTCCCATGGGATAAAGGGATACAGAGAGAGGGAGAGCTCACTAGCGGTACTCTCTCACCAGCTGCTTGGCTTCATCATGTCTTCCCCATCATGATGCACTGAGTCTTCTGAGATCATGGGTTAAAATCATCCTCCCTTAAGTTGCTTTGTCTGGGTGCAGGGCTGACAGGGTCATATTCTGTTACATGGCAGGTGCACATGCCTACCATGTTGTCTATCTCTAGTTCCATTCAGAATCATTCTCA
>NW_008357039.1:189599-190087 GCF_000622305.1 Nannospalax galili
GGAGTTATGGACAGTTGTTACCTGCCATGTGGGTGCTGGGATTCGAACCCAGGTCTTCTGAAAGAACAACCAGTGTTCTTAACCACTGAGCCACCTCTCCAGCCCGTACGTGATCTTTTGTAATATTTTTATTTTTAGAATTTCATACACGGATATTGTATTCATATCATTTCCACCCCTTCCAGTCCTGCTCGTTTGGAGTTATGGACAGTTGTTACCTGCCATGTGGGTGCTGGGATTCGAACCCAGGTCTTCTGAAAGAACAACCAGTGTTCTTAACCACTGAGCCACCTCTCCAGCCCGTACGTGATCTTTTGTAATATTTTTATTTTTAGAATTTCATACACGGATATTGTATTCATATCATTTCCACCCCTTCCAGTCCTGCTCGAACCCCCACCTGCTCCTGCACTCCCTTTCAATTTCAATTTCTTATGTGATCTATCTTTATTATTGCTACATATATGAACATTTATAAATATATATAT
>NW_008357039.1:191533-204054 GCF_000622305.1 Nannospalax galili
GTTTAAAATGATAGTACGGGATACTAGAAGTCCAGGTGTGAACTTGCAAAATAAAATACTGAGTAGATTACAGAAAGTGTAGTCACCCAGATTGCCAAACTCATCTAGGACAAAGCACAGAGGTGCTCAAGTCTTTCATGCAAATCTTCAGAGTTCAGCTGAAATTTCTGTGGTTTCATATCAGACCACTTTCATACAAGAATAGTTTTTCTATTCAGCCTTACTCTTATGCACAAACAGCAGTGAGACACACCTGCTTTTGATCTTGGCATTTCTGATGAGAATGTGGAGGTGTGGAGACAGAAAAAATTAGTGTGGATTTGTTATCTTTTGGAGATATTTAGATTATGGTATTTCTTACATATCTGTGGTGCTGGGGATCAAGTCAAGGACTTATACATACAAGACAAGTGCTTTACCATTGACCTACACCCAGAGCACCTGGTTCTGTTTTTATAAACAATAGCTCACCACTGCTGAAGGGCACCTCTCGTGTGCTTTTACGCCTCTACACATGAAGAAATGCTTCTTAGTTTGCCTAGTCAAGAGTGAGGAGATTCTTAAGAACAAATACATAGAACCAAACATTTGAATTGTTCCACTCTTCTTTTCAGTGGAGTGGTCTGGAGTTAAAACTGAAGTGGATTTATATACTGTAACTTTGCAAAATAAGAAATAAGCAGTCTCTTTAGAACAGCAGAAAAGTTGTCAACCAGGAGGGAGAAAGTGAGTAACATGGATGCCGAGGGATTTTGAAATTTTCAGGCTGAAATTCTGGTGGGGCATGAGTGGAACTTGAGGACCAGTTAACATTTTAATTTCCTAATCCAAACTACCACATAAGCAGTGTGTCAGGCAGAGCTAGCAATTACCTTGATAACTTGTAGAATATAGGAGATTTTTAAGTTCTAGCAACTGTAGAGCTCTTGGAAACCTCAACCCTTTACAGCAAGAGAAAGCAGAAAGTTACATTAAAAGGGGTGTCACTCCAGGGAGTAGCCTGAAGTATAATGTAATTGAGATGTATGCATTTTTATTCTTTTGAGATATTTAGATAAGATATACTATAATGATATAGGTTTAAGGGCATGAGATGAAGTTCAGATCCTGGTCCTGAAACTTACTAACTGGTGTCACCCAGGGTATCCCACTTAACTCTGATAGTTGGTCATCCATAAAGTAGGAATTATAATTTTTAGATAAATTGGGAAAGAAGTGCCCAGATACACAGAAGGACTGGCAAAGCAGAGTTTATTGCATTTGGAAATTGCAGGGTGCAACCCCCAACTCAGGAGCAAGGAACGGCTGCCGATCTCTGGGTTGTTGGGTGGAGGCTTTTATAGGGGGTTAGGAAATGTGGAAGTTGGGAGAGATAATTCAAATAGTTTCACGGGAAGCAGGAGTCTACACGCTGTGAAACTTATCAGGGGAATGCAGCTAGTGCTGAGGCAGCTCCTGAAGCAATCGGGTATTGGGTTCAGGGGCCTATTTATCTTCTAAACTTATCTGGGGGAAACAGACTATATTGAAACTGTCTCCTCATAGCCTGGGCAGCAGCTGCTGACTCAATTCCTGTTTTAGAGAGGCCCTCAGGGCCTGGCTTGTGAGGCCTGACTGCACTGGGGGAGGGTCACTCAGGCCTGGACTCTGACATTATTAGGACCTACCTGAAAGGGTTGTAGAGCTAATCTCAAGCATGTAGAAACAGGCCTTTCCTGTGTGAAGGAATGTTCTTGGAAAGAACAGAACCTTACAGGAAAACTTCTGCAAGCCTGATAAACTGGTTAGAGCTTTCATGGTTGTGGAGAGTTTGGAATGTTATAGGTCCAGGGCCAAATTATCTTGGGCCATCTTTAGCTCCTTTAATAGCCATTTATTTCCTAATTTTGTATGTGAATTTAATCATTGTGACCATTAGGTAAATCCTTTGGAATGTATAAATACCTAGCTCCCACCAGTCAAAAGCCTAAGGATGCCATCAGATAGCATCTGAGGTCTGAAGCTGAGATCCTCCCTCATTTTGCTCTAACCACATGCATATTGTTTCCAACAATGGATTTGAAAAACACTTTGACTTATGACTTTCTTTGTTGTTACCATAAAACTTATCAAATTGTTACTACATTGCAGTATGGAATTTGCGGCAACCTACATCTTTGTTCCCAGGCCATGGTCACTCATATTTGGCTCCAGAGCAAATTTTCCACCCCTCTGAGGTGACAGCTATGTGTTTACATCAGCAGACTTGATAAGGACTACTCTACTTGTGTGTGTGTGTGTGTGTGTGTGTATTTGTATATTTTTATTGCATTTTTGTGCATTTCATACAGAACATCTTTATAACCCCTTCCCAACTGGCACCCTCCCATAGACCCCCACTGGGTTTTATGCATTGTGTCATTTGTGTTAAGGCCTATTGAGGACTACTCAAATATTTTAACTCCTCTTTAGAACTCACAGCAAAATTTAGATAAGCCATTGAAACTGACTTTTCAATTTCTAAATGTTGTTCAGTGTTCCTAGGATGTTTTACTTTATATAGCTTGCTAATAACAACAGCAAAAAAAGAACTGGCATCTATTTTATAGACAGTAATAATATTTCATAAAAATAATAAAAGCCCATGCACTGCCACTGCATCTACCTAAAGACAGCAAACAAATAAACAAATGAAGGCAGTAATTCCCACATTACAGCGTGTCTGGGTATAACGGTCAGCTTTGAGGAACCCGGGAGGCTTTTCTTCACAGCCCACATGGGAGCCCAGCAGAAGGGTCCACAGAGGAAGCCTTGATCCCTAAGCTGTGGATACAGCTATTTCCTCACCAACACTGGGACACCCACTGTGTACAAGGTACATTGCTACATGCTGAATGGATGGTTTCTGAAAATATAACACATTCAGTCAAGGGAAGTTTTTTTTTTTTTTTTTTTCCTACGTGGAAGTCAGGCATTTAAGTAAGGATAGGAGATCCTTTTCTGGGGAGAGCTGCAGTAATATATGGGTGAGGCAACAAGTCATTGTGCATCCGTTAAATATTGTTTATGTTTACCAGAATGACAGTCATAGTTCCCACTTTCTCCTCCCAAGGCCCAGGGATAACTGCAGAAGAGACAGCAGAAGGATTGTAAGAACCAGAGGTGGTGGATGAATACAAGAAAACTGTTGTCTGGATGCTACAGGGCAGTTGCACATATGACCCTACAGTGTTTATGAGAGCTTGCATAAGACATGCAAACCAAGCCAGAGGGACCCATTATGAATGGAGAGGTGGGCAGGAACCACAGCCCTGGTTGAGGATCTACTGGTATTTGATGAAAGCTTGGAGAGGGACAGTCAATTTCTCTTACTAATATGATGCCTGGTATGTTGACCAGACTTCAGGATATAGACTCAGGGAGGCTATAGAATGGAATTGACAGGCATTAGAAAACAAAAGTTTAAACATAATCAAGTCCACATGGTTGGAGAAGAATCTACTTCTGTCACTTTCCTAGACCAATGTAACTTCTGACTAAATAAATTCTAAGTACGTGTCCTTATATTTATAGACAAGTGTACCACTTACTACTCATCAAAGAAGCCTCTTTCTGCAACAGATGAAGACTATTACCAAGTTCTGCAACTGGCCAAAAAATGCAAAGAATAAGTCACTGTGAGGTGCCCAACCCTAAGTGGTACGTGTAAGATACAGCCTCTGCTTCTAAAGTTCAGGGAACATCACAGAGGAGGGGGTGGAAAGTTTGCAAGAGCCAGAGGAGCAAGAGACCTGCTGCTAGTGGATGTGTTCTACACATGATAGGGAAACTGAGGCAATGAGATCTCCAGTCCTGTGGTCTAACAAGATCTGGATGATGATAAAAACAGTCGGCATACCAAGGTATAAGGGAAAAATTTACATGCTCCCACCTCAAGGCAAAGAGCTACAGGCAATCAATGGAAAGGGAAATCAGGGAGGGAAAGAGAATCGGTTTTCTCCGAGGACTAGCTCCCTGAAGAGTAATTCCAAATGGGTAGTCCTAACCCCAGTTACACATGAGTACCACTAAATAGACTCAGTGAAATGTGTGTGTGTGTGTGTGTGTGTGTGTGTATTTATAAACTCATATATGTGGACCCAGAGAGATTGCTCAGTGGTTAAGAGCACTGGCTGTTCTTGTAGAGTACCCAGGTTTGATTCCCAGCACCCACATTTGTAACTCCAGTTCCAGGGGATTCAATGTCCTTTACTGGCCTCCTCAGACATTGCATGACATGGGTGCGCTCACACACATGCAGGCAATACACTCATACACATAAAACTTCAAAAGTGTATATGAAATAAATATATGTGTGTATATGCGAACAATAATAAAAGAAGAGGTCAAGAAATTGTGAGGGAGTTGCAGGGACTGGCAGTGTGGTGGAAATAATGCAAATACATACTCATGTATGAAACTCTCAGAAAGTTAAATTTAAAAATAAATGAAAATTTTAAAAAGAAACGGAAGGGGGGGAAGGGTGATGCGGTGATGGGAAGGGGTGTAGGGGGAGAAGCCTTCTGAATAGGATCAAATTACACTGTGTGAAATTCTGGAATCAATAAAAATAAATTTAAAAAATAAAGATAAATACTTCTAAACGAATGCTGAGTATTTTTAAAAGACATTGCTACAGATTTACACACACACTCTTCTAGTCAACTACTCTTCAAATAATAAGAAATAAAGCTAAGCCTTCCACAGTGCACAGCCCTAAATGAGGTATCTATATCACACCCTTCCTCCCTAAGCTCAGATCGTTGCACAAGAGAGGACAGAAAAATTCCAAGAGCCAGAAATATCTCTGAAGCAAAACAATGTTTTCTGGACATCATAGGACCATTGTAAGATGAACTCAAAGTGGCCACGATTGCATGCCAAAAATCCCAGCGTGAACAGGGGATGGGCTAATGTACTCCCACACCTAGCTAAGAAGCTGTTGGAAATTGATGGCTGTTGGAAGGAGAGTCAGTGTTTTTCCACGATGTCATCCTGAGACACTACGCACACTCCGGTAGATGGTCCTACACTCATGCATATGTTGACCGCACTAAGTGGACTTGGGTTTTAAAAACCATGTGAAGTTGGAAGGGAAAAGTGAGGAGTTATGGAAGGAGTTGAAGGAGAATGAGTGGGGGTGGATTTTAGCAAAACACGTTATATGTGTGTATGCAATTCTCAAACAAAATAAATAATAAATAAATAGATAAATGGAGAGATGCTGTGACCTGAAATTCCCAGAAAAAAAAAACCTTCACCTAATTTAGAAATTCTCCAAGACAGACTGATTACAATATAAATGGTTGTGGAGGGTTGGAATGTTGCAGGTCCAGATTCAAATTGTCTTGAGCTAACTTCGCCCCCTAAATAGCCATTTATTCCGGGATTGTATGGTGCTAGGCTTCTTGGTTGATCACTCTCTAGGAGTTATGGTTGGGTTTTTTTTCCCTCTGCCAATTAAAGAATTGAAAGGCAGGAAAAATCTCAGACATAGCCGAGAGCAAGACGTCCACAGGCTTTAGAAAAGCTGAACAATACCCACCATACATCCACGCATGCACCCAGAGAGAAAAGTTCTTCACAAGTGGAGAGGGAGCTCAGAAGCTGAGAAATCCAACTACCGCCAGCAGGGCTTGGGCCTTTACGTGTTTTATGCTGGTGTGGGCAGGTCTCCCTCCCCTGGGTTTGGATTGCTCACCTTGAAGAAGAGAAGGCCCATTGTCACAGCTCCAGGCTGCCAGGTCTTGCCTAGCACCAGTCAGCTGGAAAAGGAGCCCACCAGGCCTTTGTCTCAGACCAGGAAGAAGCAGGAAGTGCGCCATCTTTAGTTTTCACTAATGACTCCTTTGTTTATTAGGGATTTAGTCCCCCACTCCTGCCTCTGTATTTGGCATAAAATGTTATCAAATGGCATCAGGGGCCCAGAGCAGAGATTACCCTGCCTGGTTGTGACCTTCACTATCATATCTGAAACCTGCTTTGGTTTGCAATGTTTTTTGTTCTATAACTATTAAAACTTTGTACTCTTGCCACATTTGAACACGATACTTGGGGTAAGCTAATCTGTGTTCTGGGGTCATGGTCACTCATATTTGACCCCAGTGTGAACTATTTCTTATTCTCTTTGAGGAGTGAGCTGGTTTTTGATGCAATGGCAAGAATATTTACAGTCAAATTCATTTCCAATTGGAACCTGATATTATCTTTAGATGCCCCAAAGAATAAAAACAAAACACTGAAATTCTGTCATCCCAGGGAATTATAAATTGGGCACAGCAGGAGGTCCTAATGCAGCTAGATTTCATTTACCGACTCAAGTTTTGGTTTCCTGCTATTTTACGCACATGAAAACACATTTCTATAACTATAATACATGGGCATATTACGTAGAGAGATTAATCTTAATGGGTTTGCAATCAGTGAACCTGTAACCATTTCACCTAGCAAATCCTTTCATACCTCAGAATAAACTTGCAACTTTATGATATAGTTACATACAAATAAGTATACATGTATATTTGTTTTTAATATAACAACATATGCAGCATTACATATATTTGCATATATTTCATTACATACATAAAACAGAAGCCACAATGATGCATGATTTAGGATGGTCTCATCTCCAATGAAAAAGCTACAGCTTGCTAGAAATTCTTGGCCATGGCCTGTATGTAGAAACTCTTAATTAAGATGAAAACATCCAGAATTCTAGGAGAGTTTGCTACTAAGGAAAAAGTGTTGTCAGAGTAAGTTTCAGAGAAAGGTCATATAAATGCACATATGTAGATGTATATGAAATGTTTTGTTTATATATACATATTGCACACATATGTGTTTATGTACATGTTTGTATATATCACTTCCAAGTATGGCACAGATTAATACATTAAAATCTAAATCTAGGGTGAGTACTTATTAAATGCCCGTGGGGTAAGAAAACTGATGGATGAGCACCACAAAAATGAATTAAAAATACAAAAGCATTTTACATGGTTATAAGGTACATGTGCAGGAAGTAGTGATGTCTTGAGAGGCTTGTCACTCACGTTCTGCCAGCTTGTGATTATTAGTAAAGCCTTCCCAGTGGTAGGTGGGAAGTTGGGAAGGATGGCATTGCTGGTGTCTGATCAAGGGACTTTAGGTTTCATTCAATGCTCTATCTTTGTTTGAGCACAGATTGGCCCTGGACTCCTGATGCTTCACCTTCTGCCTCCAGATACTGTACATCTTGTACCTTGAAAACCTAAGAATTTATGGAGCTTGTGCATCTAAGTCTTAGACAGGTTTCATTATATTGTGCCTGGTTGTTGTTGTTTTGGTGATGTATGTTTATTACCATTTCTCATAGGTATTTACTCCCAATCACAATGCTAAAGAAAGTATTAAAAATCAAATCAACAGGAATGGCTCTGTTTTCATATAAAGAACAGCTTCCAACAGGGCTGGAAAAAAAACAGACAGTTTTCAAAGGTGAATATTTTAAGAGCTGTGTCTACAAAGGACAAGAAAAGAAGAAAAACAAAGACAATGAAAGGGAGGAGCTGGCAATTTTCTGTATATTCACCAGGAAAGGTGGGCTTAGACACAAGTTCAGATATGAAGGAAATTACCTTTCTCTTGGGAGTGGAGCTATGCATAAACAAACATCGGACCACCTATGGAGCTGAAAATAGGAAAATTGCCCACCATTCTGTCATGGATTTTATTAGTTTCATTTCAGTTTTATCAGTGGGGATTCAGAATCACAGGGATAAATAGCTCTCTGTGGTTTGAAAAACCATCTATGTAGTAAGCATCTTTTAGCTTCTCTATTGTACTAATATGAAGCAACTCAAGGTCAAATGGATGGATCTGAACCAAATTCAAAGCAAATTATCTTAACGATCTGTTAGGAATTTACAAAGGAAAGGCTGCCTAGCTACCTAGGTTCTCTAAAGTAGCCTTACTTTTGTGGTCCTGAAAAAAATCTCAGTTTCACCCGTTGGGCATTTAATAGGATTCCCAGAGGATTGGCAAGGGGTTCAAGATAGACTAACTTCAGGTAAACAGTTATACTCTCCTCATTTTGAGATACAAGGACCGGATGCCTTCAGAGAAGAGCTAATAGCAGTGGTGCTGTGTATCCAAGGGCAAGTCTCCAAACCACACAAAGGGCTCTGAAGCATGAGAGGCTCTCAGATGCCTCCAGGACTTCTGCTTTAACACTTGAAATTCAAAAGCCTTCTTAAGTGGCTTGTGTACGGAAGTGACAGCTGGAGGTTGGAGGTGTGCCTGTACAGCCCATCCAAGGAAAGGCTGCCTAGCTACCTAGGTTCTCTAAAGTAGCCTTACTTTTGTGGTCCTGAAAAAAATCTCAATTTCACCCAAGTTAGGCATTTAATATGATTCCCAGAGGATTGGCAAGGGGTTCAAGTTAGACTAACTTCAGGTAAACAGTTATACTCTCCTCACTTTGAGATACAAGGACCGGATGCCTTCAGAGAAGAGCTAATAGCAGTGGTGCTGTGTATCCAAGGGCAAGTCTCCAAACCACACAAAGGGCTCTGAAGCATGAGAGGCTCTCAGATGCCTCCAGGACTTCTGCTTTAACACTTGAAATTCAAAAGCCTTCTTAAGTGGCTTGTGTACGGAAGTGACAGCTGGAGGTTGGAGGTGTGCCTGTACAGCCCATCCCAGCCCCTGCAGTGGAGGCGGCAGAAGAGGGTTAGTGTTTATGGGGGCAAGTACATGCTTGCCATTTTGATCTCTCTGGATCTCGATCTCTATCTCGATCTCTCTCGATCTCTCTCTCTCTCTCAGATCCCCAATTCAGTGGCTGAATAAGTTACTGATAAAGCAAACAGGAATGGTTGGAGATTTGGCTTACTCTGTTGAACTGATAAAATAGATTATAGACTAGATTGTAGAAGTACACTATAGATTATAGACTCAATATGTAGTACAAAAACAAAGATCACCTAAAACCAAAACAAAGCCAGATACAGGGACACATGTGCAAATACGCTTTGTTGCCATAGAGTAAATGAATACACAAAGTTGTAGTTTCCATTTTAAATAAAGTACATATTAGCACGTCTATCTGTTACCTCAGTCAAGGACGGAGACGAGGAGATGTGCTTCCTCTTAGCCGTGTACATGCGGCAATCACTGACTCGTTCAGGAAAAGTGAATGGGGCTTTACACTGTCAACATGGACCCATTTACTTACCTAATTTTTATTGTTACATACTTCATAATAAGCAGTTTGCCCTTCCTGCCTCCCATGGGGCTTATCAAGCATTTATTAACATGTTGTATACTTTGTCATGTGCTAGAAAATAAGGACTATTGAATAATGACCCTGGACTTGAACTAATCATAATGGAAGAAACAGTCCCTCACATCTTCACATTAAAGGATTTGGAACTTTCCCAGGAGGCAAAGTTTCATCAGTGAGAAAAATGAGTGATTTTAATATGCCAATACCCAATCTGTAAAGCAAACCTATCTAGTGGAACAGAGTCAGGAAGCTGCGCCTTCAAGTCCTTAATGGATTTGGATGAAATCTGTGGCAGCTTCTGTGATGTTTTTTCAAATCAACTTAGGTAATTAAATACTCTTCCAGTTATTTCTAGTGTCCAAACCATCCAGATTTTCTTAAAAAGAATTTTTGCTTTATTTTTATGTGTACTGTGTATATGTATGCAAGTGCAACTGTGTTGTGCAATGTCCGCAGAGGACAGAAAAAGGTGTTCGATCCCCTAGAACTAGCGTTACAGACAGTTTTTAGCATCCATGTAGGTGCTGGGATTTGAACCTGGGTCTTCTGCAAGAATAGCCAGTGCCCTTAACCGCTGAGCCATCTCTTCAGGCCTTTGTTCAGATTTTCAATATGTTCAATGCAGGGCAGTTCTAAAGATCAAACTCAGAATTTTATTTAGGATGAAAGCTTCACTCCTGTCCAGATCAGTTTTTGTCTCTTGTATTGAAGAAAGGAGTCTGTTTCTTCTCTTAACCTTTGGGGGTTTTAGTTTCCCAGTGACCATGCTGTTTTTGGCCTCTCCACAACTATAGGTCGCAGGGCCAAGTGAAAAGGGGAATGTCAAACTACTCTTTGGGCATGGGAGGTGTTTAGTGCTTTCACTCTCATGATGATTTCTTTGCTCTTTGGGGATCCCAAGGCAAAAACCCAAATCCAATGAATTCTGGCTCCTCTCACAGCACAATACTCTTCAGTTCATGAGTGAACAACATTTGTAAGACTCAGTCTTCATGCAACTCACAGTGTACGCACTATAAAGAAGCAATATGCTAAGCATATGGCATGCTAGAAAATAAACGGCAGGAAAGTACAGTGGAACAGGTGAAAGGGTCATAAATGCAAACCAAGAATTCTAAGTCCAAACAAATAAACGATCGTTTGTAAGAACAAGATTCAGAAAATACACTGCTCGTATTTCTTTTTGCTAATGGCTGTAGGAAGTACACGAGAAGACGCTGAAGGAAAGATCCCAATGATAAAGTATGTTACGGAAGAGGAAGTGATGCATAAAGAAACTGGCAAAAGTAAGGGATGATGTAACTTTCAATGTTACAGATATTAAGAAGAAATCTTGGGAGAGGCAGAACAAGAACACTATCCCACCACCCACCACCTGTAGGTGTGTCACAGCCAGTAAGCGAGTGGTCGGGTTAGTTCAGCAGTTTATAGAAGGGGAGCTATGGAAAAAAATCATAGTAAAGATACATTCAAGGTAAGACTACAAATGTAAATCATGGACTGATAGAGGAACATGGGGTGCATTCACTCTATTTTCTATGATATTGTGTTGAATTAAAATTATCTATATTAAAAGATGCCAAAATAAATAAAAGTGAAAAAAAAATATCATTCAGAACTAAAGCCAACATCTGAAGCTACTTAAAGCATGAATTAGGCATTAGCAAATTATATAAAATGTTAGAAAAATATGAAATATGGCCAAGGAAGTAATCCGAGGAGAATTTCTTATAACTGAAATACAGCTCAAGAGGCTGGGAAACCTAGAGGGGTCAGGATGGCTGTCCCCACAGGGAAATCTGCATGAGGTTGGTGGGATCTGGTGCTAGGTGTGTGCAATGCCTTCCTGTCTCTTCTGGGCTGTTAGAAAGATCAGTGGTCCTTAAACCAGGGATCTTGGCACTAATGAGGATCTTCCAGTTCTAGGAAGAGCTTCCTGAGGAAGAAGTGTGAGGAGTGGAGTGTGGAGGGTAAGAAGGACAGCTCAGCGAGGCAGAGTCCCCAGAAATGAAAACAAGCTCTGTTTCTGTACAATTCACCAAGATGAACAGACAGAAGTGGGAGACAGCACAGGACATTACCTCCCATCAAGTGCAGAAGACTTCCACCTGGGTAAGAACATGTGATGGCTCTGGTACCCATCGTCAGGGAGAACATTTCTACTGGGATCTTGGCACTGATGAGGATCTTCCAGTTCTAGGAAGAGCTTCCTGAGGAAGAGGAGTGAGGAGTGGACTGTGGAGGGTAAGAAGGACAGCTCAGCGAGGCAGAGTCCCCAGCAATGAAATCAAGCTCTGTTTCTGTACAATTCACCAAAATGAACAGACAGAAGTAGGAGAGAGCACAGGACATTACCTCCCATCAAGTGCAGAAGACTTCCACCTGGGTAAGAACATGTGATGGCTCTGGTACCCATCGTCAGGGAGAACATTTCTACCAAGTCTCTGTGAGCTACTTCCTTGTGGTGAGGTTGGTGATGATTGGACGTGTGGAGGAGTCTGTAGGGATGCAGATGCAGAAGCAGCTGTTTCTCTAGCTTCCCATCGCCAGCATCTGTGACCAAGAGAAACCATGGAGTGCGTGAGGCAGACAGAGGAAGGACAAGTACTCCCAGAGAAGTTCAAAGCTCCATGTCCCAAGAAACAACATGTGTATGGCTCAAGGTATTCCCTGGCAAGGCTTCCCAGGGGCTGCGCTGCATGTTTATTGCCCATTCATTCTTTCTTCTTCAGATCTCTTCTATCTGCTAAGAGAAAATGTGTCCCTTTGGGGACATCTTAAGAAGCTCAGCGTCCGTTGAGCCTTCTCTTTCCTTAGCTTGGGCTTAACCTTGGAGTAGACATGGGGGAGGAAGGAGGGAAGAGAGACTTTTTCTAACAAAAGATGGAGTAGAATCTATAAATTATCGGGAAGACTCGAAGTTGCTGTGATGCTTTGACTGTGAAATGTCGGTGTGTGCTCATGTGTATGAACACTTGGTTCCCAGATGTGAATGTGCTCCCTTGTCATCCACCACTATGTGACCAGCTCACACTCCTGCCCCTGAACCACAGCCCTGTCTTCCCCATCATGATGAACTGTATTCACTGACTCAGGAACCAAAATAAACACCTTTTTGTTTAGATTATTTTACATAGGTGTTTGCCCACAGCAACCAAAACAGCTGCATTGCCTCTGTCGGGTCCTTCGCTTTGGAGAATATTCTGGGGCTTTGAAAGTGCGTTATGTATTGCCCAAA
>NW_008357039.1:204304-223728 GCF_000622305.1 Nannospalax galili
GTCATGGATATTACTTATTGCTAGAATGAGATGTATTTCAGCATCAATATTTATCTTCATGGTGCTTATGGATGGAAACACTGAGATTTCCTGCTTATAAAATATTAATAACGATGTATGGGTATTGCATGCATGCTAAATGTATATATTATGTATGTACTTATGTAATAATTACAATTTATGTTGATTCCTTCATTGAGGACTGTACATAATTTTTTCATTTTCATTTTATAGTTTTCATTTGTTAAAAGGAGGTAACAGCAATGCCTCTTTATGCTAAAGTGCATTCGGAAGGGTACTTGGAAAGGAGGACCATAGGAGGGTCCTTCGATTCATCAATTTTAGGAAATAGCACCTGTGAAAGTTGAACAACTGACCACTCCTGCTGTTTCCTGCTGCCTGAATTCCTCACCTCCTCTTCAGGGTCTATCCTCACCTCCTCCTCTGTAGGGTCTATCCTAGTTGAGGCCACAGGTCAATGAACTAATTCAAACTGAGATCTGACATTCACTTTACTGTTTGCTTTCTACAAAGAATCATCACAACAAATAATGAAACTTACTATTAGTAAAATTGTATTTTTATGGATATAATTTAAGGGAAAACAATTGTCTTAAATAGTTTCTTTGGGATTGGAGAAAGGAAAAAAATTTAATTTTTATTGTGATTTTAGGCAAATGCTCTACCACTCAGCTATATTCTGGCTCACCTTTGTAATTTTTGAATATTTGCCAGTGTTCATAAGACAATACTGTGATTATCCACAAATGATCAATGTATTAAAAATAAACAATTCACATAAAAAGTCAGTGTGAAGTTAGTGGATTATTTCCTATCGATCCTTATTTATATGTCAAAGATCTCTAAACACCTGATCAGTACATTATCATACCGTATAACAATAAATTCTTGATGATATAATAGGCAGAATATAAAATAATGCGAGGAAATATGCAAAAATAGACAACTTATCTCAAGTGGTGGGCAAGATTAATTTCATTTTACTATGCTAAGAAAACATGGACAAAAAGCACGTAGGAAAGCACTGCTATTTCTCAGTATGTTTTGTGTTTCTTTCTTTTCTTGGATGTTTGTGTTGTACTTGGATGGACAAAAAAGGAATTTTCGTTTTCTGCCTTTCAGGGACTTTTCAGCTGCCCTTTGTCATTTCCGAATGAACTACGAGGCTCCATTTTTGACCTCGTTGGTCTGTGTATAAGGTTAACACTGATGCGGCTGCACTTGCTGTTGGTGAGGGCTTATTCATCTTCTGAGATGATTACGCATTCCAGGAAAGACTGCACTTCTAGAGAGTGGGGGAGGTAAACACAAGTCCAGGTTACCCGAAATAGCACAGAAAGCCAGAGAACCTTAAAAAAATAGAGGCATAAAATCATGGCTGGAATTGTGCTAAAGTAGATATGCTTGCCAAAAATTAGCTGTAGTTTATCTAAAAATTCTAGCTAGAAAGCAACGGAAAAACATAGTTACGTCGTTAACGACAGGCAACAAATAATCCTCCAAAACAACAGAATCATTCTTTAGAAATGGGACAACGTTTGGGATTAAATTAAGAGGAAAATTTCTTCTACAGGTAGGGGACATAAAACACACTTTTCTGTGCACTGGGACTTCAAACCCTTAGATTCTGTAGAGTTGGACAAGGACTCCTAATGCTCCAGTATAGAAAGATCTCTGGAAGCCAGCTGTGGTAGTTAGGTTTTGATTGTTGACTTGGCACCATGTAGAATTACCTGGGGAGGGACTCTCATTGAGGACTTGTTTAGATTACGTTGGCCTGTGGGCTTGTCCTGTGCAGGATATTTAAAACCGTGTTAACTGAAGTGGGACGACTCACCTTGAATGTGGGAAGGCCATTTCAAGGACTGGGTGCTGGGCTGAATGAAAACGAGGGAGCTGAGCTCCAGCCGGTGGGCGGCAGTTCACTGCTCTCTGCCCTCCACTGTGGGGTAACATAATGAGCTGCTTCACTTCCTCCTGTGACCTTGACTTCCGGCACGGTCGAACTGGGGGCTAAATAACTCTTTCTCCTTTGCTTTTGTCAGTGTATTTAAAAAAAATATTGAACTTTTGTACTTTCATACAGCAGTTCTTAATCGAATTTAGACCCTCCTCCTCCATCCATGGTCCCCGCCCCACTGTACCTCATGAATTCTGCCATGCATGTTAAATCCTATCCAGTCAAGGATTTGTACCCAGATGTCCTGTGCAAATTCATCCACTGGAGTCTAGTCAGCCTGTGTAGAGATCACTGGTATGGCCTACTCTCCCTCACCCAGTAGTGATCAGTCTCCAGTAGGTCCCAGACTAGGGCCAGCCCACCACCCATTTCCCTTGCTCGGCTCTGGACACTTGTCTGAGTTGGCATGGGTCCTGTGCACGATGCCACCATTGCCACAAGTTCACATGTGCAAGTTTCCAGTGTGTCAGTGTATTTTCATCACAACAGGAAACGAAACTAAGACATTGTCTTGAACAGAATCTTTTTTTAAAAATTTTCATTTGACTGTTGGACTTATTTTTCTCCTTTTCTTTTAACCTCTTTTCCTTTGGATCCTCCTTTCCTCATACTTACCCTGGTTGGCCGTGTACCAGGTCTGAAAATTATAGAGAAATACATTTTCAATTGGCTATTTGGGAGAAGCATAGATACAGACTATGTACCTTCACTAAGAAAGGAAATTGGGTATTTCTTCTCTTTATTTTCTTTGTCCTGGAATTGTTTAATTAGTATTAGAAATATGTACTCAGTGAGGATTGGTAGACTGTATCTTGAAGTCATTGTGGTCTCCTATGGGAGGGAGAGTATTAGTGCATTGGTGAGACTTTTTATATCTGGAAATAGAATCTTCATTGGTATTTAAGGATGAGTAATGCTATAATTTGCTTTAGGATATATGTCATAGAGGCATCTCAAGGCTGTCTGTTATACTTGAATTTCTTTCTGTAATTTCAAAAACAGCCAGAGTGGTGGATGAATACAAGGAGACTGTGTTTCCTGGACACAACAGGGCAGTTGCACATAGGAACCTCAGTGCTTCTGACAGTTTGCACAAGACCTGCAAAAACCCAACTCAGACATAAACCCATGGAGCAGGACGTGGGCAAGAAGCTGCAGCCCTCACTGAAGTACTCTTGGCAGTTGAGAAATGCTGGGAGAGTAAGAGTCAGTGGTACAGAAGAGATTCGCATAACATTTTACTTTATAAAAATGAAATACCAAATACCAGACGTATTTACAAAATATTTAAAAATTATCCACTTAATTATTTGTAGCATCCCTGTCTGATTTCATTTTAAAACCTACTAAACCTTATCAAATATAAATTCACCGAATTTCTCTGACCTTTATAATTTCAAGAATTATTGTTTTGTTTAATAATATTTTTGTTGATTCCTTTAGAATTTCATGCAATGTATTTTGATCATATCCAACCCCCCCCCCGCATTACCTCTTAGATCAAGCCGACTCCCTAGAACTTCCTTTTATGTCCTATGTTGTGTTTTTTAAAGGTGTTTAGGTACTTCTGTTCCCTGAATACTATTGGGTGTGGATCTATCCCCTGGAGCCTGATCAACCCACCTGGAATGACACCCTTAAGGAAAACTGACTCTTACTCTCCCAGCACTTCTCAACTGCCAAGAGTATCTCTAGATAGGCTGACTAGATTCACCAGATGGACAAGTACTTGGGGGAACAGGTGGGGGTGCCCGACAACACAGTGGACAGTAGCAGGGATGACACAGTATAAGGGCTCTAGTGTGAGGAGGGAGGCTATGGGAGGGTGACAACTTGAAAGTGGATGTATAGATGAATAAGATGGTTTGGGATGTTCTGTGTGATATACACACAAAAAAAATGAACAAATTTTTAAAAATGAGTTATATTTGAGGAGGAAGCATAAAAATTTATGTCATGTTAATTAGTAGAGGTGATGAACATTACGATTGAAATCTACCCAATGACTTTATATCTATACACAGGTGCCAAGGATCCGAGTGCAACCAACTATGACTATTAATAATCAGATACATAGAGATTAGAGACGCATGTGCCAACATCTAAGTGTTATTAGCAAAAACAATGAGTCTTTCTGTAAGAAACAGTATATTCTAAAATGAAATGGAGATCTTTTTTAAAGGTTAAAAACTCATTCAATTTTATGTCTTACAGGGCTTATACTGAGTTCAATATTGTATAACTGTGTTAATTCACCTGTGAACCTAAAAATTTTATAGCCATTTTTGAAAGAGTTGTAGCTTTGCTCTGGAAATTGTTATTGAGTATGTTAAAGCTGTAATGAAATGCTTCTTCTAAAAAACACAAAAAGAAAAAAAAAGACTGAAAAAAAGTTTGCTTCTTCCTCACCCCACCAACCTTTAAATGATATTCCAAATATCCTTACACTGTTAAATATGATTTGAACATTTGGAGAAATCCTAACCAGAGAGAGTCAGAAAATCCTCTGAACAGGTCATACTCACAAAGATTTCAGCAGAAGACACCAGCCCTTCTGAAAGTAAGATCAGAAGAGGCATATTCCCAGATGACTCAACATGTATTGCTTTTTTTATTAAAACAATTTTACTAATATACTTTCTAAGAAACTTTAGAAATTAATCATATGTAAATTAAACATTAACTGGAAAAGAACCACATTTTTCTTAATTACAAAATCAGAAGATAAACTCTAGTTCACATGAATTCTCCACTATCTCATCATTTGAAGGCGGCAAACTTCGGATTACAGATTCTACTTTCTGTGGCTTTAGATTGAATGTTCTGCTACAGAGGTTATGATCAACGCACTACCTTCCCCTGGAGAAAAATCCCAAGTAATCCCATGACTGTTTCCTTAAGGTTCTCAGTATGCTAGAGGAGGCAGACATGTGCTCAGATGATTTCAGTAACCATCTCCTTTGACACTTCATTTTTAAAATTACATTTTGACAGTTTCATCCACATGTACAATATATGGTGGTCACATCCACCCCTCCCAGTCTCTCCTACCCCTGCTGATCCACTTCTCAAGTTGTCAGCTCCTCTCATAGTTCATGTTTTTCTTTAAAAATGTTTTTTGACCCACTGAGTTTAATTAAGATTCCTTGTATGAGCACGGGTAGGGACTTATCTACCAGAGCATAGGAAAGTGCCTACACTACTTAAGGAGATGACTGCCTCCTCCAGCAATCATTAAACGTTGAAGGGTCCATTCTTGTACAGGCCTATGTGTTCATGGTTGAAACTACGCTGTCATATACAGAAGGTATTGTACTGTATGATATTCTCAAAGAATTAGCAACATAAATAGAAAAAGGAAATAACATCTTTGTTATGGATGTAGAACACTTAAAGGTATGTTTACAGTGAAATTATGACTCCCAAAATAATTACTTAAAATAGTTTTTTTTCACAGAATCTACATTTGTGAAATTTTGCACTTGACCAGACTTCAAAAGACTTAGAGAGAAATGGAGGACTCCCCATTCTATGTCAGTAGGATTAATTAATGAGTTGCCTCAAACTTTATCAAAGCATCTCCTCAGGATTTACAAGTGAATAGCATACATAACATGCCCACTGCTAGATTCCACTTTTTAATATTGTGTGACATTTGCTTAATTTTGAAACTAAAAGATGCATCCATACTAAGATGTACATGTGTACTACATCACACTAAGATGTATATATGTATTATATCAAACTAAGATGTACATGTGTACTATATTACACTAAGATGTATATACGTATTATACCACACTAAGATGTACATGTGTACTATACCACACCAAGATGTATATATGTATTATACCACACTAAGATATACATGTGTACTATATCACACTAAGATGTACATGTGTACTATACCACACTAAGATGTACATGTGTACTATACCACACTAAGATGTATATATGTGTTATATCACACTAAGATGTACATGTGTACTATACCACACTAAGATGTATATATGAATTATGCCAAAGTCAGAAATAAAAAGAACAACAAGTGATGTGGAAATATACTTTCATATATTTATAGTCACATAAAATTGGTATAATGTGAAGTAGAAAATTCTCCAGGAGCACAAGACCATGGAAATTTTCAGACTCCCTTGTATGTGTATACAGACACACACACACACACACACATGCACACATGCACACAAGCACACACATGTTATATATGAAAGGATAAGTGTGCTAAATTGTTTGACTATAGTTAACAATTTTATTGTGTGTGGATATTTCAAAAATCTTGTTGTTCTCCTTAAGTGTATGATAAAACAAAGACCCTTTGAAATACAGAAATACATTTTGTTCGTCCTTAAGATAAAACTGTCATCTGATGGATACAGATATTGCACAAATTGTCTGGAAGATGTTTTCTCATGGCTAGCACCCTGCTCCTTTCGCTCCTGTAACCTTTCAATCCCTCTTCTGTGATGTTCCCTGAACCATTGGTGTAGGGGCTGTGTTTTAGTTACATCAGTGGAGTTGGGGTCCCCTATGGTCACTTATTCTGTGCATTTTGATCAGTTGTAGATTTCTGCACTAGCCTCTGTTCGCTGCAAGAAGAAACATTTTTAATTTACTTTTATTTTATGTATACGCATGCATTGCGGGCATGTAGGTAAGTGTACCCATATTGTGCAATGCCCACAGAAATCAGAAGAGGGCATTGGAGTCCCAGGAACTGGAGTTACAGATGGTTAGCTGCCTTCTGAGTGCTGGGAATGGAATCTGGGTCCTCTGCAAGAGCAGCCAATGCTCTTAACTGTTGAGCCACATCTCCAGCCCCTCAGAAGAAACATTTTTAAAATGAGGGTTGAGAGCAGCATTTATTGATGGATATAAAGGCATGTATTTATAACAGAGTTAGAAACTACGTTGATTTAGGAAAATGACACTAGTAGGTTATTCCCTAGGGTCTATCTCTTCTACAGCCCCTAGTATTTGGCTAGGTTTACAGTACCAGGCATGAATTCCTACCTATTGAAAAGGCCTTAAGTAAAAATTAAATAGGTGTTGGATACCCCCAAGAAATAAGTGCCACTATTGCACCACAGGGGATATCTGCTGGTTCAGTTATTGTCCTGGTTCATAGGATTTATATTTTGGTAGGACTATTGATTGCGTTTATCCCTTGGAAAATTGCACAGCACCTTTTGATACTATGAGAGCTAGCCCTTGGAGAAAAGGTTTCCAGGACAGAACCAGCTTGATCCCTCCAATTTCTGTATCTGAAATGTGTGATTTCTTCAGCAATAGGGTCTTCAAATTCAGAGAGGAAACCAAGGACAATAGCAACAGCCTTTATTGTTTGGGGGCTCTTTTAGATCCCCTGATAAACAACTTTAAGGGAGGTTTCCCTTGCCTGGCACTGGGGGTTTTGTTGATAGTCTATGGCTCTCGCGGGAGCACTGTCACTCCATGTGGTATACTTCAATTTTAAAGTATATACATATATATATGTATATATGTGTGTGTAGTGTGTATTATATGTGCACTTTTATATTATAGATGTTTTAAGTAAGCTTATAAAGTGTTTCCCTGTAGCTTTTTCAAACACTCTCCAACGGTATCCCTCTCCTCCCTACTCCCCAGTTAGAGTTCCTCCTCATTTTCCCCTTTCTCCTTTCATAGCTCCTCTGCCCTACCACCCCTCCCTACTTATTTGTCATTATTCATTCTTCACCATTATTATTGGTTGTGTGCAGGCATACGGGTGTATGGGTGCACATTCTGTAGCATTTGTGTGTGTGCATTTGTGTGTGGGGGCAGAAGACAACTTTTGGGAGTTCTCTCCATTATGCTGTGGGTTCTGTGGATCAAATTCAGGTCATCACGCTGCACAGCGAGTCCTTTTCCCTGCTGAGCCACCCTCTTGTCCTCAAACCCGCTCCTTTCCTCAGCCTCTGGTGAGAACATTCTGTCCAGCTCAGTGAACTGAGACACTGTTTCTCCCATGGACAGTTTCCTAAGCATTGTCTGTCCTTCCTCTGTAGCCTTCCAATCTCTGCTATTCATAGAATCTCATCTAGCAATAACCAGATGCCCTTGATTGTGCATGTGGATGAGCTCATCAGGCACTGATTTCCAGTATATGCCATAGGTTATGTAACATTTACCTCAGGCAGATTGCAGCTGCCCCATGTCTCACACACCAGGCTTAAGACAGTTTCTTGCCTGTTTAAAAGATGTCCTCTTGGACTGGACAGATGGATCAGTGATTGAGAGCTCTGGCTGGTCTTGCTGAGGACCTAGGTTCAGTTCCTAGCACCCACATGATGGCGAACAGCCATCTATAACTCCAGTTCCAGGGTATTCAATTCTCTCTTCTGGCCTCTATGAGCAGTGCATGACTTGTGTGTACTTACAAACATGCAGGCAGAATGCTCACACACATAAATAAAAGCAAACAAGTAAAAAAATTGAAAAAGCCTTCCATAGTGTAGGCAGCAAAGATGCAGTGTTTCCTGATTATCAGTTTTCTGTACTTGAGACATTTTTTACATGCATAGAAGGTGTCTTAATAAAATCTACACCCACTCCCTCCCCTCCAACTCCTCCCATATCTCCCCATCATTTTTTTCTGACAACTTCATGTACTCTTTCTTTCTTTCTTTCTTTCTTTCTTTCTTTCTTTCTTTCTTTCTTTCTTTCTTTCTTTCTTTTTCTCTAATGGTAATGTTTAACTTTTACAAAAACTTTATTTAGAATTCCATGCATCCATATAAGGCGTTTTGACCAAATCCATGCGGCTTTTTGCTGCTCTAACATTCCTCCCTCTGAAAAGGTAACCTTAAAATCTTTTAAGGATTAAATAAAAGCTCCCAAATATTTTTGGACCAGAGAAGGTTGCACAGAGGCCCAAGGACATTTTGACTTTTAGCCAAGAAACTGGCTACTTTTCTTTGGGGTCTTTTTACCCTAACTGCCTAGACAATTCCTACCTCCTATTCTTACTACACCATCCTCTGAAGAGGTTTCCCAAATTGCTGATAGGGAATCAGGATGCAGACCTCTCTGGATTCTTCCATGCTTTTTTAACTTAAAAAAAATTATTGAGAATTTCATACATATAAATAATGTATTATGATCAAATCCAGGCCCATTCCCTCCCTCCAAGTCCTCCCATATCTCCCCATCATTTTTTTCTGACAACTTCAGGTACTCTTTCTTTTTTGAGGGGGGGCTTTTGGCTACTCTTAACATTCCCCCCATGCTTCCAAGTGAAGCCAGACAAGGTCGAGCAGGAGACTGGTTCAAGTTCATCTTGTGGGGTCTCCATGGCCTCCCTGAACAAGGGGACAGGTGACTCACCACAGTTACAGGACATTTTGAGAGATGTTCCATAGTCCCCTGGAACTTAGTCAACATTGGAGAGCAAAGGGCAAAAACTGTCCTTTAAGGCCCTCTGACCAGATTAGTATAGGCCTCAAAGTATGGCTGTTAAACATCCAAGAAAGTTAGTTCCACCAGCCTGATACTTTTAATTACCATGTGTTATGAAGATAAAGCTTGGGTAAAAAACAAACATTGTCAGATAAACTTGGACTAGACATATATTTTGTTCATTAAACTAGTTGACTAAACTATGACCTTAGAAATTTTAAGATTTTCGTATATTTTTATCTCATCCTTTATATATCATAACAAACCTACACAGATCTTTATCGCTTGCTTACGCTTTCTCATTTTTTTCTGCCTATTTTGAAAGATATCTTGATTCCCATATCCTTTTAATATCTTTTACATTTTCATTTTCTTTTTTAAAAATTATGAGACATAAGAACATTAACAAATAAATTTTCCATCTGTTGTGAGACTTCTTTCCCTGGGGATGCTAAGCAATGCTTATTCCCTTATAAGTTTCTAGTGTCAAACTCTCCACCTGTAGAAGAATGAAACTAGATCCTTATCTTTCACCTTGCACAAAAGTCCACTCCAAATGGATCAAAGACCTCAATGTGAAACTGGAAACCATGAAACTACTAGAAGAAAATATTGGCAGTAACTCACAGGATATAGGTGTATGAAAGGATTTTCTAAATCGGACAGAAGTTGCTGAGGAATTAAGCAATCAACAAGTGGGACCTCATTAAACTAAAAAGCTTCTGCACAACAAAAGAAACAACCAAAGTGAAGAGAAAACCCACAGAGTGGGAGGAAATCTTCACCAGTGACACATCTGACAGAGGTTTAACATTCAGAATATATAAATAGCAAAAAAAAAAAAAAAAGAAAAAAGAAAAAGAAAAGAGAAACCAAATGACCCAATTAAAAGATGGGCTACAGAGAGTTCTCAAAGGAAGAAATAAAGATGGCTAAGAAACGTCTTAAAAAGTGTTCAACATCATTAGTAATTAGAAAAATGGAAATTCAAACCACCCTAAAGTTTCACCTTACCCCAATCAGACTGGCTAGGATCAAGAGAACAAATGATACCAAATGCTGGAGAGGATGTGGGGAAAGGGGAACGCTCATTCACTGCTGGTGGGATTGCAAACTGGCACAGCCTCTATGGAAAACAGTGTGGAGAACTCTTAAAAACTACAAATGAACCTACCATATTACCTGGTTATACCACTCCTTGGCATATATCCAAAGGACTCATCCTATTGTAGAGACACTTGTACAACCATGTTTGTTGCTGCTCTTTTCATAATAGCTAAGAGATGGAAGCAACCTAAGTGCCCCTCAACTGATGAGTGGTTAACAATGGATGGAACTAGAAACTGTTATACTAAGTGAAGTAACACAATCTCAGAAAAAAATCGACATGTGTTCTCCCTCATATGTGGCTCCTAGGATCAGACTCTGATAAATTCCAAGTCTTTTTAACAAGATGATGCTGTACAGCAGTCTCTTCTGCATGAAATAACTACCATCATCAGGACTTCAGTTGTGCCTAATCGCTAAACATTGTCACAATTGGGCTTGTTGATGGCTGTGCTCCTTCATTAAAGAAGGGCCAAGCAGGATCATTGGACCCTCACCGCATTATCCAGCCACTCTTCCCAGCCAACTATATGTAATTTGGCCCTAATCACACAGGGTCTCCTGGATTTGGGGAGGACTAAAGTTCACAATGTGAGGAAGGCTAGGAAGAGAAAGCATGACCCATGCTGGGTAAAGGCCTTCCAGTGTGCATACCCCCAGGCCACTCATACACCCCAGCAACCCCTCAGTCATCTCTGTAAGTAAGCTCTGTAAATTCATTGGTTTTCTAGGAAAACTTTAATCAAACATTGGTTTGTACTTGAGACATTTTAAGACCCATGTCTGCATCCTGAATCCTTTTTTTCCTTCTCTGTGTTAAAGATCAGGCCGAACCGCATCTTCTGTTACTTCTACTTTGCCTTCTCCTTTCACACTGTCCAAATCTTCCCAGAGGTTCTGAGTTTGAGTATTCTAGGAAGGACTCCTTCACACACATCTAATGTGCACTCTTTCCTAGTGTCCCATCAATTGTAAGAAAGCCAAAACCTCTGTTTTATCCTTTTTCTCCTATTTTACTTCTAAATCAGAAACTGATGCAGAGAATGGCAGCCACACATCTTTTCCTCTGTAATTCCTCCCTTACCAAGTAAGATCTTTCTGCATAGAAAGCTGAGCCTCAGTTGAATGTTTTATTATCTGTGTAAAGGGCCATAGCCTGCTTATGATCTTGCCTCATAATCCTGGTACTCTTAGAGATTATTATATGTTCGTTAGTCAGTCAGTCATTTTGGGATTGTCCTCACACTCATGTGACAGATGAAAAGAGGACATCACAATTCTAAAGATATATGCACCAGACACAGGTGCGATGGATTTCGAAAAATAAAATATTATTAGATGTAAAGTCACAGGTTAAGCTGAACACAATGACAGTGGGCAATGTCAGTACCTCACTCTCACTAACAGGTCAGGTCAACAAAAAATAAACATGTGAGCTAAATGGTATCGTAGATTAAATGAACCTAAAAGACACCCACAGACTGTTCTATCCAAACACTGCAGAATACACACTCTTCTCAGCAACTTGTGGCACTTTCTCTACAGTAGATTACATAATGGCAAGACTACACAAATATAGGACAACTGAAGGAGCTTCTTGTCATGGTTGGCTTCAGGTGTCAGTTTGACACTTGAGGAGATGGAACCATGGAACCACAATTGGGAAATTCCCTCCACAGGACTGGCCTGTGGTCATGTCTATGGGGCATTTTCTTGATGACTGCATGATGTGAGAGGACTCAGACACTCTGCTGGTGACATCCCTTGGCAGGTGGACCTGGCTTGTGTGAGGAAGTGGACTGAGCACAGGCCAGAGGAGAAAGTCAGTAAGCAGTGTTCCTCCATGGACTCTGCTTCAGGTCCTGCCTCCAAGTTTTTGTCTTGAGTTCCTGCCTTGATAGAATATCACTTAGAAGAGTAAGATGAAATAAACCTTTTACTCCCTAAGTTGTTTTCTGTCGGAGTTCTTTCATCACAGTGATAGAAAGAAAACTAGATGTTGTTTTCTATCGGGTAGAGTGGAAGAAAGCTAGAAATCAATCGTATGAAAAACGGAAACAAACAAATATCTGGAGATTAAACAATGTACTATGTAATGATAAACATTTCATTGACAAAATAAAGAAGGAAAAAGATTTAAAAATCCTAAAAGCAAATGAAAATGAAAATATAGCGTATCAAACCTGTGGGATATAATAAAACCGTCCTATGAGGGAAGCTGACAGCTATAAGTGCCTGAGTTAAAAAAATCAGTGGCTCTAAACAATGTAAATTAGAGCCTTGGAAAAACAAAAGAAGTCAAACATAAATGCAGTAAATTGAAATAAATAATTATAATCAAAACAGAAATTAACAAAAAGAGTGAATACAAAGAATCAGTGAAATAATGATTTGGTTGTTTGAAAAGATGAACAAGATTGATGAAGTCTTAGGCTAACTAACACACATTTCATGCACTTTCATTCACTTGCACGAGAGAGAGAGAGAGAGAGAGAGAGAGAAAGAGAGAGAGAAAGAGTGGGGAGAGAGAGAGAATAAAATTAAGAATGCCAGTGAAATCTTTAGGACATATTTTATAGAGTTATATTCTACTAAATTAGAAAATCTAGAAGAAATTAACTTCAGGATACATATGACCTACCAAGATAGGATAAACCATTAAAACAGATTTAAACAAGTAATGAGATTGGATCTGCAATAAAAATCCCCTAACTAGGAAAGGTCGAGGCCCAAGTAGATTCAGTTCTGGATTCTTCCATACCTTTAAAGAAGAGGTAACACTGTTTTTTCTTAAAGTGGTCCATAAAATGGAAAACGAAGGAGAGCTGCCAAGCTTGTTTAAAGCCAGCATCACCTAAACAAACAGAGGCAGAGCAAAAAGGTGAGCACAGGCCGATCTCGATGGTGAATATCGATGCAGCATTTCTCAACAAAGTACTTGCAGACCGAATTCAACAACACATCAAAAAGATTATTCACCACGATCCAATTGACTTCATTACACAGATACAAGCATGGCTCAGTATAAGCAAGTCGATGAATGTAGTGTGTCACGTAAGTGGACCCAAACACAGAAATGATTTGATCATACATACAGAAAGGCTTTTAAATAAAATTCAACATTCTCTCATAATGAAAGAGCTCCAAAGACATTAGGCTGGAAGAAACATATCTCAACGCAAGAAAGGCTATATGCAACAGCTGGTACTACACATTCTAAGTGGGGGAAATTCCTAAGCATTCCCACTAAAAGCAGAAACATGCAAGGGTGTCCTCTCTCTAGTCTTACTGGATATAGTGTTGGAAGCCTTTGCTAGAACAACAGGAAAAGAAAAAGGCATAAAAGGGATGCAAATAAGAATGGAAAAGTCAGTGTATCCTTATTTGGAGATGAGATGATTTTATACATAAGAGATCGACCTACAGTCTTCACCAGAAAACTCTCAGTGGTCTAAAGTCTGAGAGTGGATTTGTGCAATGAGACAGGATACAAAATTAACATACAAAAACTAGTAGTATGAACGAATGGCAAAAATGGCAAGGAGATAGGAAACAGAAGGTGAAATCTTCCTATGGGAGCATAGTGATACTCCTAAAATGTTGAGTAAATGAATAAACGCTATACAATTATAAAAGAATAAAATCAGTGAAGCCACCTCATTTATGATTGTTTTAGAAAAAACAAAATGCTCTAAAGTAAACCCTACTAAGGAAATGAAGAGCTTCTACAAGGAAAACTTTAAAACACTGAAAAAAGAGACACCTGAAGATGGAGAGACTCCCAAAGTTTTTGTTTGGAGTTAATGCCTCAAAAACGGTTCTTATCCAAGGGAATCTACAGATTCAGTACAATCCCTGTCAAAGTTCCATGCCATTCTTCACAAAAGTAGAGAAACAATCTTGAAATTAGTATGGAAGAAAAAAAGATTTCAAATATCCCAAACAATCCTGAGAAAAAAATACTACAGAGTTATAGTAACAAAAGCAGTATGGTCGCATCATAGCAGACATATAGATCAGTAGAGTAGAATAAAAAGGAGAATGGAAACACACACAGCTACAGCCACATGTTTTTTGACAAAGATGACAAACACACACTTTGGAGAAGAGCACCTTCAGCACATAGTGCTGGGGAACTGGAGTCACACAAAGAAGAATGAAACTGCTCCCCATCAACCCCAAATGGACCAGCACTCTCCAAAGTGTTGACCCAAAACACTGAAACTTCTATAGAAAACAACTAGGGAAAACATATCAAGATATAGGCATAAGGGGCTGGAGAGATGACTCGGTGGTTAAGAGCACTGGCTGCTCTTGCAGAGGACCCAGGTTTGGTTCCCAGCATCCACATGACACTTAATAACCATCTGTAACTCCAGTATGCAAATGAATACTCTTCTGACCTCTGTGGGCATTGCATGACATGGGTGCACTTACATACATGCAGGCGACACACTCATACACATAAAATAAAAATAGTAAATAAAATATATTTTAAAAGATATAGGTGTAAGGGAGAATTGTCTGACGAGAACTCCAGAAGCTTTAGAAATAAAGGCCAACAATAGGAAATGAAATAAAAAAGCTCTGAGTAACAAAGGAAACAGTTAATTGTGTGAAAATCCATCTTACAGAATGACAGAAAACCTTAGCTAGTTATACATGTCACAAGATAAGTAGCTATTGTATGCAAAGAACTCAAAAAAATAAACAGCAAACAATAAAGCAACTCAATAACCGACCAATGAAATGGACAAAAACTTTTCAAAAGATGAAATATAAATGGCAACTCAGATTATGAAAAGCATTCAAGTTTACTAGCTATCAGAGAAACTAAAGTCAATACCCCATTTACATTCCAAATCCCAGTCAGAATGGTAGTCATCAAGAAAACAGCTGATGGGGATGTGTATGAAAGTAAACTCTTACACACTGCTAGTGGGAATGTAAACTAGCTCAGTACTATGAAAGTTATATTGAGATTTCTCAAAAAATTAAAAATACATCTCCCCTATAACCCAATTTACCACTCCTGGGTATTTCCTCAAAGAACCTTAAACAACATATCACAATTGCACGACAGGGTTTATTGCGGCTCTAGCCGTAATAGCTAAACTATGGGACTGGCCGAGGTTTTGAAAAACGTAGAAATAGGTACAGAAAATATGATTTACACACACAAATGGAAAATTTTGAGTCACACAGAAGAATGAAGTCATATCCTTTGTAGAAAACTGGATGCAACTGAAGATAATCATATTAAGAGAATTAAGTCAGTAGAAGAAAGACAGCTATCACATTTGCTCACACGTGTAATTTCTAGTTTACATATAGTTGCATAAAGTCACATATCTAGGGAGACCAGGGGACCAGCAGGAGGAAAGAGGCGGGGATGTGGTGATTATGGAGACTATGGTCAACATAACATGTACTTATGTAGAAACTTGAAAGAATAAATTCAACTAAATACTCATCTGTAAAATCTTCACAGTCTGTTTCCTTTTAGGTAATGATTAAGTTATCACACTTGATTTACTTTTCTCATTTTCATAGCTGTTGCCATTTAATATTTCACCAGATGCTGTCTGGGCATCTTTTCTCATTCTGCAGCTATGATGCCCCGAAGACACAAAGATTCCATCCTATTCAGGCAGCTAAGTATTTTCTGCCTTTAATATTTTTCTATTAAGTTAATAATATTATTATTTCTGTTGCTGGGTCAAAAATGTGCAGGTGGTTTGGGGGTCTTCAAACTCATCAACGCTAGAGTAAGCAACCAACATTCCTTGATTATCAAGTATTGTCCTAGGCTCAATACAAAGTCCAGTGCTCTGGGAAACTGCTCGCTCAGTCCTGGGAAAACTGAAAACTGAGATCCCTGGCCGCCAGCTTGTCACCATTGTGTTCCAGCCCCATGACCTCCTCTTAGAGGGAGAGCGTCAAAGCCCTTCTTTCTGCAGTCCTTCGTGGGGCTTGCTCTCTCTACCTACTTCTCTCATGGCTTGAAGACTTGCTATCCTTCTGGTCTCCATTCCTCTAGGTCCTCCCCCCCACTTCCTCCTGGCGAGCCTGAGGAAGGAAAACCCCACTAGCTGCCTCATCGCTCTCTTAGGCATTTTGACCCTTTCTTATTCTTCTTCATCGGACTCATAATTCTAACTATGCTATTAACTGTGTGGCCTGTTTTCTATTTTCTTCCGTTAAGACTGCGAGCTCCCCAGCACAGATCATATTTGTTTTACTTATCACTAAGTTCCTTGAGGCCAGTATTGCATCTGGAAAGTCATCAGAACTTAATATTTGGTGATTGAATGTGCAAATCACAGTTCTCAGAAACACTTGTTAGGTGAATGAAATCTGAACCTACACGGACCTTAACCCAAATTGTCCGCATTTCCACATTCCATGTCTCACTTCCTTCTCACTGCGAACTGCCAGGGCAGACCCTTCTACAATGGATTTGTGCTGCAGTTTACAGTGTGGTGTGTGTGTGTGTGTGTGCGTGTGTGTGGTGTGTGCGGTGTGTGTGTGTGGTGTCTGTGGTGTGTGTGTGTGGTGTGTGTGTGTGTGGTGTGTGTGGTGTGTGTGTGCGTGTGGTGTCTGTGGTGTGTGTGTGTGTGTGTGTGGTGTGTATGTGTGTGTGTGGTGTGCGTGTGGTGTGTGTGGTGTGTGGTGTGTGTGTGGTGTGTGTGGTGTGTGTGTGTGCATGTGTGTGGTGTGTGTGTGTGGTGTGCATGTGGTGTGTGTGGTGTGTGGTGTGTGTGTGTGTACATTGGTGAAATCAAGTGTTACTAAAAGAGTTATCTCTGCTGGCATGCTAAAGCTTTACAGATTTTCTTAGGTGGCTTTGCAATGGCATACATGTGACTAATGAGGAGCTGCTATTTGTAGCTGTTGTCAGTTCAGTGTTTGGAATGTGGTAGGTAGCTAACCCTCAAGCAATATGATCCTTCACTGTTATTAAGAAATCCCTCTCCTTGTATTTGACAAGGTAACAAAAACATAAGTAATAATCACCCTTTTGGCTACTCACTATAAGCAAGAATCTTATCAAATGTGTGGTTTCCAGAGTAAGATTTTCAAAGATTCACAAACAACAGTTTTATTCTTGAACAAGAGCAAATGTTTGGAAAGGCTTAAGTAAGGGGCTAAGGTGATGGAAATTTAGTTGTAAAAGGACTTACCTGGCTTCCTTGGAGAGAAGCATTGGTGGTGGGTGGGGGAAGCTCCTGGTAAGACTGGTTGGTTGGAGAGGACAGGGTGGGGAGGTGCAGGCTGCAGTCCCCAATGTCAATAAGGATGCTGGATGGACATTCTGAGTAGTCAAGGCTCTTCAGTGCTATACTTTTAGTATGAAATCTAAGAGTCGAACACCATGCTGTTGGAGTGTCTATTTAGTTCAGAGGAATCTTTAACATGTTAGTGATTTAATTTCAAAAAATTGTGTTGTACAAATCTATATAATTTTTACCACTGGGTATAGTGACAAAGCATATTTTATAATCTGTTTGAATTACTGTTTTATTTCGAATTTTACTGTTTTCAGGAAATACACATGAGAGACGTAAGAATTTAATTTTATGTGTATATCGCAGCTCTTACAAAAAGTGTGCTGGTCATGGTGTTAAATCAGTAAATACTATTATAATATTTTCTTTTATGAGCTTATGTCCATTTATTCTCCTTTTCTATTCCTACAATCAGAGGTTTCTCTCACAGCACCGATGAATATCATCAGTACTATTGTTCAAACACCAGTTAACATGTGACTTTGTCTTTCTGGGTCTGAGTTACTTTACTCAGAACAATATTTTCTAGTTCAATCCGGTTTCCTGCAAATTTCATGATTTTGTTTTTTTAAAGCTGAATAGAATTCCACTGTGTATATGTACAATGTTGTCATTATCCAGTCATCAGCTGATGGACCCAAGGTTGTTTCCATAGCTATGTGAACACAGCTGCAGTGAATATGGCTGAGCACATATCTCTGTCGTAGTACACTGAGTCCTTTGGGTGTGTACCAAGGACCAGAACATCTGGGTCATACAGTAGACCTATTTTTAGCCCTTTGAGAAATCACTTTGATTTCTATAGTGGCTGAACCAGTTTGCACAGTCCCACCAGCAGTCAATGGGAGTCCCATTTCCCTTCATCCTTGCCAGTATGTTAGTGATCTTAATCATTCTGTCTGGGGTAAGATGAAATCTCAAAGTAGTTTGAGTTCATACATCCCTTATTTCTAAGATTATCAAACTCTTTTAAAGAGTTTGTTTTCCTTCTTTTGAGAAGCCATTTGTTTTTCTTCTTTTGAGAACTCTTTGTTCAAATCCATAGCCCATTTTTGGATTGGGTCATTTGTTTTCTTGATTATGAGCTCTTTGCGTATTCTGGAGATTACCCCTCTATTGGTTGTATGGCCGGCAAAGATTCTCCCACATCCCATGAGATTCCTCTTTACTAGACTGATAGTTTTAATTGCTATACAGAAACTTTTTAGTTTTATGAGATCCCATTTGTCCACTGTTGGCCTTACCAGAGTCTGATTTAGAAAGTCCTCTCCTACACGCATACCTTGCAGGACACTGCCTATCTTTTCTACATCCTTTCTGCCGGAGTTGTAGTATTTCAGGCTTCACATTGTGGTCTTTGATCCATTTGGTGTTGATTCTTGTGAAGGGTGATAGATATGAGCCTAATTTCATTCTTCTACATGTGGATTCAGTTTCTTCAGCACCATTTACTGAAGATGCTGTCTACCTCCAGTGTGTGTTTTTGGCTTTTTTTAAAAAATTTATTTTAATTAAAAGAAGCATTTCATTACAACAGCATTAACCTATTCAATAAGATTTTTCTGAGCTAGGGTACATCTCTTTCAAAATTGGCTGTACATTTCTAGGTT
>NW_008357039.1:226157-249118 GCF_000622305.1 Nannospalax galili
CCAGGGGCTCCTCCCAAGCCCATGGGACCCCTGAGGAACAGATCCTCAAATGACCTCAAGAGTGAAAACAAATCAGTTTATCTGGTCCAATGGTATGTCCTTAAACACCCAAAAGGGAAGTATAACCAAAGATTAAAGGGGCCAACATAATTTCATAAGAGCACACATATATATAACTAAAAGTTACTTGACAAACAGTTTTTGGCATTTTTGTCAGATATCAGGTGGCTGTAATTGCATGTGATTAAGATTGAGTCTTCTATCCAGTTCCATTGCTGTGCGTGTCGGGTTTTGTGCCAGTACCATGCTGTTCTTCTCACTATAGCCCTGTAATACAGTGTGAAATCTGGTGTGGTGATCCCTCTAGCATTATTCTTTGTGCTCAGCATTGCTTTGGCTATCTGGGTTTTGGGGGGCTTTTGTACGAATTTTAGGATGGACTTTTTTCTGTTTCTATGAGGAATGCATATTAAGTGAGGTAACCCAGACTCCAAAAGATAAGTACAGCATGTTCTCCTTTATTTGTGGACCCTACCTCTGAATCGTTAGATGTGAGTGTATAACCTCAGGTAACCACAGAATCTAGGAAGGCAGAAAGGGCCCATGTGGAGAGGGGAGAAGGAGCTCTAGAGTGGGGGATGGGAGGGCTTAGATGCTACAAAGGGGGATGGGAAAAACAAAGAGCTTAACTGGGGAGGCAGAAGGAGAGTAACACAGAGGGAAAATAGGAGAGATGTTTGAAAAAGCCATAGGGAAACATAATATTTTATAAGCTTACTTCAAAACATAGTATATACGTGCGTGCGTGTGTGCGTGCGCACGCACACAGTTTAAGTGGAATTATACCACACAGGGTGATAATGTTCCCCCAGGAGCCATAGACTAATTAAAACTCCAGTTCCAGACAAGGGATACTTCCCTTCTAGTTGTTGACCCAAGAGATCCACGAAATAATATAGGTCATTGCCATTGCCCTTGGTTGCCTCCCTGAACTTGAAGAAAGCCCTGTTTGAAGACACCACACACTTCAGACACAGGACATGAAGGAATCCATGTAGTACTGACCTGGTCCTCCCTGAGGCCCAGCTGTCATAATATCAGAAGGTGCTACACAAGTTGCCAGGGGAGAAAATAGTCATATTCAAATGTAAATGCTGTATGCTACAATGATGACCAGCAATGCAAGATATCCCCAGCACTGAGATTGTGGCACTTATTTCTTGGGGGTATCCAACAGTTGTTCATTTGGACTTAAGACCTGTTCAATGTGAGGGAACCTGTGTCTCATACTATAAACCCACCTATGGCTAGAGAGGTCATAGACATGATAACTTATTACTCTTATTTTCCTGAGTCAATATCATTTCTGTTTTCTAAAGACTTTTCCTTATACTCATAAATAAATGTAGCCTTCACCCCTCATTAAAGAAGGTTCTTTTTGCAGCAGCCAGAGGTTACTCCAGAGATCCACAACTGGTCAAAATTCAGAAGATGAGTGTCAGAGCAGTTTCCAGTCCTAAATGATGCATCTAAAATGAAGCCCCTGCAGCTAATGCTCAAAGAATATCACAGAAGAGGAGGTAGAGACTGTAGTGGCCAGAGCACTTAGACATCTGTTGTAAGAGCATCTTCTAAGTGACAGGGAACCTGCATCCAGGAAGTCTCAACAAGTAGCACAAGACCACCAGTGGATGTGTAAATATGAATGCAGGAAACATTCACCATGCCCCACAATCAGGTGAAGAGGTATTGAGGTACTGGCGATCAGTGAGTGCTGAATGACGAAGAATCAGTTTTCTTCAGGGATGAGCTCCTTGATAGATTATCCAATCTCAAGTGGTCAGCCCTAAACACATGTAGATACAAGCAATGCTAACTGGACTCAGATATATATATATATAAAATAAGAAGAGGCCATGAATTAAAGAAGGAAGGGTTACATGGGGTGGTGAGAGAGGGATGGAAACTGTACTTTTGTATAAATATCTCAAAAAAAGCAATTAAATGCACATAAGAGTCAAAGATAGAAAGGTTCTGACGCCAAGGCTGAGGAAGGCTGTGTTAGTAGAACGCTGGACTCAAATGAAAGCACTGGATTTACAGTGAAAGCCCATCCCATGCTGTTTCTTAGGCAAGCATCTCCGTGTTAAGGGAATGTACCTACTACTTTGAAAATGTCACTTAGAAGTTGGAGTGTGTTTCTCAGGCTGTGTATGTGGAACCCTTTGGTCACTGTGTTGGACAGCTTCTGTTGTCATCTTGACACACTGGAAAGATGGAATCTCAGGAAATTTCCTCTATCAGACTGGCCAGTAGACATGTTGATGGGGTATTTTCTTGATGGCTGAATGATACAGAGGGTCCAGCCCACTGTAGGTGGTGCTACCCCTGGGTGGCTGGTACTGGGTTGTAGAAGAAAGCAGGCTGAGCACAGGTGAGGGGAGCAAGCAGTGCTCCTCCGGATCTGTCCTTCAGCTCCTCCCCCCATGTTACTGCCCCGAGTTCCTGGCTCCCTTTCCTCAAGGATGAACTGTGATGGGAACATGTAAGCCAAATAAACTCTTTCCTCCCTAAGTAGATTTTGGTTAGAGTGTTTTATCACATCAATAGAAAACCAACAAGAACAGCCACTAAATCCTTACCCTATGTCATCTTACTTTGTTTATTTGGTACTGGGGATGCAACCTAGGGGTTCATGCATGCTAAGCTAGTGTTCTCCCACATGCTAACCACTACTGAACCCCGTTTCTCAGCCCTGTTAGGTTTCCATTTTTGTTTTAAATCCATTCTTTAATTTTCATAAATATGGGCGCTACTCTTGTAACTAATTTTAGAGAAAGTTTGCTTTTGATGGACTATGATGTAATTCACATTTATTTCCATCCATGATCTACTGAAATCACACTTTTAAAAAGTCACTGGAGATGCCAAGATGGCTCAGTGGATAACGTGTTTGCAATGCAAGAGTGAAGAGCAGATTTGCATTCCCGGAACCCATGTAAAAGTCAGCTGCTTGTAATCCCAACACTACAGAGGCAGAGGCAGGCGACCCCTAAGGCAAGTTAGTTACTTCAACAAGCTGGAATTGGTGGCTCCAGGTCCAGTGGCAACGCTGCTGCCATAAAAAGGTGGAGAGAAATTGAAGAAGACATTTCATAGCAACCTCAAGGCTCCTCACACTCATGAGCATGCACCCCACCCTCTCATGTGCACCCCCACACATACAAATGTACACACACACTAGCACACCACACACACACACATGCATACACACACATGCTAAAATAACATAAATAACACCCTACTGTTCTTACTCCTGAACTCTGTTCCTTATTCAGTCAAGGTGGACAGACCACAGAAAGGCATCCTTCTGTGGTGGAGTTTTAATCCCAGATCTGAAATCATTACAGAACGGTGTTCGGCATGAGTCCTTGGTGTGACAGACTGTCTTTCTGAAACTACAGCTCTGAAGCGGTTCATAGTATATGGTCAGAAGAATTGTGCTTAAATCCAAATGGAAACCTTTAGGATGTATTTTTTTTCTGTCCAATTTGTTGGCATAATTCTGAAGCATAAGCCTTCGGGCATGTGTCTTATGCTCCCTGAATCCTTGTTTCCTCATCAGTAGAGGACATCTGAGATCTCTCCCAACATCTACGTATTTGGAATCCTTTATACTATCGTCTTAGGTTTACTGTGTTCCAGTGTCTGACCTCAGTCTCCAAATAGATTCTTTGGAAAAATGAGCAAATGGGAAGCACATCATGTCTGTGGCTTATCACAGAAGCAGTGATGTTTTTAATAAATGAACTTGGTGCTTCAGTTTGATTTCTGTTCAGATGTGATGGAATCCTTTCCTTCATGGAGACTGCATGGTTACTGTGAGCACTGTCTCTTAATTCCGAGTCCAAAGCCTTCTTCCCTTTGGTATTTGAGTAGAAATCCACTAACCGGGATTGGAGAGATGGCTCAGTGGTTAAGAGCACTGGGTACTCTTACAGAGGACCCAGGTTTGAATCCCAGCATCTACATGGCGACTAACAACTGTCCATAACTCCAGTTCCAGAGGGTAGGACACCCTCTTCTGACCTTTAAGATCATTGTGAGAAACAGGTGCACTTACATACATGCAGGCAACACACTCATACACATAAAATAAAAATGAATAAATAATTTTAAAAATCTAAAAAAAAATCCACTAACCTGTTAGTCAGACACATCACACCTTCCTCTCTCTGTCTCCCATTCACTCATTTTCTCTCTAAGTTGTATTCTGCAATATTACTGAATAATTCCCCATTCTGGGCATGAGCAAACCGTGTATCCATGTGTATACCAAGAACATAAACACGTTCATTGGGCGAACCCTTAGGTGTGGAGCGAAGGCTTTTCTGTATCCCTTCGGCGTTTTCGTTTGTCGTTCCTAGTTACTAAGTGTTTGGAATGTGGTCTTCATGTACAGTGGTGGGCATAGGCAGAGGCTAGTACCTGCGTTTCCTTCCTTTGGCCAGTAGATGGAAGTATTTCATAGGGAATAAGCAAGAAGCCAGCGGTTTGGTTTACGTTTGGATTTTAATGTTTTTTGTTTATCTTTTTAATAAAAACAATACAGGGCCCCACATGGAAAACGGAAGAGAATCCAGAAAGTAAGAGATGAAGAGAGAAGAACCTACCCCACAACATGCAGGGCCTACCGAGAGCGAGCGACCCCACCCCAAACCTTTTCTGTTTAGGCTTCCTGTGTTTATCTTCTGAGGCAGACAGACAGACAGGCAGGCAGACAGACAGACGCACGCACACACACACATACATACACACATATATACCTCCACATATATGCACACACATGCATATACTCATAAACATGTATGTACACACATATATTAACATATATATTATATTCGTACAATCGCTATGGATCTTTGCTAGTTCTAAGAATCTTTTTGAGGGAATGAGTAATGCAACCAGTCTTTCTGGGCAGTCAGGCCAGCTGAGCTGCCGAGCTGGTGATGATGGGATGCGTAATTACTGTCCACCAGTGAGAGAGGGGGAGGGCAAGGTGGCAGTGGTGCACGCGTGGTTCCCGCCCACGATCCGGCCATGGCTCCTGTGTTGTTTATTGTGTGTTCTCTACTGTTTCTGTTTGGAATGAGAATCTGCTCTTGCAAAGCCACCGCAGATCACCAGGGGTTGCCTTAGAGACCAGTGGCATCGTTCCCATGGGTGTTGTGTGAGCCCGCTTACAAAATCCAAATGACAATGAACTGTGTTTGTTTGAGTCCCATGAAGTTTGGGTGAAGCTTGGAGATGAAAGGCATGCTTTTCTGTGTTGGCTTGCAGGCTGAGTGGCAAGGTCACACAGGCAGTTCTCCCAGTGTACCCCCCCCAGACCCCGCCTACCATCCTGTTTTGCCAGCTTTGTGAGAACATGAAAGAACCCCTCTTCATCTCTGCCTTTGGGTTGAACACAGGGGAACATTCTTTCTAGTTACCCCATGAGAGGAACTAAAATCCAAGAAATATAAAATAACTTCCCTAAATTAAAATTAATTTGAATTTACATATCCTAACGAAAACCTAAACAATACAAGATGCACACAAAGCTAGTGAAACGCTGTGAAACTGGTTAACATCTTCTAGGACAGAGCTGCATTCACTCATCCATCTCTCTTCCCCATCAAAGGGCGATGCAGCCCTCTTTATTGGTATTTCTGTTCTTCAACACTGTTGTGATTTTAATTGCATTTCTTTAAAAACTGGCTTTATGTGAAATACCCTTGAAGTGGAGCTCTTTGCACTGATATATTTAACTTCTTTTTCCATGTGTCCTTGAAGCAAAGCTCTTTGGAATAACAGTCAAGAGCTGTGGATGTAAGTACTGGGGTCCAGAAATCCCAGGGCATTAAACTGCTTAGCCCTGGACCTGCTCATTCCTCTGGAAAAGGAGAAAGCTGAGATTCAGGCAGAGGAATCCATTCTTCCGTCTGTGAAAGCTGACTGGAGTCCCCTCAGTTCAGCCCATCCAAAAACATAATATTTTGGAGAAAAAAAGGAAAAAGAAAACTTTTGATGGCAAATCGTCATTAAGGACTAATAAAAAATCTTGGCGTCTTCTCAGTACTTTAAAATATCTTCTAATCTTACTTCTAGCAAGAATTGAGCTGATCACAAGGGGAAAATGTACTGGGTGAGGGATAAGGATCAAATCCTACCTGGCTGGCACAGATAAAGAAGGCAGAGAGCACAGCAGGTCAGTGGCAAGGTGTTTTTCTTGTCAAAAATGCCCAGCTGTGAGAGGGCTTCTCTGAGCATGTAACGGGGTCCTCTCAGGCCTCCCACCTGACCAGCACCAGACAATGCGGCTTCTGCATCAAGGCAAAGTTGTGCTTTAGAATTCTCACCACCAGAGGTCACTACTGACCAACAGGAATGCGTGCCATTCCCCCTCCCCACCCCCAACCCCCAATTACATTTTTTTTTTTTTCCTGAAACAGCCTTTCAAATAATGAGATTAAAAAGAGCTTTTAACTATCCCTTCCTTGGCCCAGGCCTGGCCTTGCCTCAAGGAACTTGGAAGGACTGTTGGGGTCTACGCACACCAGTGTCATTGGTCAGCCTGGGAAGGGTTGCTTGTGACCCCAGCCCTCTCTGGATGGAGTCTCAATTGCCAGGAACCTGTAACACAGGTTTGCAAAGTTAATCATTGCCTTAGATCAACATCCTTCTAGTGAGAAGCTTAATGAACGAACCAGAACAGCGAAACTGTTTTTGCTGTTTCCCTTCCAGTGTCATCTTTGGCATTGGCTTTTCCTGCTGTAACAGCCATGAGAAGAGCGAGCTAGCCCCAGAAGATGAAGCTCCCCTCAGAAAGCAAGGAAGAACCAGCCAGGAAGGTCTCAACATGTTTCCTCTTTTAAAATGTTAGGATAAGACAAAGCACAGGAATTAGAAGAAACTCACAGGCTTTCCTCTGAAAGGCCCAGGGTGCTGAGGTCAGGTGGTGCAGGGTTCTCTTCCTTGGTTCTGAGTCTTCTCTATACCTTTCTCCTGCCAGGGAATAGTGTTTTGAGTCTCTCCTGGTTTGTTTGTTTCTTTGTTTGTCTAACTCAGCACCTCCTGTATACTAGACAAGAGCTCTGACACTGAGGCAGGCCCCGATCCTCAGACTGTAACCCTGGCACAACTGGCTGTCACTTCCCCTCCTGCTGGCTTTTCTCTCCTTGCTGAAGCAGGATGAGGTGGAAAAATTCAGTCTAGCACTTTGGCCTGGCCAAACATCATCATTGACCACCCCATGGACCTCACTCTGCTGGGCCTGGGGTGGGCACAGTGCTGCCTGGGGAGTCAGAGGACCCACTTCTACTTCCTCATTTGCTGAGAGCTTGTTGTTTGAAAAGCACTCATTTCCGATTAATGGGCAATCTATCTATTGTACTCTAACAGCAATCACCTTCACCTTGAAAGATAATTAAGCAAGTTGACAGACAGGATAGCTGGAGACCTTGGCTTTAATGCTGCCTGGCTGAAGTCAAGGATACCTGGAAGAAAGAACCCAAACAAACCACTGCAGGCCAGTTAGAAACTCATTCTTCACAGGAGAATCACAGCCTCTGCCAAAGAGTCAAGAGGGCCTGTGTAGCTAAGGTAAAGCACCCTAGACCTGCCCAGGATGGCTTTGGCCCTCACCAAATCTGAAAACAGAAGAGAGATAAATCGCTTACCCTAACTTATTCATGGATGGCATAGAGGTCAAGTGTGGCACCACAGGAAAGCCTTTGTAAGTTCAGAGCAGCTCACTGGGGTAGAACTTTGAACACTCAGTGATAGTAACAGCAGTCATTATTTATTCAACGTGGACTTCTGTCTTAAAATTTTATGCAGACTTTTCGCACTAAATCATTACAATCATATACAGCAGATAGAAATTTCACTTTAGAGATTAAAATTGTGAGGTGCAGAGAAACTTAGTGTTTTTTTCAAGGTCTTTGGGCCACTAAGGAATAGTAGCTACTTAGCACTAAGCAACACTTTCCAGAGGGGTCCTTTGCAAACTCCTGCCTTGGATAAGGACAGGAACTCAGCATCCAAAGCTCCTCCCTGCAGAGAAGCTAAACCTCCTTCCTCCTTTCAGACCGCATGGTTCATTACAAAGGGGCACTCGATGTTAATGAAAGATCTTTAATGGCCTTCTACAACTATCCTGATTGCTTCCACTGCTCTGGTTTGGAAATCGTGTTGTATCTAAGGGGACCTCTTCACTCTAACAAGGCAAAGGGGGTAGGGTGGAGAAGAGGGAAGGCAGAGCGCACAGGAGGGATGAAGCCAGCCACCACTCTTAATTAGCAACATTTTTCAGCCTGCATGGAGAACTGCGCTCCTAAGGAGCTGCCTGCCCAGCGGGGGAGGGGGGTGTGGGGGGGTTGGGGTGTATGGGGGAGGTGATGCTTTCAGTGAGCTGCTCTCTCCCAGGAGTCAGACAGGTGTGGATTTCTGAACTCCAGAGGCTACATTCAGAGCCTGGGAACAGTTATAGCTCTGAAATACATTAAGATGGCAGGAGGGTGGGGCAGAGAGTGAGGGCCAAAAGGCCTTGTACAGAGGCCACAGAATTAGCATATGACTGAAACCTGCTGACAGAGAGGAAGGCTGACCATCTGATCATAATAGGAAGAACATGAGAGAAAAGCCCGTGCCAGACAAATGATCCATAAATGTTTCATCTTGTGAGCTGTTGAACTGTCGAATTTATAACAGTCCTTCTAGCTTTGGACCGTTTCCTTCCTTGGGATAAACAGTCTCTGCTTCTCCTACTACCCAAATGTCTCTCTTAACAGCTTGCATAGTATCCTCCATAACTGTGGGAGTTAAACTTCAGGTAGAAGGCTTCCTGATCAGTTCCTGTTCCATTACTCTAAGTCCTGGGTCTGGAGTATATCGTCTTCTGCAGTAGGGTTTTATCTTCCAGTTCTGGGAGATAACCAAGAACCTATGTTATTTTGGGAATCTCTTGGACCACTCTGACCAACCACTGGAAGGGAGGTCTCTCCTGTCTGGCACTGTGCTTCTTGGCACACAGCCCCTAGGTATACATAGGCACCAATGTTTAGGCTTTGGGTGCTCAAGATTGCTTTGGCTATCTGGAGTCTCTTGTGATTGCATATGAATTTTAGGATTTTTTTTTCCTAATTCTGTGAATAATGTCATAGGGATTTGCTTGGCAATGCATTGAATCCATAGATTGTTTTGGGTATTATGGTGCCCTGGATAGCTTTACTGGTCAACGTGACACACCTGGGTAGAGGGAGTTCAATTGGGGAATTTCCTCTATTGGACTAGCCTGTGGCCACATCTGTGGGATATTTTCTTGATTGTTGGTTAGGGTTAGGGTTAGGGTTAGGGTTAGGGTTAGGGTGAGTGATGTGGGAGGGCCCAGCCCACTGTGGGTGGTGCCACCATCGGGCAGGTTGTTCTGTATTGTATAAGAAAGCAGGTTGAAAAGGGGTTAAGGGGGCAAGCCAGTAAGCAGCGTTCCTCCATGGCCTGCCTCCAAGTTCCTGCCCTGAGTTCTTACCTTGGGCTCCCTAATGAACTGTGATCCCAGAGATGTAAGACAAACCCTTTCCTCCCCACGTTCGTATGGGTTAGAGTGTTTTGTCGGAACAGTCTGTTGAAGAACACGGAAGTTGAAGGCAGACTAGAACAGATAGTAACGCCTTTCTTGGCAGCCCTTTCCTCCCTCCATCCATGTCTTCCTTTCTTCAGTCTGTTCACACAAAATTACAACTCTCTTCTCAAAGGGGATAAGAGATAATTTATTCTGGGGTCAAACATGAATGGCCATGGCTCTGGAACACAGATTCAGGATACCCCAGGTTCCATGTTTCAACATGGTGATAGTTTCATGAAGTTTTTATAGTAACAGAACAAAGCCATAAGTCAAGACATTTTTCAAATACATTGATAGAGAGATCAGAGAGATGGCTTATAGCAGAGCAGAGAAAGTTCTGCTATGGGACTTAGATGCTACCTGACAAGCTTCTCGGGCCTTGGATTGGAAGCTGGTGGTCTGCTAAATTAATACATTCCAAAAGTTTTATCTGATAGTCATGGGATGTTAGGTCAAGAGTTGGGCAAGGAATGGCTATTTACAGGGATACAGATGACCCAAGATAAATTACAAATAGACTCTGTACCTGCAACATCCCAAACCCTCCACAATTGTTGACATGCTAATCAGTTGATCAGCTTTGCAGGAGGTTCAGTTGAAGATGCAGTTTTTTTTTTTTTAACTTTCGTTCACAGCCAGTTCTGTTGGTTCTAGGCTGTGGTAAGGCACAAAGCAGCGTGACAAAGGGGAGGAAAGCTGTTCACCTCATGGAAGTCAGGAACCAGAAATATACCAAGAGAGGGATCTAGGATAAGACATAGCCTTCTAGAACATGTCTCCCTCCCCCCCAGAGACCCACCTCCAGAAGTTCCCATCACATCCCAATAATGCCATCAAATGATTAATCCATTGGTAAAGGTCGATCTTTCATAATCAGTCTCCTCTCAATGATGGGATCCACCATCACCATAACAAAAACTGGTTACACATTTAACAAAAAGTTCAGTTTCTATGATTTTTTGCTTCCTCCTCTCACTTGCCCTGAGTCCTGTCAGAAAGCCAAGCTTGAACATGGGAAGGGGGCTGTCTGAGCTCTCATTATTGTTGGACTACAAGGATCCAGGTTGCAGCCGTGGGTGGTATAGCACTGAGGCCACGTGTGCAGGCACATGTCCAGGTGACACAAGTGGTATATAGCTCCAGGCCCAGGCCTATCCCACCACTAATCCTACCATGTACCACTGCCTCCTGGGGCTCCCTGCTCCCAGAGGCCTTGCTCACCCGTCCTCATGCTCACCCTCCTCTGAGCGCCTTGTCTTTGCATTTCTCTACCAACATTTGTGAGACCAAGCTTTGTTCACTTCTGAGTCGTCATACACTTCCTGCTCATTTACTGTAGACTCCCCATCCCTCAGGATACTGTCTTATTCTCTCAGGTAGTAAGGTACAACACTGAACATCAGGTCCACTTTTAACCTGTATGATAGTCTCGAAAAAGACCAGAGACTTTCATGGAGCCCATCCTCCTCTCTATCAAACTTAGTAGCTTGGTCTATTTGAGAGCCTCTTAGGAGACAGACAGGATTCCACTGACAAAAGAAACAATCTCAGAGACTTGTATCTTAGCATCTCAGGACTTGGTCTTAAGAGAGAAAACACCATCAGTTGGTTCAAACTCTGGCCAAGGATAAGTAAACCTAGCAGGCTTGGAACTCAAGGCAGTGTTCGCCACACCGCTGTATGCTGTTAGGTTTACCAGGGGTGCCTAGCAGCATGGCAGAGCCAGAGACCTCCCCAACCCTCAAATTTTCTTGGAGACTTTGTGTGTGAGTGTGGGCAACGTGCCCCTCAGTGCAGAGGCCCCCTGTTCCTGGTGTCTCACTGTAAGAAATTCATTTCCCTCAGACTTCTCACTGCAGAATATCCTCAGACATTGGAATAAGTTTAATGATCGAAAAAGAGGCTAACATATATGGACTAAGCATGTAATAACCTATACTTGGTCCTACATCTTATACTCAGGAGGGGGGAATAGAGAACCTGGGAGGAGGATATATGACATGCTGTTGTAAGCTTGCTGTATCAGAAACAGATAGAAAAATTTCTGTGTTTTCACAATGTCAAAATTTATCCACTAACAATAAATTCACAAGCTATGTCCATTTCATTGGCTGCAGTTTGCCAAACAATCCCTATTTCTTTTGATTCCTAGCCACTGGAAAGCATGTTATTTTATTCCAATTTTATAGTAATATATATTATATATATGTATATAGTAACGTACATATATGTATCAATAGATTGCACGTGTGTGTGCGTGTGTGCGTGCGCATGTACACATGCTATGGGAAAGAAAATGGTTTGAAGAGGCTCCAGCTAAGTTCAGAGAGTCCCAGAAACCTTACTGAAGGGATAAGCAGAAAGTTGATGGGGATTCAAGAAAACCTCTGTGGGAGTTAGATAATGAAACCTGTTTGAAATGCCAGAGTCAAGCAACAGCATCAGAGTTGAGTTGAGTGCAGGCTTAGGACCAGGGAGGCCACAGAGATACAAAGTGTAGAACTACGTTCAGATGTGTGATCAGATGCACAGACGGAAGGACGACAGTGCCAGAAGGTCACATCAACAGAGAGAACCAAGCTGGGCTGATGTCCCTGGGACAGCTGGGAGTTCTCTCCTATAAGTCCCTTTGTGAAAGGTAGAGAAACAGGAATGATTGTGGAGACATGGGAAGGAGAGGGACCCAGCCTCTTACTCTGGTGTATAGTCTAAGCCTCTTGCCAGATGAGAGTCAAGACTTCCAACAAAATTAACATTTGCTTAAGGCCTTCCTGCCTTCCCAGCTAAAATTGGCAATTTTCTAAGAATGTCATAAGATACCCTGTATATAGTAAAAGGACATGTCCTAATCCCAGTGATCAACACTAGTGTATGCTTGTTTTATCTTACCAGATCATAATCCCGTTCAAGTCACCTCTAGAGCTTCTCTATAGCCCAATTTATGGAAAAAGGAAGAATATAATACATAAAAGTGTTAGCAACACCTTGAGAGCCACCAAGTGTTCTATATATCTACTGCTCAGACACTTAGATGTGACTCTTCTGAGAAGCCCACACTGTGTTCTTGGGTGTGCTTAATCCTTTCCCTGGCACCTTTCTAATTTTGATAAAGTGAAACTATTTCATACTGGCTCAGTGTGAAGTCCTTTTCTGTGTCTAATCCAAGAATTTGGTTTTACCTGAGTTGGGACCCTCTAAAAGACTGAGAAGTCTTCCGGCTGCTGAGCGTCACAGTGCAGAGCTACGCCTCCGTTCCTGACATAGTGATACACATGCCCGGTGGTCAGATGGTGGGCTAGGGGAGGCTACCGCCATCACAAGGCTAGATGCAGTCCTCTCAGTGGGGTCTGGGCGGCGGTGTCCCACCCTTCCTTATTCTGGTGTGTTTGATGTTTTCAGTCTGCTTTTCCAGATATGATTTCAATGTGCCTGATTTACTTTGATAAATTTTAGGGTGGAATTCTTTTTATTTTTAGGTAGAAGTCATTTATCAGTCTGTGTCTTGTGTGTAGTGCCAGACAGATGGTGCTGTTTAAATGCACAACAAGGTGCAGACTCACTCTGCCTCTGTGTTTTCACTCAAAATGGAGCCAAATGCTGCTTTAGAAATGGAGTCGCCGAGAGCAAAGGGAAGCCTGTTAAACAACTTTTATTAAGATGGAGTAACTTAGAGCATGGGGTCTCAACATGTGCAAATGGATTATTGACTTAAAATCCCATTGACCGTCTGCCTGGATCACAGACAGACCCAGATCAGGAACCCTGGTAGGGACCAATGAATACTGATTAATGGTAAAGGGCCTCCTCACTGGGATAAAAGTTATATAAAAAGCCTGTTAGCAATGATAAGAGGTACCCAAGGAAGGAAGAGAATCCTGCCACATTTCTCAACAGGTCTTTAGAACATTAATATTGTTAATATTATTATGCTGTGCATCGCTTTGAATGGGAAAAGGTATTAACTGAACTATGCTTTTCTTTGGCTGAGCCTTCCTTACATCTCAATGATATAAAGATGTAAACTTCCCACTGGTTTCTAAACTAAGAGCTACACTCTGATCTACTGTAATTGTGTCATGTGTGTTCATAATGATTTTTTATGTAATTGTTTTTAGTTATGAAGCAGAACTCAATCTTCCCCTAGAATTCCTGAAAAATAATTTAAAAATATCTGTGATCACTGCACTTTAAATTTATTTCATGCTAAACTTACTATTCTTGGCATGCCTAATTTAAACTGTGTGTATGTGTGTTATATCTGTGTACTTTTAGGATGCTGTTTAACTTGCAATTATAATTTTAATATATGAAAACTGCTGCCTGATTACCTGTGTTCTCCACTTTCAAAAAAAACAAAACAAAACAGGCTTTTTTCAAAGTTCTTGTCTTTAACAATTTGGGATTAAAGGGAGGAAAAAGGTCATTTTAAAATCAAGCTATTCCTGCCTGATCAGCTGGTTTAGAGTCTTACAAAAGACAATGACTTATCTCTGTCTTTAACATGATTGTGTCAATTAGAAAGCAGCTAACCCAAAGAAAAGGAGATAATACAAAACAGAAGCAGAGATACTGGCCTCTTATCTGGCCTTTTGTTGCAGAGAAAATAGGAATATACTGTAGACTATTAATATATTTTGCCTGTTTTTCACATATAACTTCCTGTATTTTCAATGGTATGTAGTTATCTTCTTAAGCAGTTTATGAAATATGTTCTTTGATAAATTAGGGTAAATAGAAAAAGAAAATATTTTGAGACAAGAGAAAGAGAAAAAAGTGAACACAAAACTGGAAATGTAAGTCTGTTGGAGAAAGTCTGAGTCACAAAAAGATTTATGAAGGTAAAACTTAAAGATGGTTTGTAGATGATTAAGTTTACTGGAACTAAAGATCATTTAATAATCCTAAAATAGATTTTGTTAGATGTTATATGGGTCAGGTTCTCTATAGAAACAGAACTGACAGAATGAATATATATATGTAAAAAATTTATTAATCAGCTTACTTTGAAGGTGTAACAGCAGCTGAATCACACTGAGAGGCCCCGAACCCGGTGGCTGCTTCCTTGAGGTTGGGTGGGAGTTTCAGCAGTTGGAGTAGTTCCACACTGACTGCCACACCAGAGAGCCGGAGAATCTGGTAGTTGCTCAGTCCCTGGGACTGTGTGCCTCAGCAGTCCCAATCCGAAACTGAACACCTGGAGGGTTCCTGGAACCCATGGTGGAAGAGCCTACAGTGCTGTTCCTGATATTAGTGAAGGAATCAACAGTGTAGAAACCGGATGAATCAGCTCAGGGACTACAAGAGGGAAGGACAAACAAACAAAAGGTGAATAACCTTTCTTCTGCCATGCCCCTTTTTGTCTAGGGTGGCTCTTCCTACATCAATTAAGATAATTAGGAAAATTCCTCAGTGGAAGCGCCTTACTCAGATGATTCTAATGTGTGTCAAGCTGATATTAAAATCAACCATCACAGATACGGATCTCACCCTTCAATTTGCTTCAGAACTACAAATGTAGGCAGTGGGCCCCCAGACACTTCAAGGAACCTTCTAAAATTTGCTTTCTCAACAGCAGAAATAACATAAAGACATTTAAAAATTCCAAGGGGAAACAATTATAGGCAAAAATCCAGACCCAATTGATATCTTCAACCCCGGGAATATTTTCCCAGGCAGATAATAGCTTGTGCTTCAGAGAACTCAGGCTCAAAAAAAAGACTCTAGTTCTACCCATTTACCTGCAAATTTCATGATTTCATCTTTACCACTGAGTAGAACTCCATTCTGTACGTGTACATTTTCATTATTCACTCCTCAGTTGAGAAACTGTTACACTAAGTGAAATAACACAGATTCAGAAAACAATGATTGTTCTCCCTCATATATGGACCCTAGCACCACATCCTTGTATGTAAGTATGTATCCAGACATAACTCACAGAACTTGAAGGTAAGACCTTACTGCTGAAGATAGAACATTCTTCAGACACAGGATTTGGAGCAGTGGAGCTGGCATTGACCTGAAAGCCACTTTCCCTGAAGGCTAGCTCTTGACACTATGAAGGTGTCAAGGGAAAACATCAGTTGGTGGTCCAACACCAGCTTCAAGACCAAATAACCACATCAATGGCCAGCACATCCATTGGTGTAGTAGTGGGACTTTTATTTTGGGAGGAATCAGCTGCTACCTAATTGGACTTAAAGCCCACTTAATGGCAGGAAACTCAAGTGCGGTGCTGTACACATAGCCAACCACACATGGCTGGAGAGGTCATAGATCTTAGAGAAAACCCCAAGAAAGACTGTCACATCCCTAGACTAATGTAATTTCTTACTATGTACAAAATATGTATCCTTATATTTACAGACAAATACCCCAGTCACCACTCATCAAAGAAAAGCTTCTTTTGGGGCTGGAGAGATGGCTCAGCGGTTAAGAACACTGACTGTTCTTACAGAAGACCCGGGTTCGAATCCCAGCACCCACATGGCAGCTAACAACTGTGCGTAACTCCCGTTGCAGGGGATCTGACAGCCTCTTCTGTCCTCCATGGGCATTGCACAACACAGGTGTGCTTACCTACATGCAGGCCATACATGCACACACATGAAATAAAAATAATAAAATGGTTTTTTTAAAAGGTTTCTTTTGTACCACATAGGGACTGTTACCAAGTACCATAACCTGTCACATAAGACATTTTCTATGAATTTCCCAGACCTAAGTGATGTATCTACAATGCAACCTCTACACTTAAGTCTCATGGAACATAGAACAGGGGCAAAGAGGACACTAATGAATCTCTCAATTTGCATTAATGAAGTTAGTTTCCTCATACAACAGAGGGCCAGGAACAGAACAGGCCATGAATGGCCAAAACAGAGACTAAGAGTCTGCAGAACGCTGGTCCTTGGACAGGACTCCCACATTAAACACCCACCCAGGGCTCAGGGACCACTGCAGAAGAGGGGGCAGAAAGGTTGCAAGAGCCAGGGAGGAGGTGCAGGACCATATGGAAATAGAATCCTGCAAGATCCTGGGACCCTGCTTATATGATTCTGCTGCAATAGTGTCAGCATACACAAGTCCTATGCAAACTCAAGCAGACAAAAACCCAGCATAGAACTGGGGAAAAGGACAGAAGGCCTCAATCTTAGCTGAAGAAATATTGGCAACGGATTACTGCTCGGTGAAGAAGAGCTGATCTTCCTAAAGCAAGGGACTCTAGATAAGCTGACTAGACCTCAGTAGATGATCTTGTACTGAGGAACCTCTGGGGACACTGACTTGACACAATAGGTCTTAACACAAATGACAGAATGTCTGAATTCCAGTGGGGGATGGCTTATAAAGATAATTAAGATGCCGGGCGTGGTGACACACGCCTTTAATCCCAGCATTTAGGAGGCAGAGGCAGGCAGATCTCTGTGAGTTCAAGGCCAGCCTGGTCTACATAGTAAGTTCCAGGACAGCTGGGGCTACAGGGAGACCCTGCCTCAAAAAGACCAAAAAAAAAAAAAAAAAAAAAGATAATTAAGGTTGATTGAGATGTTTTGTATGCAACACACAAAAATTCAATAAAAAGAAATGTAAAAAAAAATTAAATACAAAAGAAGATTCTCAAGTGGCAGTGCTTGTCGTAGTTACGGAAAACAAAGGCAGGAGAAGAGAGAGTTACTCTCAGCAGAGCTTTAAGGAACAGGGCTCTGCACCATCTGTAAAGAGTGGGGTATCTTTAGGGGATGCTATCCCACCCTCCAAAGGGAGATGGACTTTCAGCTACAGTGATGGCTGCTCTTAAAGAAGAGGGAAGCTGCCCAAGGTTTCCTCATGAAAGCTCCACTTAAGTGATGGCAGGCAGCCATTGAGATGCCTCACCTAACTCTTGATATAAGAGGTAAAATACTTTCTTTCCAACACTGAGGCTTCCTTTCCTGTTTTAGTCAACTTTCTCGGGTCTTTTCCAAATAAATTTGGATATGTGGGAACATCTAAAAGCTGTAGGAATTGTTGTTGGAAGCCTTAATTTAAAACAATGCCCTATAACAGCTTAATGACAAGGTATAACAATGGGAGCAGTCCCCTAAATGTCAGGGGACATTCCCACACCCATAGCTTGCTTCCCAGCTAAATTCTGTAATGTTTGGCTATCTGGCTCTGAATAAACAAAGCAGGGAGGATAGATGAGTCTCATCCAGGATATGGTACCTTCTGATGTTTGATGACACCTTTTCAGAGTGGATATATGTCACTCCAGCAAGATTGAAAGACCTCAAAAATGTGTTCTCTAGAATAAAATTGTTAACTTCCGAATCTTCACAGCCTTAAGAACAGTTTGAAAAAACAAAGCCACTTGTATTTGCAATCTGTTGAATGACTTAGAAAATAATCTTCAAACAAGAAAATAAATATCTTGTCACATGCAAAGATGAATCTTATTTATAAAGTTATTTTAGCCAGAGCCTTACTTACTTTATTTTGGTGTCTCAGCTTTTCTATTCCTGCTGTACGTATATTACACAATCAGTGGTTCCAACCTCACGCTGCTCTCCTTTTAAACTGCTCCACCCCTGAATTACTTCTTAAAATGTTTTGCCACATTCTCAATATATAAGCATCAGAAATATCAGTATGCTGTGTTGTTGCTATTATCGTTTCTAGTCCAAAGGATCACAAGCCCGAGAATGGTCCTCCTTAGACAATCATTGTCAGAGCTCACCTGGCTTCTGCCCTCTGTGGCCACTGAGTTGTGTGATCTTGTTACTCTTGACTGGGCCGTGCATTTGTAAACTTTGTCTTTTAGGATGCAGGATTTTCTGAGTAAAGTCCTTATAACTGAGGGGTTCCAGCCGATTGTGACTGCAGGGTATCCAGATCCTCTTCAACTGAGATGCTTGGGAGAGACTTCCGTTGTGTCTCTTAGGTAGGGACTATGTGCCTCAGCAGCAGGATGTAATTATAAGGAGATGGATGTCATGTCATTCTTTAGCTCCGCCAGAAGATTTCTGGGACCACAGCTCTCAGGAAGCAGGTGGGGGGGGGGCACTGAGGAGTGAGAGTAGGGTAGGGAATGAGGTCCAAAAGTCTTTATGTAAAGGATACATTACCATATGAAGGGAACATGTTGGTAAAGGAGGATAGAACCCCTCCAGCTTTCCATCCGGTAATACACAGAGCATGTGTGAGAAATCCCATGCTATGCACATGACCCAGAAAGTTCTTGCTATGCAGATAAACCATAAGACTCTCAATCCTTTGTACGTGGGCACCGTTGAGCTCCCAACCTTCCTCTCAGTTACAGCTCACCTCCTTCCTTGGAGGTTCATTATTTCTTACTAAGCCGTGTCTGCTTTTGTGACCAACTATATGCCTTTGTAGAATCCATTGTTCTCACGCCTAAAAACCTGGATGCAATGCCAAATTCTCTCTGGGAGGCCTACACTCTGCCCACTATCTACTCCCAGGCCCTCTGTGAGATGTGCTGTGACCCCTCCCCACTACGCTATCCTTATGACCAACCGACAAAACTGACACAATGTATTTGATGTGTTCAGGTTTTTGTACAGAGTCTATGATGTCCAGAAGAGGGTTACTTACAAAGGCATGCACCCACCGGCTTTATCCCTGTATCTTGTCAGATCGGCTGACAGAGCACCACCAAGATAGCAAACTTCCTGTCACGTCCCCCGCTTCCTCCTAGTCTGTCCTTAGACCCTCCCCTCATGGAATTGAAACTGACCAACTAGGAGGAATGACTGTCTCTCCCTCTGTCTACAGTCTCTGAAGGTTCAGACATTCAGCCGTTGCTGGTTCTTTCAGAGGACACATCTGTCTAACACTGGACATACCGGGCAAGTGCCCATTAAGCACTGGCATTTCCCAATGGCAGAGATACAACCTATGATCCATCATTTGCATGGAGTGATTGGGGTATGTTCTAGTTTGTTTCTCCATTGCTATGACAAAACACCCTGGCCAATACCAACTCAGAGAGGAAAGGGTTTATTAGGCTTACATCTTTCAGGTCACACCTCATCACTGAGGGAGCCCAAAGTAGGAACTCAGAGCAGGAGCCTGGAGGCAGGAGCTGAAGCACAGACCATGGAGGAATGCTGTTTATTGGCTTGCTCCATGGCCCCTGACCAACCTGCTTTGTTATACAACATAGGACCACATGCTCAGGGGTGGCACCACCCACATCACTCAATAATTAAGATGATGCTCCCCCCACATGGTTACAGGCCAGTCCAATGGAGGGAATTCACCAATGAGGTTCCCTCTACCTGGGTTTGTCAAGTTGACTGCTAAAGCTATCCAGCACAGGGTACATGTATGGAATTAAGTCAACCTTTCCATTGATCTTTTCATGGTACAAGTTGCTTGGTTAGGGTAAGGGTTGACAGTTGCAGTGCAGGTGAGGCAGGAGTGATAAATTCCCGTTAATTGATTTTATATTGATATATCAACAAATCAGCCAACTGGGAATTACCTATCTTTTGTTTCTTCCAAGGCTTCTTGCAAAATCCATTCACATCATGGAAGATAGACTTAGTTAAGGCAAGGGAATAGAAGTGCAGAGCCGGAGACACGCAGAAGCGGCAAGAAGCTATGGAAGCATCCAGTACTTCATTGTACCCTCAGTGCCCTCACGGTGCAGCCCTAAATCAGCAGTCAAATAGTGTTGTAAAGACGAGACAGAAATAGAGATGGAGGATGGTGACAGACTGCTTCCAGATAAGAAAATGGGATGCATTTCAGGAGTAAGCTTATGTGTCAAGGAGAGAAGAAAGCAGAAACATCATTTTTTGGCATGTAACCACCTTCTATAAACATTTAATAACAGTCTTGGATGGCAGTGTTACTGGGTCTGTTAGAGTCAGAGCCTGGGCCTCAGCAGTCCTAAGATGCCAGGCACAGTCACCATCCTCAACAGGCCAATTAAAGAGACAAGTGATAGTGAAAAGTAGAGAGAGGAGATGTGTTCAATGGGACCGCAGTGGAATGAAGAACAAATAAACAGGTCCAGTGACTTGCTCGCCCAGAAAGTCTTTCTTTTGGTATCGTGACATAAGGGTTAGGTTTACAAAGAGGACCGGAGGTATGCATAAGTACTCAGCCCTGGTCAAGGCATCGTCCTGCCTGTCACTGGTACATTATTTTTTAGGCTCCTGGTCTGTTCTTCAAGTTGTCAGCACTTTATGAAATTTCTTTTCAGGAAATAAGCACCAATTCTGGCTGGCACCTGGGTACCATCTTTGCCTTCCCCAGAATGAGATTCATGTGGAAATTCCAATCCTTTGGGTATGCTGTCTCAACAATCTGATAGTCAAACGGAAAGGCACAGTGTATCTCTTTAAATACCATGATTCCTGCCAGAGCAGTTGGGTACAGTGGCTGCTGTGGTACCCGATTTACTCAAGGGTGTGAGTTATCTGGGCATATAGAGGAAATCAGAATAGAAGTGCCTGTTTCTTTTCAGAGGAAGCATTGGTTATTTCTTTAAATCGTTTGTTCTCTTCCGAGATTGATATTTTAAAGGACAAATGAGTTTTACAAATAAATATCTAAAGATAAGAAATGGAAAGAGAAGAAAATATAGTCACTGTTTACCTGATCTGTTAGGAAAAAAGACTTGCTAACAACAGCAAGGAAAATAATGAAACAAAATCACTAAAAGAAAATAGATCCATTTTCTTGCATGGAAATTACATTTTTTTGTGTTTCACGAATCTCATTCAACTAGAATCAGCCAACCAATGCCACTTTACTACAAATAATTGGTGCACATTCTGCCCATTCACAATTATAACTTTGTAAGAAATATTACCATTATTAGAAAAGCAAAGTGAATGAAGACAAAAGCTTGTACTGGAACACAACCCGAAAGTTCAAATAAAAGCGGGGCTTTTCCAGTCAGGAGTTCAAAGACGCATCAGCTGCTCGAGTTGGAAATGGATATGCTGCCCAATATTTATTTCTTTGACAAAATAATTCATTTTCAGACTCTATCTTTATCACTATAAATAATGATGTAGAGAAAAATTACAGAAAGGATAATTTATTTAGTATGCCAATTTAATTTAAAAACTGCCTATCTGTGGGGAACCATATATTGTTTTGATGCTTACAGACATTGTGAAATGTTTAAAAGAAATTAAGCATCTGTTTCCTCAAATATTTATTTTTTCCTTTAAACAATTTATGTTATTGTTATAATGGTGATGTGCATGTGCGTTGTGTGTGTGTGTGTGTGTGTGTGTGTGTGCACATGCCATGACAGAAGATGTAGTGTAGAAGACAGAGGACAACCGTGGAAATCAGTTCTTTCTTTCTACCTCTATGTGGGGCATCCAGGGATTGAACTCAGATCTCTAGGCTTATGACACAAGTTCTTTTATATACCGAGTCATCTTGCTGAACCGGGATGACTGTACTCATACTACAGAAATAATGAAAAATAACACTGTGTTCAATGAAAAAAATGAAGACACTTAGATGTGTGAAGGCTACCTGTGTTTTGTGAGTGAGATTATGGGAAGTTTTTAAAAAAAATATTTTTCATAGTCTATAAAAACATGCTCTCTTATAGCAAGTGTTTAAAACAGAAGAGCTACCAAGCTTGTAGCTTCCCTCATCTACTGACCCCCCTTATCCACCTACTCTCATCTGCCAACTCCCCTCATCTGCCGACTCCCTGAGCCAACAGCTGCTGAGAAGCTTCTGCCTGGTTACTAGGTGAGCAGAGTCTTGGCTCCCAAAGAACTTTCAAATGTACGACCAAATATAAAATCGCAAATAAAAATAAGTATCAAGGTGATAAGTTTGCCGGTGGTTCTGATCTGATCATTTCACAATGTATAAATGTATTGAAACTTCACATTATACCCCATAAATATGTACAGTTATGTTTGTCTAAAATGAAAATGGAAATGAAGAGTATTCATAACAAGGTAACCTGATCTAAACAGCCTGTAGGTGGAGGTGTGGTGCTCAACTCTGCCTGTAAGAACCACATGGGACAGGTGCACTTAGGGACATATGTGAGTGCATGTACACACACACACACACACACACACACACACACACACACACACATTTAAAGCCTCCCATATTCTGACCCTGTCTTGTTAGGCCTACTTCTACTCCCAGAGTGATAGAACATTCCTCCAGGTGAGTTTGAGAACAGCTGGTCTTGTTGAGCATCAGAAACTGGACTTTGGAAAGGTTGTGGCTGGACTTATGTCAGGCTGAACCCGGCCCAGCCCTGGGGATGGAGGAGTTTTATGCTGTGTGT
>NW_008357039.1:250576-262640 GCF_000622305.1 Nannospalax galili
ATGTGTATGTGTGTATTGCCTGCATGTAGGTGAGTGCACCCGTGTCATGCAATGCCTGCAGAGGACAGAAGAGGCCGTCGGATCCCCTGGAACTGGAGTTACAGACAGTTGTTAGCTGCCATGTGGGTGCTGATATTTGAACCTGGGTCTTCTGCAAGAACAAGTGTTCTTAACCACTGAGCTATTTCTCCACCATGACATAACACATTTTTATCTTGGGTTTCGCATGGTTTCATATGCTAGGGAGGGAGGACTTACAAAGAAACTGTGTAGTGCCGCACAGCTCAGCTGCTGTTCTAATCACTTTCTCATCCCACCCACAGTCTCTGTTAGCTTTTGCCTGTGCCCCATGTGCACGCAGTCTCATTCCAGGTCTGTAAATGCCCCTTTCTCACTTTCACACCTGCAGGATGCCTCCGCCATTCACCCTGGAGGCTGTACACTTCCTTTTCTGCCAGTGGCTAGGCCCCACCCTTCTTCGCAGGGTGCCCTGTGCACCCCATTGCTTACACTTTTCAGAGGAATGAGTGGTTTCCCAGCTACACTCCACCCCGTTCCTCTGGCTCTTGTGACTACAAATGCCTAGAAGATATCCCAGTAGGTATACCATATTCATTAAACAGCATACTTGTGATGGCTTCACCGCTGGGGCCTGTAGGCTTCCCTGACACAGGGGGTTGGGCTGGTCTACAATATTAGATGTGTGTTCCACCCCTAGGAGTGGGCCTTATCCAGTTAGAAATTTGTCAGTTGTATGGCTATTAGTCAAGCCATTATTACACTAGCTCCCTTCATTTGGCATGTCTATAGTGTGCAGCACACAGGGTCCATTTTTGAGCAGAATCATAGGGGATCCTTTCTTCCCCAACCATCTGCATAATGCCTTCTGGCACTATGAAGGCCATCCATCCAATAGCATGGAGTTTTTGGCTTAGTCTCAACTCCATTTCTTCTTTTCCTGTGCTCACATCATGCCGCATCTTCAGCAACAGGGCCTTACTGACCTTTCTAGTGTACAACTGACATTAGTGGCAATAGCCTTGGTGAATTTGAGGACCTCTAGGAACTCTCTCTGACCAACAGCTCATAGGGGGGTGACCCACTCCTGGTACTGCAGATATTCTTAACCATCGTATAGTTTTGGGAACCTCTGTTTTTATCTTACACAACCATAAAACTCCAAAGAATCTTACAGCTACAGCTGGCCTTTGTTTCTTCAGGTATCTTTTAAATGGGTTTCACATCTGTAAAACACTCAAAGGTTAACATCATATATTAAATCGATCATAGACAAGGTCTAACACACAGCGTGGAAAGGTTCTGTCTATTGGTATTAATTGATTTCTCCATAGATCTTTGTTAGGTACAATAGCATGGGTAAGAGGCATGAATTTGGTTAGTTCTTTTCTATCTTTAGTTTTCCTTTTGGGTTCATTCCACATTCTGGGGTCTTACATGCAGTCTTTTTGTATTCTTTTCTCCCTGATACACTTACAGGTGTTGGCTCCAGTTGCCAGACCCTGCACCGGGCTAAGAAGGCAGGTTTCTCTTGTCCTTGCTGTGCCTGTTGGTTCCCTGAGTCAGACAGGCCCTAGGTCTGCCTCCTGACTGTAGCCATATCTGTTGTCTCTCCATTGACCATACCTGGCTGCTGGGGGAGGCCCTGGAGGGAAAAAGTGCCTCCACCCCTAGCATAGCCTTTCTCAGGAGAGAAATGCACCTTATATTTGCGGAATCCTTAACCACCCCTGGGACAGTTTTTATCCTCTGAATGTCTTTTGTAAACTGTACTTCCAGTTTTAAAGCCTTTCAGAAACTCCTTAGGACCAAATTTTGTTTTCTATCAATTTTTTCTTTGGTGATTTGGGCTCGACATAAATCTTGCCACATTTGTCTTCTAGTAACCCAAATGGACCATTTCTCCTGTCTGGTCTTTTTATATCTCTTCTATTCTAGGGTGTTCTGTCATTCTACAGACATGTTTACATGCTGGTTAGAGTCACGTAGGTCTGCTAAAGCCTCTCTCACTTTACAAAGATCCTGTCCCATTAAAGGACTTAGCAAAACCATTAATGCTCTATACCATTCTCAAAGTCCCAGTTGAATTAAGCTTTCCTTTATATCTCTGGTGAACACAGCCTTATCTGGCCTAGTGAACTGGGTGTCATATATTGATTTTCTCATACTTAGTTCTCTTAGTAATGCCTGTCTCTCCTTTATAGGTCTGCAGTCCCTGTTAATTATGGAAGTTTCCATTGGTGATGACCATGTATCTCTAATATTGTGCACAAGCTATCCCATTAACGACTGCTCCCTCCTGCATTGGCCTAGGATGGATGGGTGGTTATATAACCTAGCTGTGAAGCTTCTGAAGGACTTAGACTGACGTTATTTGCTACCATGGGCTCATATTCTCACGAGCCACGTGGTGACGGGTTCTTTGCTTGCTTGCTTTAAGTGTTTCCTAGTTTTAACAGCCCCGGTGCGGAGTATTTCCTAGCTACAGTACTGTTAGGTTTTTCCTCTTTATGTTTCAAAGGCTGAATCTGTGGGGTAGCTTTAGCTACTTTTATTTTTAGGTTGCTTCTTTTTTCATTACTATCTTTTTTCCTGAGTCCTTGGAACCCTGGTCTCCTAACCTTACATAAGTTATAATGTCCAGTGTTTTTCCTCTCTCAAGCTCTGCACTGAAACTGAATCTGCCAGTATCTCCCTAGGCTTTTCAGCTCCCCTGGCCTTGGGTAAATCTTTATTATGCAGAGTGGCCATGTCCCCTGTTTGGGCTCTTCTTGTTTGTAAGGTTTATTCTAGGCTTTCCATAATCTTTGTTTTCAAATCCACGTGGAGGTGAACTCCATTTTTTTAGCAGCTGAGCTCTTTCCCAACACTTACATGCCCTTTGGCCCTGGGATTTTCCCCTCTGATTCTGTCAGCATCTGCATTGTCTGCATCATTCTAATTAACAAATTTCGTGATCCATTGTGAGATCCATGTCAGCACCACCATTAGCTCCCTCGCTTTCCCCAAACTCCTGCAGTTTCTCATTTCCAGCGCCATTCTACTGGACCACGCCAATTTGTGACACTAAATTTTCTTTTTCATGCTCTCTGTTTGACTTGCTCTCACTCTCTCGGAGTGTCATGCTCCTGACGTGGGTGGACAAGCTGGCATAACACATTTTTATCTTGGGTTTCAAGTGGTCTATAGATAGGGAGGGAGGACTTACAAAGAAACCACGCAGCACCACACAGCTTGGTGGCCGTTCCAATTGCTTTCTCATCTGGGCCAAAGTCTCCGGTAGCTTTCTCCTGGGCCTCGTGGGCGTGCGGTCTCACCCCAGGTCTGTAAACGACCCTTCCTCGCCTTTCCTCCTGGCGGCCCAGCCACACACTTCCTTTTCCTGTTTCAATCTCCGCCAGAGGCTAGGCTCCACCCTTCTTCCCAAGGTGCCCTGCACTTGCCTCTTGCTCACGCTTTTTGGAGGAACAAGTGGTTTTCTGGGATACAGATGGTAAAAGTGTTTTGAAAGAACACTCATTTTAGTCTTCTGCTCTTTTGCTCCACGGAGCACCTGGGCCTGCCTTGTTTGCAGAGCTCTCAGGGAAACATATATGCACTTGTGGTAGTGTTAATATTATGCTAGTCATGGGGTTGGGAATGCAAAATTCCAGCTGAACCAACTAAAAATTTAGTAATATGCACTCAAGCAATTTAAAAAGTGTCTAGAAAATAAGGTGTTTTACTGGGAATCAAAACCTATAAGAAACAAAGTAAGATTCTTCATATTTGTAGCATTTAAATTTTAGTTGTTCGAGAACATATAATGATAATTTTTCAGGCTTCGTGAACTTAGACTCCATGTTCCAAATGGGCTATGATGCTAACTCTCCTGGTAGTTGGATTTAATGGGCATACCAGCATATGAGTATTCTCTGCTAGGTTCTCTGTATTCACTACAGCTGGTGATTGAACACAAAACACCCCCAAAACACAGAAACACACTCAAAACACACTTTTGAATAAAATCACCTTGAATAGAAAGTTGGCAACTAAATTTAGGGTGAAAGTTAAATGGCCCTAAAGGTTATATCAATTGTACAGAAAAGGAAATTTGGAATTAAATGATCATTTCAGTTCAGAATTATAATACACTGTACAGGCACATAAGAGAGAGCAATCTAGGAAATGGGCTCAATAATCACTGTGGGATTGCTTTTAATATCAGGATTTATTTTAGTATCTTTGCTAAAGTTTTAGTCTTGAATTTGTAGAATTCTTATTTTTCTAAGGACAGTTGTACTTGAAGGCATTTTATGGAAATAAAGATATATAATAATGATATTTTCAAATTTTTGAATTTGAGATAGCCTGCAGAACTTTTTCCCTATGGCATAATTCTTAAATGTTCATGTATGGCAGGGACAGAAAGAACTAAGTATTTAGAGAAGAGAGGATGGATACAAGGGTCTGATTCTTTACTCAATTAGGTATAAATTTGATGATAAGGCAGTATGGCCTAGAGTCTCAGAGATCTGATAAGGGTAATGGTAATACTAACAGAAAGGGATACTGAGAGGAGAAAGGGATGAAAAAGAAAGGGATGGGAGAAGAGGAGGGAGGGAGGGAAAGAGAGAGAGAGAGAGAGAGAGAGAGAGAGAGAGGCCGCTAACCACCTTTCTGTTTTGGGGGAAAGACCTTTATTCTTTGGCTCTTAATTTCTTTTCTGATTGTTGTTAATTTCTTCTTAAAATGATTCAGGGGCTTGGAAACTGTTCAGTGATTTTACAGTTTGCAGGTGATCATGCATATTTTGTTCCGTTGAGCATTTAGAGATTGCTCAGCTAGCAACCAGTAACATCCTAAAACAGTGCTGCAATGACAGTGCTGTGCTCTACGTCATCTTGTTTAGCCATGTCTCATATTTAGGCCGTTTGGTGTTTTATTAAGGTACTGCATTATGCACCATTCTAAATGTTTCTCTCCATTTCTAGTGACTTCTTTGGGTTGATTCCTTAAACTGAAAGTACTATTTCTAAGAATGACAGCATTTCCGAGTTTGATATTTAGTGCCAAAGATCGTCTTCAGAAGCTTATCCTGCTTTTATTTCTACTGAAACCTGAAGCTTTCTTGATTTTACCCACCCTCTCATGTTAACAGTTTCCCACATTGGCTTGGTATTTTTATTTGTTTAATTTGCTGTTTATTTATTTACTTATTTTAAGACAGGGTCTCACTACATAGTTCATGCTGGGCCTGGAACTCTATATCCTCCTGCCTTGACCTAACAGGTGTTAGGATTACAGACACATGCCTCCACACTTGGCTTACTTAATAATTTAATATATTTTCTTGTGTTAATTTTATTTTTTTCATGTAAAGTTTGAGTATTTATTTTTACTTTTTAGTCATAGCTTTTCACTAATAAATTGTCTGTTAATATCCCTTGACACTCTTTCCAGTTGAAAATTTAATCTTTTCTGTTTCAGTGTAGAGCACCTTTTATATTAAGACTTCCAGTAGGAGAATTTAGGGAAAATGGAGCCCCTTGGAGAAAGGTATCTTTCAGCAAAGATAAAATAATCAAGAGTTGGAGGAAATTTGCTGTTTCAAGATGTGAGGCTTCAAGGTATATAGAGGTATCTCTGCTGGGGTAGGAATTGCAGGGGTGAGAATGTATGTGACATCTGAGGTAAGCAGGGATGCAAGGCATTGTGGGATTATACTGCTGGAGGAAAGCTAACAATTAGTTCAGGTACATTCCTAAGATATTAACTAAATATCAGGGAGTGTTTGCATTGCCTGAAATTCCAGATGATGTTTGCCTGAAAAACATCATCCAATAGTTGTCAACAGTGTTAAAAATGGTATAGATCTGTATCAACTGGAATTTTCATTGCAACAAATAAAAATAAGCTTTGATGTTCTGAACAAAAATTTATAGAGCAGTGGTGAAAATCTTACAGTAGTTGGAATTGCTGGAGAACTAATTCTGACACCATGTTACCAAAGCAAGAACGAGCTATCCATTGTAGTTGGCAGAATGCACTCATGATAGCCACACCCGTGAATAGGTTGCCTTATAAAGCATGAGGAACTTTGCAAATGTAACTAAAGTTATGAACCTTGAAATAAAGAGCATACAGTCTCAGGCATATGGACTCAATCTCATCACATGAGCCTAAATATAACTTTTTGTGAAAAGTTAGAAGAGGTGGAGTAGAAGGGGAGGTTAGAAATCTGAACCATGAGGAGCACTCTTTACCATTGCTGGGTTGAGATGAAGTGCTGGCATGATAAGGAGGTGCTGCGGCCTGAGGTGCTTTAAGCCCTTGCCTGCATGATCAGCGTAGGCATGTGCAGGGTCACTAGCATGCCGGGGCATAGACCTGTCCTGCACAGATCCTTTGCAGAATCTCCATGTGGATCCTTGCTTTCTTCCTTATGAGACTTCAGTGGAGACACAAGTTAAACCCTTCTCTCCTTCTGACATGCAGAATGGTGGCAGAATAAATGTGTACTGTCTTTAGGTACTGAAATGGTGATTGATCATTTACAACACACAGAAAAGTGATATGGGGTATCACTGACTTTTGCATTGCTGTGCTAATACTTGACAGAAACAAGGAGGCAAGGTTTATTTTGGATCATAGTTTCAGAGTGTTTCAGTACATCCTGCCAGGAAAGGCATAGCAGACTACCTTGGGATGACTTAAATGCAAACACTGAAACACTATGGTAGTCTACTCAAATGAGAAGGGTCTTGAGTGATTAACAGGTGGTGGTCTATGAAGAATATATACATTGGATATTCATCTCCCAGGTGGGACAGGGCAGGATGAAGTGGTATTTTAACTCTATGTTCAGGGTTGTCTACAACTTACGTCTTATAAATTGTTTATAATAATTGTCACTTAATATTTTCAGATTGTGGTTGAACTAAAGTAACTGACACTTCAGAAAGCAAATCTGTGGGTAAAGACTTTTTCACTCTTTTAGGACCCTTGTGGATTCCCGGATTTGGAGCTCTGTTCCACCAGCCTTCGTAAATCTCCTTTCCCCCACCTCCCTGTGCTCCACGATCTCAGCCCTGCCAGGAGCCTTGGCCTCTCTTTGGGGATTTCCCAGTTCTGCCATGGTGTGCTGCCTTTCCCATACCTCCTGCATCAGACACTTCTGCTTTATTAGGATCCTTGTGGATCCCCAGATCTGGGATGTTTCCCCACCTTCCTGTGCTCTGTAATATCAGCTCTGCCAAGACAGTTGGACTCTCCTGTTGGCTTTCCCAGCCAGATCTTGGTGCTCTCCCTTCCTGCACCTTCTTGCTCTGTCCATCTCTGCTCTGTTAGGACTCTTATGGACCCCCACATCCCAGAGATTTCCAGGACCTGCCTTGGTAAGTTTCCTTCCCCTCACCTCCCTGGGCTCCAACATCAACATTTGAGTTCTGCAGGAACAGTTGCATGCTTGCTGCTGGGAACTTTTCCAGACCTGCCTAGCATTGAGACCCAATTGGATTCCTAGGATCCCTGAGCCTCAAGACCTGTGAGCTCTCCCCGCCTGACCTATCAATCAGCCTGTTCACCTAGCAACTGTACAGCCTGTTCCAGAACCCTGATGAGTCAAGCCCAGAACCTCAACTCAAAAATTGCACCTATCTTGGCAGTAACTGAGACCATGTCTTACGCCCAATTTGCACATCCACTTAAAGTGTTCCACACGCTGAACACCAAGCACCACTCAGCTAGGCCATAACCTGACAAGTTGTAGAAACAACATACAAAGTAACTCAACAAAGATGATGCCACCCCAAAACCAGTGATACAAGTCCAGATGACTAGATCTCTTGGAAAAAATACAAATAACATGAATAATCAAGCTAATGCACCTACTACAGAAATTGGCACCCCCCATAGTAGAGTTTTCTGAGAACAGCAACCTAGCAGATGCTCAAGACAATGATGTCAAAATGGCAATCATAAATATGTTCAAGGAACTCAAAGAGGACATGAATAAAAGACTAAAGGAAGACCTTGAAAACAGAAGCAGATGAATGAAATAACTAAAACCACTCAAAATATGAAATTAGAACTCAATAGAGACTCTCATAAGAAAGCCAAACTGAAACGAAATTTGAAATAAAGAACTCAGGAACAGAAAGCAGAGAAAAGAGGCAAAAACGATGTGAAGGAGATGATAAAATTACCCCAGAGCAGTCAACCAAAAAGGGTCTAAGAAGACGGTACCCAGCACCAGCATAACAGAAATGAGTAAACATCCGTCAATAATAACTCTCAATCTTTTTTTGTTTTTTGGTCTTTTTGAGACAGGGTCTCCCTGTAGCCCCAGCTGTCCTGGAACCCGCTATGTAGACCAGGCTGGCCTTGAACTCACAGAGATCCACCTGCCTCTGCCTCCCAAGTGCTGGGACTACAGACGTGTGCCACCACACCCGGCTTAATAACTCTCAATCTTAATGTTCTCAAATACTCAATAAAAAGGCAAAGACAAACTGAATGGATTAGAAAACAGGATCCATCAATTTTCTGCCTCCAAGAGATATACCTCAAAAACAATGATTGGCATCACCTTAAGGCAAAAGGATGGAAAGAAATATTCCAAGGAAACAGAACTAAGCAACAGTCAGGTGCAGCTGTTCTAATATCTGACAAAATAGGCTTCAAAATAAAATTAGAAAAGACAGGGAAGATTATTTCATACTAATTAAAGGAGACATACACCAGGAAGTTATTCCAGTTCTAAACATGTATGCACCATACACAGGGGCACCCAGTCAGAATAACCAAGATCCAAAACAAACAAATAAACATGGAAGCGTGCTGGTGAGGGTACAGAAAAAGAAGAACTCTTATCTGCTGCTGGTAGGAATGCAAACTGGTGCAGCCATTATGGAAATCGGCTAGAATCCTCAAAAATCTAGAAATGGATCCATTTGATCCAGCCATTCTACTCTTGGACATATGCCCAAAAGACTCTATATCCTACCACAGAAATACCTGCTCATGCACGTTCACTGCTACACTTTTCATAATAACCAGAATTGGAAACAACCTAGATGTCCATTAACTTTTGAACGAATACTGAAGGTGTTGAACAAGTACACACGTTATTAACAGAAAGAGAAAATTATGAAAGTCGTAGGTAAATGGATGAAACTAGAAACAATCATCCTGAGCGAGGTAACCCAGACCTGTAAAGACAAGTGTTGCATGTTTTCTCTCAGAGCTGAATGCTCGCTTTGAAGTCATAGATATGCATGTTTCAATTTGAAAATCAGGAGAGGTCAAGAAACTAACAAGCATCCATGCAGGGGAGGCTTCCTGGGAGAGGAAGTCGAATGCAACTATATGAAGGGGTAAAAGGGAATAATAGTGTTGGAAGGATAGAGGAGGCGGAGAGTGGGTGGGCAGGCAGAGGGGGCCGTATGAGGTGGAGTAATTAATACTGAAGGCCTTTAGAAAAATCCGTGTGGAAACCCACTGGTATAGAAGCTTCTTAAAAGTACATAGATATGCATTACTAAAAACATTAAAATATGATACCTTATAACAGGGAGACATTGTCCCTACTAGACTCCCTAGGCTTATAAAGTGAAAGCCAGGAATGGACTCCCTCTTTTGAACCTGTTGACCAGGCATTCCATAGACCTTTGAACAATACTGGCCATTTCCCTGCTTTTGGTTGCCCACCAGACCCTATTGCTGAAGACACTACATACATGAATTTTATATCAGGAAGAAATCAAGCTGATACTGACTTCAAAGCCTCATCTCTACTGGCTAGCTTTCATAATGCTGGAAAGTGCTATTAATGTTATAGGAAGAGAGAATTAATCAGCTTTACTTAGTTTTGAATCCTGTGAGCTACAACAACTGGCCTGGGAGATATACCCACTGAATCGATAATGGCATGGATATTATAGGAGTAACAAGCTACTTTCTAATTGATTTAAGGTCCACTTCATAGGGTAGAGCCCATACTTGACATGGATACCAGGCCTGGGAGCCTGAGGCTAGAGAGGTCACAGGGCATAGGAGAGAGCCTAAGAGTAGTTTTCTGCTAAATAGATACAGTATTAAACTGATTCCTAATGCCCTGTTGTTTTACCTATAGGTGAACACATCTCTCAACTCTCAGCAGACAAGTTGCCTTATGTAGCAAATGATGATTAACATAGAAACCCACAACTAGCCAACATACAGAGAATAAAAGACCGCAGACCGCTTATTCCTGAGTAGGACACCTATATCAAACTTCTGTCTCCACTGGGATCCAGGAATGCACTGTCCTGTGTGAATGCTGGTCCCCCTGTGACTGGTGGTTGCTCACCAGTAACTTGATGTGGTCACCTGGCATTGCCAGAGCTGCTTCATCTACGATGCTCCAACCTCAGAAAACTGCCAAGTCCTAGAGATGCTAAATGAGACTATTTGGTTCCTCAAGTGCTGAACTGTCCAGTGGTCAGAAAGAAGTACAAACAATGCCATGTCCCTGACCCTGTGCTGCTGTTCTCACCACGGCCCCGGCCCCTGAATCAAAGCTTTGTCCTCAGAGCCTCCCAAGGTCTCTCAAGGAAACAACTGTTTTATTCTGTGGCTTTAACACCTTTGTTCACAAGGACACAAAGAAGTGTACTGAGAGCTACTATTATTGTTCTGTTATCTTATCACTGCAAGCTTTTCTGCACATGGGGCTTCCCTCCTGCCCCAAACTCACGTCGAATGTGTATGCAAACTCATAATAATAGACCTTGAGAGATACGCATGTGCACATTTGAGTTGGTGTGGGGACTGGGAATACAATTTGTGCAAAGGATGAAGTCTACACTACACTTATGCATATTGAAGATAAAAGTCATATTTGGTAAAGATTACTTATTAATCAACCTTCAGTAATTTTGTTTGGTACTTGTAATTTCAGAATAAAATTAGAAAAAGTAACATCTCATTTGTTAAAAAAAGCGAGATGACATAAAAATCATACAAAAACACGTAGGTAAAATAATTTAACATACAACAAATATAACATATTAATTTTATTATATGTATCTATCATGCATGAAGTTTTTCCTAAACATTTTAAATTGAATTACAGATATCGCGTTTCAGCTCTAAATCTATTAACATGAAAATCTAAAAATAATAACTAATATCACAAAATATATTAAAATATATTTGTTCCAGCTGTACACTATGTTGCCTCTTTTCCAATTAGCGACCCTGCCTCACATGGCTTTATTTTTCTTGTGTAGATGACATTGTAATTTGTCATCTCAATTTGGGTATCGAGGTCAAAGTACTTACAATAAGGCAGTAAGTGAAAACAGGTACTCGCTTAGAAGCTCAGGAGACACAGCAACCTTCTCTTGGCCATTAACCCCTACTACTGTTATTTCTTTTAGGTTGTCTAAAAATGACACCAATTTTCATTCTTTTTTAGAAATCGAAATGGATTTTCCAACAATTCTTCATATTTAAAAACCAAGAGTAACACTTGTCTCTTATTGCAGGCCCTAGTCTTAGCTGAAGAACTATTGGGCAGCTGATTACTGGGTGAGGAAGAGATGATCCTCTTTAAGGGAGAGGTGCTAGATAGGCTGACTAGATCCCGGTGGATGAACTTGCACTGAGGGATGTCTGGAGACACTAACTTAAATTGATAGGCCTTAAATGAAAGAAGGCATGAAATCTAGTGTGTGTGTGTGGAGGGGCGTGGTATGAGAAGGTGCTGATGGGGAAGGGGGTATAAAGATGATTAAGATGTGTATGGAATAAAACTCCAATAAAATTATACAAAAATAAATAAAAAAGAAAAATCAACCAACTATGAGAGTATGGATCCAGGGAGAAATTTCTGATTAATATTTTTAAATTTTCTATATAGATAATTGTCATTTATTAGCAAATGTGGGAAATGCAGCTTTATTTATTCCTTAAAAATCTGTATGCTGGGACCACCGGATAACTCTCCTAGCCTGCACTACTATCCTCAGGCCTCTTGGGGTAAGTCTATAGCGCAGCTCTCCACGCCGGGACTCCCTAAGCG
>NW_008357039.1:262928-263580 GCF_000622305.1 Nannospalax galili
CACCGGCTAACTCTCCTAGCCTGCACTACTATCTTCAGGCCTCTTGGGGTAAGTCTATAGTGCAGCTCTCCGCGCCGGGACTCCCTAAGCCTCATTCACCCTTCCACCCCACCCCCCCCTGCCTCCCGCCCGCCGTTCTATACTCTAGTTTGGAACCTGTGCCATTCCTAGTCTTGGGGCCCCAGACACCTGGGGAACCAATACTGTTTCCTGATCCTTCTCACACAGAGCAACTCAGTCCCTTTTCTTGGGCTCCAGGAGCACCTCTTCTGGTCCTGACCCCGCCCTCACCTCTCTCTGCTTCCCTGGGCCTGCACCACCGGCTAACTCTCCTAGCCTGCACTACTATCCTCAGGCCTCTTGGGGTAAGTCTACAGCGCAGCTCTCCAAGCTGGGACTCCCTAAGCCACATGCACCCTTCCATCCCCCCCCTTTGCCGTTCTATACTCCTAGTTTGAGCCCTGCGCCACTCCTAGAGTCCTCCAACACCCACCAGCCTCTTTCTGGGGCTGACAGTCTCTTTCTAGGGCTCCGAGGCTTATGTTTACTCTCCCTGATCCTTTGCATCCAGTACAACCCAGCTACTCAATCCACTCCCTGGGAAATCTTGGGGCTTCTTCCCTCCCCATCTGCCTTTGCATCCCTGCATGGC
>NW_008357039.1:268390-274416 GCF_000622305.1 Nannospalax galili
ATAAAAGTAGCTATGAAAATCTATACATAATACGTTTCAGGGAACAAAAATTAGATGTCTGATATTTTCTCAAGAACAGAAGAAAATGAGATAGAGGTTATTTTGGTGATGAGGAAACCTGATAATCCAGATTTCTTTGTTTTATGGGAATAAACTGCAACTGAAATAAAGAAAAAGAATAGCCTAAAGTTATACACAGTGACTGGAGAGACGGCACAGAGGTTAAAATCACTGGCTGCTCTTTAAGAGGACCTGGGTTCAGTTCTCATCACCCAAATGGCAGCTACCGATCATCTGTAACTCCAGTTTCAGGGGATGTGATGCCTTCTTCTGGCATTTCTGAGCACTGCATGACACAGGTGCACTTAAATACATGCAGGCAATGCTCTCATACACATAAAATAAAAATAAAATATTTTCTAAAAGTTAGACACAGTAGAACTATATTGTAAGACATATATTATTAAAAGAAACATTCTAAGATGTTTCTTCTAAGATGTGAAATGAAAATGATTTCAGACGGAAGCTAAGCATGCATGGAGGAATGAACTGAGCTAGAATGGCAAGTAGATGGTGAAATATTATTTTCAAAATCTGTGCTTAAAGAAGGAATATTGTTCAGTTGTAAAAAAATAAATTAAGCATCCAGAGTGATAAACCAGACTCAGAAACACAAACATCATATGTTCTCTCTCACAGCTGGATGCTGTCTCTGAATTCTTAGATATGCATGTCCAATTGGCACTCAGAGAAGTCAGAAAAGAAATGGCCAAGGGGGCAGGAGATAGACATCAGTCATGGAAAGGTGGAAATGGGAATAATAAAGTAGGAGGGATAACTGGGGTGTGGACTGGGAGGGAGGAGGGAGTTCGGGAGGGATAGCTAACACTTAGGCAGTTAGAAAAAAAAATACGGAAATTTGCCACGGTAGAAACTTCTTAAAGAACACATACACATTATAAAAAGAGATTAAGATAGGGAGAGAAGGGGCGGGAGAGATGGCTCAGCGGTTAAGAACACTGACTGCTCTTGCAGAAGACGCGGGTTCGAATCCCAGCACCCACATGGCAGGTAACAACTGTCAGTAACTCCAGTTCTAGGGGATCCTATGGCCTCTTCTGTCCTCTGTGGGCATTGCATGACATGGGTGCACTTACCTACATGCAGGCAATACATGTATACACATAAAAAATAATCTGTATGCTTCTTATATGTTTTTCTTGTCTTGTTATTCTAACCAGGATCCCCAGGATGATACTGAGTAGGAGTTGCAGAGACAAACATCTTTATTATGTTCCTAATCTTTGTGAAAATGTTTCTAGTTTCTCATAATTTTGATGTTAATTGTAATGTTTGTGCAGATTTTATTAATAAGATTCAAGACATTCCTCTATGTTTTTAGTTTGGTGAGAATTTTCCTCATAAATATGAGTTGTTTGGGGTCAAATGCTTTTCCACATATACTGATGTGATCATGTGGCTATTTTCATTAGCCTGTGATGGGTTGCAAACATGCTCTAAGCCCCAGCTGTATTTTATGTTCATTTCATGCACTGCTTAATTTCATTTGAGGACGCTTTTCAGATTTTTGTGTTCATGTTTATAGTTGCTGGACCTTCATTTTCTCCTTTCTGCTCTCTTCCTTTGACTAAGGCAGTGCTGGCCTCATGGAGCGAGCTGGGTATATTCTTAGCGCTTCTGTATTCTGAATGAAATGGCCGAGAACTCATATATTTTAGTCATTAAACATTTGACAGGATTCACAAGTGAACCCATCTGTAGATGTTGCTTCCTGTTTCGGAACACCGTTAATTGTCGATTCAATTCGTTTGATACTTATTGGCTTATTATAATTTTTGTGTCTTCTTGTGTGACTTTTGGATGACTGTGCTCATAGGAATTTGTCCATTTCATACAGGTTATTAAGCTCTGAGTGAATTTAGTTGCTCAGGCTATTCCTTCATCGTATTGATAGTGCCAGTAGGCTCTGTAGTTATGTCTCCACTTTCATTGTTCAGATTGCTGATTTGTCCTGTTTTTTTCTTAATTTGCAGCCTATAAATTTATTAATTTTATTTATCTTTTCAAAAGGAAAAAAATTTTAGTTTTATTGACTTCTTCCATTAATTTAATCTTTTTATATTCATTGTTAAGAGATTTATTTTTATTTTACACATATTTGTGTGTGCCTGAGTGCATGTATGTACACCGTGGGTATGCAGGTGCCTGGAACTGGAGTTACAAGTAGTTGTGAATCACCTGATGTGGGTGCTGGGAACTTAGTCTGGGTCTTCTGCAAGAGCAATAAGGGCTTTTAAGCCATAGAGCCATCTCTCCAGCCTGGAACGTCATTCTGTTTTGTTCTAATTTTTGGTAATTTTTTTGCTAGAATTACTTTGTATTTATTTTGCTAGTTTTTGCTATTTAAAGTGAAGGACCAAAGAGAGGGTAGGTAAAGGACAGATTCTTGCTGCTGAGGTTGATGACCTGACTCTCTCAAGTTGACCTCCATGTGTGTACCATTTGTGTGCAGATGCCCCTCCCCAAAGTAAATAAACAAATGTAAAAAATTTAAGTGAGTGTGGTTGATTATTTTTTATTTTTTTCCTAACATGCAATCAATGCTACAGATTTTTATCTAATCACTGATGTACTGGATTCTAGAAATTTTGATTATGTTTTTCAATTTCAGGTTTTCCAGCTGTTCCTGTCATTAATTTATAATGTGATTCCATTGTCACCTGAGAAAATACATTGCTTGACAAAGCATTTAAACTTGTCAAGCTGTGTTTTACAATCATAATGTGGTGTGTCATGGTGAATGTGAATGTGTGCTTGAAGACAATGTGAATTCTGCAGCTGTTGTATGAAGTAGGCTGTAGATGCCTACTATTTCCAATTGATTGATGATATTGAGAAATGAGAACTGATTGCTAGTAATAAGAACATGTGTTCTTATTACCTTTCTGTATGATGAATCTGCTCATTTTAATAGAGAATTGTTGAAACAAAAGTTAAGACATTTGATATAATTTTAATGTATATAAGATGAAGTATTTAAACTAATACATTATGGGAAGTAGAAGGACTTAGAGGGAAATGAGATTTCTGCACAACATATCAAGTGACAAAAGGATTCTAAGAGACCACAATAAATCATGTAAATATGATTAAATATGTACAGCAACCACCTGAACAGAAAAGGAGACACACTAAGTATTTTACATATAAATTCAAGTGAAATTCTAAAATAATCAGAGGTAAAGCAAAAAGAGAAGAAAACTAAAAATAAAAAGGTAATATATCAATGGATCACACAAAGAAAACAGGAGAGTGGGAAGGAACTTGTTGGGAGGAATGAGAGAGGGAGAGTGGGGTGAGAATGACTAGAATGACTAAAATGCGTCATATGCACTCATGGAAGCGTCACCGAGCAAAACAATGAATAAATGAGGGAAAAGCAACTCAAACAGAGAACCGAATGCTGATGTATTCATAAATACGTTAAACCAAATAACATTAATGTACAATTTATAAAACAAAAATTGGAATAATGAGGTTAAATTGCGACAACACTATACTGTCCATAAGAAATTCATTTCTAATATAATGATGTGAAGGCAGGAAACGAATGGATGACAAACTGTGTCATAGAATTTTAGTAAAAGAAAATCAGAAGTAGCTATATTAACATTAGATAATTAAAGCAGAACACAGAAAAACCAGAGGTGCACATCATATGGTCAAAGGGTTAATACACCCCCACAAAGCACAGAAATCCTAAATGTGTAAACACCGAATGCACGAGCAGCAGATGTAAAGGAGAAAGAAGAAAACCACACTGTCACCCTTGGAAACACTGACAGGGCCTTTTCAGTGATGGACAGTGCAGTTAACCCGCAAACCAGTAAGAATATAGAAAAATTCAACGTCATAATCATCTTGTGAGCGGCCAAGTCCACATTTACAAAATCTTTTATTCAACTATAGGAAAATATTTATTATTTTCAAAAAGCCTAGGATGTGTTCTAAGGTAAACCATGTACTGGGTCAGAAGTCTAATTTTAACAAACCTATAGAAGAGTGAACTCTGAATTCTGAATCTGCTGTCCCAATGCAATGGAACTAAAATAGAAATAAGTGAAAGTAAGATGACAGGGAAATATTCAAGCATTTATGAAGTAGACATGCCCTGCCAAGAATCTGAAAGAAGTAAATATGCATATTGAACTGAGGGAACGTGAAAATGCACCGTATTGAAATTTTGTGCACCGCAGAATGCAGTGTTCAATGAGCGGTTCCTGTATAACACACGCATTAGAGAGGAGGAAAGCCTCCAGTCACTAGTTTAATCTCTTACCTCAATGATTCAGAAAATGAAGAGCAAAATAAACAGCAACAACAAAACAACAAACAAACAAACCCCTCAAACACATAAAAAGAGCTACTGGCAGGGCAGAGTAAATGAAATTCCAAGAAAAAAATCAGTTACAGCAAAGGAAGCAAAAGGCTGGGTTCTTTAAGGTACTAACACCTGTGAGAACGCTTCAGGAGCTCATGAGGTGGGAGAAACAGGAAGAAAGAGAAGGCATGCCCCAGGTCAAGCGGATAGAGTCATCAGATGTCCTCCAGACATTAAAATGATTAAAGATCATACAGGTAAAGTTAATAAGTTATACGAAAAGAACAAAACTTTCAGAAAATAGTAACTTCGCAAACTCACGAAATAGCTCATGATTTTAATAGCCTTATAACTTTAAAAACTGAACTTATAATCCAAAATTCCTCCTCAAAGTGATCTTTAGGTAATGGCAGCTTCACAGAATTGTATCAAACTTAGAAAGAACTAACACCAATTGAAAACAACCTTTTCCAGAAAAGTAGGAAAAGAATTTGAACGCTTTCCCTTAAGATCAGAAACAAGGTAAGGACATTCAGTATGAGCAACATTACACTGATAATCTAAAAAATTTAATATCAAAAAAATTAATTTAAGTAATTAGCAATTAAAAATTAATTTTCATACTTAAATAATTTTTAATATCTAAAAAATTAATGGATTCTTGATGAGTATTTTTCCATTCAGGCTACCATTTTTCCAGAAGACATAAAACTTGAATGGTCTTAACACTGTACACAGTTTCTGGACTGAACCGAAGATATTGTCCTGACTTGTGATCACTGGGACAATTTCAACTATGCATTTACACCTACAGGCTCATTCTCTTCCATTCACAGTGCTAATCTTAATATTCAGTGCTTAACTATTAACTTTTAATTCTTAAAGGATCTTAGGAGTCCCTTGATTCTTTTCTTCTACCCGGTATATAACACAGTGATTTTTTTTTTCATATTTCTTTCTACAATGGCAAGTTGATAGACTCAAAGTTTCAGTATTTTAAAGAGCTGGTAAGTGATTATCTTTATTTTTTGTATCTGATTGGTAGAAGCAATAGGAATCTATTTTGGAGATGAGAGTCTTGAAGAAGCTTTTTTTGTGTGAATTATTTTTTAACTGAATTTTTATGTATTTCATACATACGCCAAACCCAAATCATTTGCAACCATCCCAGATTCCAGATGCTATAAATAGAGCATTCATTCATGAAACACAGTCCCAATCCCTCCAGATCTTATAGGGAGTTTAATAGAGATGAAAATAACATGAGAGCTATTTAGAGAAAAAACAATAACCAAAGAATTTCAAATGCCAAATATATCATGGTCTTTTAGGTGAAAAATATAAAGTGAAGAAAGACATTTCAGAAGGAGATGTAGGTGGGGCAAAGCACATAAAATAGATACCTGAGTGCTGATGTATTCATAAACACACCAAATCGACTAACATTAATGTACAAATTGTAAAACAAATTGGAAAAATGAGGTTAAAATGTGACTCAACAGCTGACCTTCCTAGAAGAAAGGCCTCTAGACAGGCTGACTAGACTCACCAGATGGACAAGTAGTAGGGAATGGCTGGGGGTGCCAACAACACAGCAGACAGTAGCAGGGATATCAGAGTATAA
>NW_008357039.1:274451-280724 GCF_000622305.1 Nannospalax galili
CATTAAAAAAATGAACAAATTTTTTAAAATGTATTATATTTGAGGAGGAAGCATGGAAATTTACATCATGTTAATTAGTAGAGGTGATAAACATTGCCATTGAAATCTACCCGATGACTTTATACCCATACACAGGTGCCAAGGATCCGAGTGCAACCGATTTTAACTAGTATTTAATCAGATACATACAGATGAGAGATGCGTGCACCAACATCTCAGTGTTATCAGCAAAAACAATGAGTCTTTCTGTAAGAAACAATGTCTTATAGGACTTATACTGAGTTCACTATTGTATAACTGTATTCATTCAATAGCAAACCTAAAAAATTTATAGACACTTTTGAAAGAGATGTATCTTTGCTCTGGAAACTGTTATTGAGCATGTTAAAGCTGTAATGAAATGCTTCTTCTAAAAAATAAAAATATAATAAAAATGTGACTCAACACTATGCTGTGGATAAGAAATTCATTTTAATATAATGATGTGCAGGCTGAAAACAAACAGATGACAAGCTGTGTTATAGAATTCTAATACAAGGAAATCAGAAGTAGCTATATTAACATTACATAATTAGATGTCAGCACACAGGAAAACCAGACGATCAGTTCTGCATGATCCAAGTAACTACTGACATAAAACTTTTTCTTTTCAAAACAAGCGTGGCTTAATTTCCCACATCCACTTTGCCTCAGCGTCACCTGGGGAATTCCTAAGGTGCTGATACCACCATCTACCTTCAGAAGCCCAGGTGACATTTGGCTTGGAAGTAGAGCCTGGCCATAAATACATTATAAAGTTTTCTAGTGACTCTACTACACAGGCAGGGCTGAGGAAAAGTCCTAGCTACTTCATCTGCTGGTACCTCCCTCCCTACTGTGTACACAGCTGCCCTTCATCTTCCTCTGGTGTCAGACCTTTCACACTCTTAATGCTGTTGCTCATGCTGACTTGTGCCTCTACTATTTCATCTAGTGAATTCATATGCATTATCTTTGTGACTGTCCTAGTTTGTTCTTCATTGCTGTGACAAAATACTCTGACTGCTATCAACTTGTGGAGGAAAGGGTTTATTTAGCTTACATATCCTGGGTCACAGTTCATCTGGGAGCCCAAGGTAGAAACTCAGGGCAGGAACCTGGAGGCAGGACCTGGAGCACAGGCCATGGAGGAATGCTGCTTACTGGCTGGTTCCCTGGGCCCCTGCTCAGCCTGCTTTCTTGTGCAACACAGGCCCACCTGCCCAGGGGTGGCACCACCCACAGTGGGCTGGGCCCTCCCACATCACTCATCAAGAAGATGCCCCTCAGACATGGCCACAGACCAGTCCAATAGAGGCAATTCTCCAACTGAGGCTACCTCAATCCAGGTGTGTCAAGTTGACACTAAAGCTATCCAGCACAGTGACCTCGACCAAATCTTTTTCCTGTGTGATAACTATCTTCTTCCCAGAGCAAACCCCTACAGAATCTATTTCTCTGTATTTGATGTTTCTGCACATTACAACTGACTTTTTACCATTATTCATGTCATTTCCCAGTAGATCACATGTGTTTGCCAAGAGTTAATATCTTTGGCATCTTGATTCGTTGATGCACGGTAAGCAATTATTAAATGCATGTTTAATTGAACCAAATAGTTGAAAAAAATTATGGTATTTCCTATGCTAAATGTTATATCATATTCAAAATAAAAATAATAGAAAAGAACAAAGCAGTTCTTATAGGTATGTGACAATATGTATGTGACAGATCTATATGTGTGTTCATGTCCACATCTATGGCTGTATTACCTACACCTGTTTCATCTGTACACCTGTATTATCTACAGCTATCAAGACACTGAATAGACAGACTTGTGTCTTTCGGTCTGGGAAGTTCTTTGAAGTCTCTGGCCTTCAATTTCATCGTGTTTGAAATTATGGGATTGCTGCAGTGGTTGTAATTATCACTGATTTTGAAAGCAATTTATAGTTCTTAGAATGTAGAACTTTCTAATAATCTAGTGAAATGTGAAGAAGACATACAACCTCATGCTCACAAACTATCACAAATCAAACACATGTTGCCTCCTTAGTGAATATGAGTGCTCTCTGAAACACAGAAAGCTAAGAAATTTGCTAATCTCTCAATAAGCATCAATCCCTTAATAAGTGTTAATCAGTGACTGGGCATCAGGAAGCTCACAGCAGGACGGTGTCATAGGTGTCTACCTCACTATTGATGGTTCATCATTAGGGGGAAACAACATTAACATACGCTGCATCCATGCTAATAGTGTGGGTTCTGACAATCCACATAGGTTTATCCTTCCTTACTCTAAAAGGATGAGTGTGAGGTGGAGTCAGTCTAATGCAGAGTGCCATGTTATTTCTTCTAGGTGAATTACACAATCTTCACCCAAGAAGAGTAGATTCCCACTTTGGGAAAGCATGCAGCATTCGAGGACCTCCCGACACCATGCACTTCCCTTTATTCATGCTAGAGCATATTACTTTATAACATTTGGCAATATTCATATCAATTCCAATTTTTATTAAGGAAAAGTTTTAATACCTAAAAAATTAGGCAGAGCAATAAAATGAACACGCAAGTATCTGTCACCTAGATTTAATTATTTGTTAATATTTTATCATGTTTACTTTAGTATGTCTTAGGTTTTTAAAAGAAAATTATAGCTATCCCAGAGTGGTAGCACTCGCCTTCAATCTCAAGACTCAGGAGGCAGAGATAGGTGGATCTCCATGAAATTGAGGTCAGCCTGGTCTACATAGTGAGTTCCAGGTCAACTAGGGCTACAGGAAGACCCTGTCAAAAACAACAACAACAACAACAACAACAAAATAAAATAAAAGAGAAAATTATAGCTTCTGTGGCATTTTACTCTAAAAGAGCCTCAGTATTTACTCTAAATACCTCAGTAAGCATCTAAAAAATAAAGTTTCCAAATTAACAATTCACAATACTATTATTGCACCAAAATATAACAATTATTATTTTTATGTAAATCAATACCAATTCACATTAAAATGTTCTCTGTACCCCAAGTATATGTGTGTGTATTGCACAGACACTCCAACACACAGACACACACAATCCAAACTAAAAGCTAATAGAGTAACACGCATTTTGGGGGTAACATTCATGCTAGTTCTTTTGTCCCATGGAAAAATCCCCTCTCCATTTTTTACCCTCTATTTTGTACTGACACTATTTTTTTTTTAACTCTGAGGGACTTACTGTTTTAGTTCCAATAATATCAAATTTGGAAATCATATATCCTGTCCTTGTAACAGGAAAATCCTAAATAAAGTGATTACCAATTGCCTTTTTTTTTTTTCACTTATCAGAATTGAAGTCTTAGGAGCAACTGCTATTTAAAAGTTTACAGACATAAGTAAATCTGGAAAGTGGGGCGCACAGTCATGGTCTACTGACCTGAATGACTAGTTCCTCAAACAATAAATTGTAAAAACATGTAATTTTGACAAGTTAGTGGAAGCTGACTATAGACTTAACTGAGAGGTTCAAGCTCTTGGCATCTGTAGTTGTAGAGCAAATCTTGTGCTTTGGTAGGGTTTACCGGACAAACTCCACAGACTCCCATGGTGCTGACAGAGGAAGCACAATGGTAACTATTTGAAGGGGCTGTTTTCCCAAAGGCTTGCTTTCTAGGGGAAAAACATACCTGAGACTTACTTTATTGGGGAAAAAGTCATTTACTGCACTATATTTGCCTCCATAACTCCCCTCTCACCTAAGGTAGGCAAAGTGATAGGGAAAGAAGGGAACACATTTAAAAATAACAGTTCAGAGTCTGAGGACTGTTAAATTATAAGATTATAATTTTCCTTCTTAGGTTCCATCCCCAGCACCACACACACACACACACACACACACACAAAATAAATGAATCTTTAAAAAAAGAATAAAGCTTTTGTAAGTTGAACACAACTCCAATCCATATCGCAACCAACTGTATACTTTGACAAAAGATTCTAATATTTTTATAGTGGAACAAAATATATAGACAAGACATTGCAGCATTGAAAACGAGCTAAGTTAAGGGACTCACAGAACCCAACTCCAAAACTTAGTATAAGGCAGTAAGACACTCTGACATTGATAAAAGAATAAATACACTGGAGACATTGAACACTGAAACGAAATATAACATTTGGTAATGAAACTACAAAAAATACAGTTCAGTGGTGTGTTAAAAAGGAGCAGGGAAATTAGTGAATGAGAGACAACCTTTCCAGTAAGTGATGCTGCAGTAAAAAGAACTGAAACTACCATTATGCATTCATCAAGTTAACTTGAAGTCAAGCATGGCCTAAATTAAACAATATAAAAGGAAATATAGGAGAAAATTTGGGTGATCTTGATCTTAGTCAATCTGACTGGAGTAAAATGAAATCTCAGAGTCATTTGGATTTGCATTTCCCTAATTACCAAGAACGTTGAACACTTTTTATTTCTTCTTTTGAGAACTCTCTGTCCAGATCTCCTTACCGGGGCATTTCCTTATCCCTTCTTTTCTGAATCCCTTGTATATTCTGGATATCAATCCTCTGTCAGGTGTATAGCTGGTGATTTTCTCCCACTCTGTGGGTTTTCTCTTCACTTCTTTGGTTGTTTCTTTTGCTGTATAGAATCCTTTTAGTTTAATGAGGTCCCCCTTGTCATTTGTTCACCTTAATTCCTGAGCAACTGATGTCTGATGTTGAAAGTCCTTTCCTGCACCTCTATCTTGTAGGGTACTGCTGATATTTTCTTCTAACTTTTTCAGAGTTTCAGATTTCACATTGAGATCTTTGATCCATTTTGGAGTTAACATTTGTGCAAAGTGATAGATAAGGGTCTAGTTTCATTCTTCGAAAGGTGGAGATCCAGTTTTGCCAGCACCATTTGTTGAAGATGCTGTCTTTCCTCCATTGTGTGTTCTTGGAACCTTTGTCAATATTAGGCAGCTGAAATTGCAAGCACTCATGTTTGGTTCTTCTATTACAGTCCATCGATCCATGTGTCTGTATTTGTTCCATCCAGTACCATGCTGCTTTTATGACTATAATGCTGTAATGTAGTTTGAGATATGATATGGTAATCCCCCAAACATTGCTCTTTGTGCTCGAGGTTGCTTTGGGTATTTGGGGTCTTTTGTGATTCCGTATGGTTTTTAGGATGTGTTTTTTTAATTATGTAAAAAATGTCATGGGGATTTTGACTGGCACTACATAGAATCTTTAGATTGCTTTTGGTAGGATGATCATTTTCACAATATTAATTTTCCCAATCCATGAGCAGGGGAGGTCCTTCCATCTCCTGGTGTCTTTCTCCAAATATTTAAAAATTTCTTTGTAGAGATCTTTAATGTCTTTGGTTATGTTTATTCTGAGATTTTTTGGAAACTATTGTGAATGGGAATGTTCATGAATCCTCTCTCTGATTGCTTGTTATTTGTATGTAGAAAGGCTATTGATTTTTGAAAATTCATTTTATAACCTGCCTTTTTTGAAAGTGTTAATCATTTCTAGAATTTTCTGATGGAATTTTGGGATTTCTTATGCATACTACCATATAATTTGCAAATAGGGATAGTTTGACTCCCCCCCTCCCTGCCAATTAGTACCCCCTTAAATTAATTCTCTTTTCTAATTTCTCTAGCAAGAGTTTCAAGAGCTATATTGAAAAGAAGTGGAGATAGTGGACATCCTTGTCTGGTTCCTGATTTTAATGGGAATGCTTCCATTTTTCTCCATTTAGAATGATGCTGGCTGTGCGTTTGATGTGCGTTATGTTGAGGTATGTTCCCTCCAGTTCAATTCCCTCTAGGATATTTTTTTCCTCATTAAAGTTTTATTTAGTAAGACAAAGAACAAAGTCTTCCAATTTTATCTGAAGTAAATTTTTTTTTTTGGTCTTTTTGAGACAGGGTCTCTCTGTAGCCCCAGCTGTCCTGGAACTCACTATGTAGACCAGGCTGACACTGAACTCACAGAGATCCACCTGCCTCTGCCTCCCGAGTACTGGGATTAAAGGCATGCCCCACCATGCTGGCCTTCTGAAGCAACATTTTTTTTTAATTTTTTATTTTTAAATTTATTTATTTAATAACCATATAATTAGAAGAAGCATTTCATTACAACAGCATTGACATATTCCATAACAATTTCCAGAGCTAAGATGCTTCTCTTTCACAATTGGCTGTAAATTTTTAGGTTTACAGTTGAATTAATACAGTTATACAATATTGTACTCTGTATAAACCCTATA
>NW_008357039.1:281232-284258 GCF_000622305.1 Nannospalax galili
GTTGTCAATATTCCTTTAGATAAGATTGGGGTCTGCTGTTCATTTTCCCAGTTCTATGCTGGGTTACTATCTGGGAGTCCCTTTGGCCACCCTGGCCAACAACTCAAAAGAAGGTATCACTTGTCTGGCATTGTTGGGTCTTATGCAGCCTTTAGCTATGCATATGGACTCTTAAGAAATTATATTCACCCCTTTAATCTTTGGTTAAACTTTCCTTTCCGGTGTTTAAGGCTGTAGAGTTCGTCCAGATAAACTGATTTATTTTACTCTTAAGGCTGTTTGAGGATCTGTTCCTCAGGGGTCATATGGGCTTGGGAGGAGCCCCTGGCTCCTTTCTTTCACCAGTTCCACCTATGTGAAGATAAGTCAAAGGTGCTACTCGACTACGGTTGGCTTCACTAGGAAGCATGGAGGAAATGATTCCTCTGTGTTGACCCTCCTCTTTACAGACTGGACACTGGTTCAAGTCCATCTGGTGGGGTCTCCTCAGCCTTCTTGATCAAGAGTACAGGTGACCCACCACCATTATAAGAGCCTTTGAGAGATGCTCATAATCCCCTGGAACTAGTCGACCTAGGAGTGCAAGGCCCTGGAACAGGTCGACCTAGGAAGGCAAGGAGCAAAAAGTGTCCTTTATGTCCCTCTGACCAAATTATTATATACCTCAAAGTATGTCTGTTAAACATCAAAGAAGGTTATTTCCACCAGTCTAGTACTTTTAATTACTGTGTACCATGCAGATAAATCTTGTTCAAAGACCAATTATTCTCAGATAAACCTTACTGAGACATATATTTCTTGATCTGGTATGTATAATTTGTCAGTAGGTTGTAGGAGTAATATGGTTCCCTCTGGTTTTCAAAACTAGCTAGGCATTGTTTATCTCTCACATTTTCTCACCCCTCCATCCTGGTTTTCCCACTTAAGGTGCCCCCATCCCCCTTTTCTCCCTTACTAATACCCTTCTCCTATGCTCCTACCTCTTTTGAGCTCCTTTCTCCTTATCCCCTAGGTTCCTTGTATACCTTCCACTCCCCCTTCCCTTAAACTAACCCAATTTTTATCCATATCTCCCTTATTAAGGCCTGTTACCTACTGTTCTTCTCTTTCAGGTTATTTCTTTTCCTTTACCTCTCTGTTTCCTTTCCATTATGCTGGTTCCTGTAGTTATGTCTGGTTGTATACTTATTTATCAGAGTCTGGTTCTAGGATCCACATATGAGGGAGAACATATGTCGATTTTTTTTCTGAGTCTGCATTACTTCACTTAGTAAAACAGTTACTAGTTCCTTCCATTTACCTGCAAATTTCATGATTTCATCTTTCTTTACTGCTGAGTAAAACTCCATCATATAAATGAACCACATTTTCATTATCCACTCATCAATTGAGGGACACTTAGGTTGCTTCCATCTCTTAGCTATTGTGAAAAGATCAGCAACAAACATGGATGTACAAGTGTCTCTGCAATAGCATGAGTTCTTTGGGTATGTACCAAGGAGTGGTCTAAATGGGTCAAATGGTAGGTTCATTTTTAATTTTTTAAGAATTCTCCACACTGCTTTCCATAGGGGTTGAACCATTTTGCAGCCCCACCAGCAGTGTATGAGTATTCCCCTTTCCCCACATCCTCTCCAACATTTGGTATCATTTGTTTTCTTGATCTTAGCCCGTCTGACTAGGGTAAGGTGAAATCTTAGTTTTAAATTGCATTTCCCTAATTATTAGTGATGTTGAACATCTTTTAAGATGCTTCATAGCCATCTTTACTTCTTCTTTTAAGAACTCTCTCTTCAGCTCCTTAGCCCATCTTTTAATTGAGTTGCTTCTTGTCTTGGTTCTCTGTTTTTTGAGCTCATTATAAATTTTGATTATTAAAACTCTGCCGGATGTGTCACTGGTGAAGATTTCCTCAAATTCTGTGGGTTTTCTGTTTGCTTCCTTGGTTGTCTCCTTTGAAGTACAGAAGCTTTTTAGTTTAATGAGGTAACATTTGTTAATTCTTGCCCTTGTTTCCTGAGCAATTGATGTCCAGTTTAGAAAATCCTTTCCTATGCCTATATCTTGTAGGTATTTCCCAATGTTTTCCTCTAATAGTTTCAGAGTTCCAGGATTTACACTGAGGTCTTTGAGCCATTTGGAATTGACTTTTGTGCAGGGTGAAAGACAAGGGTTTAGTTTCATTCTTCTACAAGTGGAGATCCAGTTTTGCTAGCACCATTTGCTGACATGCTGTCTTTGCTCCAGTTAATGTTCTTGGCCCCTTTGTCAAATATCAGGTGGCTGAAATTGCATTTGCTCATATTTGGTCTTCGATTTTGTCCCATTGGTCTATAGGTCTATTTTTGTGCCATTACCGTGTTTTTTTTTTGTTTTTTTTTTTATGATAGCTCTGAAATACAGTTTCAAATCTGGTATAGTAATCCCCCTGGCATTGCTCTTGGTGCTCAGGGTTGTTTTGGCTGTCCAAGGTCTTTTGTGCTTCCATACGAATCTTAGGATAGTTTTTTTCCAATTCTGTGAAAAATGTCATGGGGATTTTGATTGGTATTGCGTTGAATCTATATATGACTTTTGGTAGGATGGTCACTTTCACAATATTAATTCTTCCAATCCGTGAGCATGGGAGGTCCTTCCATCTTCTGATGTCTGCCTCAGTTTCTTTCTTTAAAGATTTAAAATGTTCATTGTAGAGCTCTTTTGCAGCTATTGTGAACGGGAATGTTTCCATGTGCTCTTTCTTTGATTGCTTGTTATTGGTATATAGAAAGACTATAGACTTTTGTAGGTTAATTTTGTAACCTGCCACTTTACTGAATATGTTAATAATTTCTAGGAGATTTCAGGTGGAATTTTATGACATTTATTGACTTACGTATATTGAACCACCCCTGCATCTCTGGGATAGAGCAGACTTGATCATGGTGGATGATCTTTTTGATGTATGTCTGTATGTGGTTTGCAAATATCTTGTTGAGAATTTTTGCATCTATGTTCATTAAAGATATGGGTCTATAGTTTTCTTT
>NW_008357039.1:284990-286027 GCF_000622305.1 Nannospalax galili
GGAATTATTTCAATCTTTTTGTAATTGTGGTCTGATAGAATGCATGGAATTATTTCACTCTTTTTGTATTTGTTGAGGCTTCTTTTTGTGCCCCAGTATAGGGTCCAGGCACTGAATAGAATGCATATTGCTTGGTGCTTGGGTAGAATATTCAGTAGATGTCTCTTAGGCCCACTTGATGTGTGGTATTGTTTAATTCAGCTGTCTCTCTGTTAATTCTCTGTCCTGTTGACCTTTGTAATGAAGGCACGATCTTATTGAATTCCCCTACTATTAATGAGTTGTGATTAATCTTGGTCTTAAAGTCCTGCAGTACTGTTTTTATGAAGTTGGGTGTACTAGAGTTTTGGTGACTATATGGTCATGATTGTAATATCTTCTTGGTCAGTTGTTCCTTTGAGCAGGATGAAGTGGCCATCTTTATCTCTTCTGATTAGTTTTAGTTTTGAAGTCTGTTTTGTCAGATATTAGAATTTCAACACCTGCTTTTTTCTTAGTACCATTCTCTTGGTATATTCTTTTCTATCCTTTCACCTTAAGGTAGTGCCTGCCCTTGAAGGTGAGATGGGTTCTTGCAGACAACAAATAGATGGGTTTTGTTCTTAATCTGTTTGCCTAGTCTGTCTTTTGACTGGGGACTTCAGTCCATTAATATTTAAAGTTGTTAATGAACGATGGGTATTGAATCCTGCCATTTTATATCTGTTTACATTCTTGATATAGCTGTACATTTCCACAGTTATACCTTCATTGGAATTCTTTCCACAATACCTTGGGTATAGTCATTCCTTTCTTCAGCTCTTTGTATTGCTTCCAGAACTCTCTGAAGGGCTGGTTTTGTGGACATGAATTCCTTCAGCCTATTTATGTCATGGAAGATTTTTCTTTCCCCTTTGACTATAATAGACATTTTGGCTGGGTAAAGTAATCTGGGTTGGTATCTCTGTTCATTTAGAACTGGGGATACTTTGGTCCAGGCTCTTCTGGTTTCATAGTTTGCACTGAAACATCAGCTGTAATGCTGATAGGTTTTCCTT
>NW_008357039.1:286091-293176 GCF_000622305.1 Nannospalax galili
GTTCTGGTCCTGTCTGTTTGGTGTTCTGTATGCTTCTTGTATTTGTATGGGCACGTCTTTCTTTAATTTTGGGAAATTTTCTTCCACCATTCTGTTGAAGATCTCGTCCATGCCATTATCTTGGGATTCTCCTCCTTCCTGTATGCCTATCATTAGTAAGTTTTGTCTTTTTATGGTGTCACACAATTCCTGCATATTCCCATCTTGTGATTTCTTAAGTTTTTCATAATCTTTGCTGTGTTGTCTAGTTCATCCACTTTATCTTCCAGCCTTGATACTCTGTTTTCCATATCATTCATCTTATTGTTGAGGCTTTCTCTTGTCATTTCTAATTGGCTTACAGAGTGTTTCACTTTCTTCTTCATTTCAGCCTGAGTATTCTTCAATATTTCTCTTTTCTGAATTCATTCAGTTTATCCCTATCTTCCTTCAGTTCTTTGATTTTTTTTGTGTGGAGTTCTGCTACTGTTTCTGTCTTCTTGAATAAGTACTGTGGGTTGTAAATCTTCTTTGAATGTCTGGTAGAATTCTGCTCTGCATCCATCTAGGTCTGGGCTTTTTCCGCTTGGGAGATTTTATACTACTATTTCAATTTCCTTATTTGTTATAGGTCTATTTAAGCTGTTGATCTCTTCTTGGTTAGTTTTGGTGCTTTCCATGAATTCAGTATTTTGTCCATTTCTTTTAGTTTTTCAAGTTTTAGAGTGTAGATTTTTAGAGTAGTCCCTTTTAATATTCTGGATGGTTTTGCTGTCTGTTGTGATGTTTCCCCTTTCATTTCTGATTTTGTTGATTTGGATTTGCTCTTTCTTTCTTTTGGTTAACTGGGCTAGTGTCTGTCAATCTTGTCTATCTTTTCAAAGAAAAAAAACCAGCTCTTAGATTTATTGACTCTTTGTATTGCTTTCTTTTTAATTTCTTTTTCTATTTAATTAATTTATCCCTTCATTTTTGTTATTTCTTCTCATCTTCTGGGTTTGAATTTGGTTTGTTCTTGGCTGTCCAGAGTCTTGAGTTGTATTGTTAAGTCATTTATTTGTGCTTTTTATGATTTTTTTTAAATGTAGGCACTTAGAGCTATAAACTTCCCTCTTAGGAGTGCTTTTAAAGTATAGTAGAGGTATTGTGTTGTATTATCATTTTCATTTAGTTCCAGGAATACATTTCTTTCTTAATTTCTTCCTTGACCCACTCATCATTGAGCAGTGTGTTGTTTAATCTCCATGAGTTTGTGTAATTACTAGAGCTTCTTTTACTGTTGATTTTAAGCTTTATTGCATTGTGGTCTGATGGAATGCATGAAATTATTTCATTTTTCAAGTGCTTGTTGAGGTTTTTTATGTGCCACAATATGTGGTCAATTTTAGAGAAACTTCCATAAACTGCTGAATAGAAAGTGTATTCTTTGGTGGTTGGGTAGAGTATTTGGTAGATGTCTGTTAGGTCCTTTTGATGTATGATATCATTTACTTGACATGTCTATTATTTTTCCAGTTTACCTGTATATTGGAAATACAAGGATTCTAAGGCACCTACTATTATTGAGTTGGGGTTAATCTGTGTCTTAAAGTCCTGTAGTACTGTTTTGATGAAATAGGGTGCACCATTGTTTGGTACATATATATTCATGATTGTGATGTCTTCTTGGTTAAGCTTTCCTTTGATCAGAATGAAGTGACCTTTATCTCTTCTGATTAGCTTTAATTTGAAATCTATTTTTTCAGATATTAGAATTGCAATACATGCTTGCTTTTTATTGCCATTTGTTTGGAATATTTTTTTCCATGTTTTCACCCTAAGGTAGTGCCTGTCTTTAAGGTTATCTGAGTTTCTTACAGACAACAAATAGATGGATTTTTTTTTTTTTTGCTTAATCTATTCCAGTAGCCTGTGTCTTTTGACTGAGCAGTTGAGGTCACTTATGTTTATCATTGAACGATATGTGATGGTTACTGCAATTTTATTTTATGTTTGTGTTCTTGGTCCTATTTTGTGTTTTCATAATTATACCTTCATTTGTTTTCTTTCTGTTGTCTCTTGGGCTTACTCTTACCTTTCTTCAATCCTTTATATTGCTTTGAGTATTCTCTGTAGGCATGGTTTTGTGGACACAAATTCTTTCAGCCTATTCATGTCATGGAAAGTCTTTCTTTCCCCTTCAACTGTGATAAATATGTTTTCTGGGCAAAGTATTCTGGGTTGGCATCTATGATCATTTAGAACTGGCAATACTTTGGTCCAGCCTGCTCTGGCTATCAGAGTTTGCATTGAAAAGTCAGCTGTAATTCTGATGGGTTTTCCTTTATATGTGACTGTTGTTTTTGTCTTGAAGCATTCCGAATTATCACTTTGTTCTGTACATTTAGTGTTTTTACTATGATGTGCTGTGGCAACTTTCTGTTCTGTGTATGTATACGTGTATGCATTTTCTTAATTTAGGGAAATTCTCTTCTATAATTCTGTTGAAATCTGGTCAATGCCTTTGACCTAAGATTCTTCTCCTTCCTCTGTGCATTTAATCTTTTCATGATGTCCACATTTCTTGCATATTCCATTCCTGTGGTTGTTTATTTCCTAGTCTTGATATTTTCCATTTCATTCATTCTGTTGTTGAGACTTTCTTCTGTCATTTCAAATTGGATTATTGAGTTTTCCAATACCTTCTTCATTTCAGTCTATTTCTTCACTATATCTGTGTCTTTCATGAATTCACAGTTCAAATCCTGAATTTTTTTGTCATTTCATTCATCTGTATGTTTGTGTTTTCTTGGGCTTCAGTCAGAAGTTTACTCTTATCCTCTTTAAGTTCTTTAAGTCGTTGGTGTGTTTCTTAAATTCAGTGAATTCTTTGATCACGTTTATGATTGCTCTTTTAATTCTGTCTTGGGTTTCCACTAGGAAGCTCTCATTGTAGAACTCTTCTACAGGGTTGCAGTGTTTGGTAGGGACATATTATTTTGGTTTTTCATATTATTATTTTTCATTGTGGTTTGAGCATATGGATTTATTTTGTTGCTTGTGATTCTGGTATGAAACTCAAGCCCACCTTTGTTGAGTTGAAGTTTGATTCTGTTTGTGTTACTGATGCAACTTGGTGTCTTTCTGATCAGGTATGAAAAATCAGTTGCTCTGGGCTTCAGATTCTCTCTTTTGATCTCATATTGGAGGGACCAGAAGGATCCATACATGCTGCTCAGGAGCTCTCCAGGAGAACAAATGAGCCCTGGCTAGTTAGAAGGAGCCCTGTCTCATTAGACACACTCCTGTAGCCTCAGCAGGATGGGGTCAAGGCCTAAGGAGAGGGGATGAGAACAGCTAGTCTCTACTATCCAGCAGGGAAGCCTGAACCCTGGAGCAGTGGGTGAGGCTAGAGATGATCCCAAAGCACATTATGGAAAAGAAAACAGAACAATTTCATAAAGAAGAAACCCAACAAACAGTGCTTCAGTCCAGAGATAAACGCAGCCAGCAGCAATGTCATGTAATATCTTTGGCAAAATACACTCTCAATATCACAGAATCAAAATGCTACATTACCCCTGTCATGTTCTTCCCCAAGACTCTCCCAGCATAACAAGGACAGCATGAAATAGAGGGGATATCCTGACAGTATCTTGTAATACAAAAAGAACATTAGGTTGCAAATTTTAAATCTGGATCTAGTGGGGATTATAAGTAATAACAATGTATCAGTATTGGCTCATCAGTAAGAACAAATATAACATTAAGAATAGAAGTCTGGCACCAGGCATGTGTGAAACATTTATAGTGCCCTTGATTTTTTCTCTAAATTAAAATATGCTTTAAAACATTTTAATTAGAAAAAGAGAAATTAGGCAAGTTATTTTTTTAATGTAATGATCTCTGGATTTGTCTTAGTCTTTCCTTATGTTACCGGACAGATTCCTCTACTTCTTGTCTTCTTGAGAGGAACTTCTTTCTAAAAGCTTGATCAGGTTCAAGCTTTAGCCTGAGCTCACAGCTGAACTCTCCCCTACTGTATGAAATACTCACAAATTCAATAAAAATTTAAAAATATTTTGGTGGCAAAAATTATCTATAAGTAGTGTGTGCATCGTAGTGAAATATATGAGGAAACATTAACAGACACCTTAGTATCCAGCTACTAATAAGACTAAGATTGATCCTTGGCTTATAGCATGTCTTCATTAACAGTATGAGACAGTTCAGCCACAAAGTTTTGAACTGCAAACCTCTGTGGGGTATTGGTAATGTGAAGGGAAGATGACAAAAATATGCATCAATTTGGGATGAATCATGCCACTGAGAAAGCTGGCTTGAGTTCTGCTGACTAATTAGCTCCTTGTATCTGAAGGACCCGTAAGTCTAATTGAGATATGCCTTCCAATAATCTAAATCCAAATGAAAGACAACGGAAAACCTAATCCTTTCCCAGACGTAGTCTTGAAGGCCAAATGCTAGAAATGCAGCAGAGCAGAATATAAATTGGTTGGATATTTGGAAGTTTGAAGAAATGGCCCAGCTTTGCCAACTTCACCTGGGACTTTGGCAAATCTCACTTATTTACAAATGAGTGCAGCAATAATGATTGTTTCAGATCTGGTTTCTTGAAAGTAGTCTGAAAGTTTTCTGGAAAATAGCTCTTGGAATATATGTTTTGGGGATGTGAAAAAGAAAATATTAAACACACTGAGAAACCACCTGCAATGTTACAAGTAAAGGCCCAGCTGATTCTGCAGAGAACTCTGGAATTGCGTTGATGCTTCAAACGCATGGCAGGTCAGGACAAGGAGTCTTTCCTTTTCTCAAGCCAAAGCAAGAAACCTTACATTTCCCTAACAGCCAATACTGCTTGGGTGATACTTCCTGGGAATGGACAAAGTCTTGAGCAAAGATGGTCTGTCAATGGGAGCCTCTTTTCTGATAGATGAATAAGAATATATTTATTAAATTAGCAATCTGGTTGTCCTTTGCAGGTGGATGGTGGTCCCATAATGGAAAGGCACAAAATTTTAGGTGCAGCTCTTCTCTAAGGCCAAGGAAAATTTCCCTAAAGAAATACAGCTTTGAGCAATTATTGCCTGGGTAATAGGTACTAACAAGGAAAACTGAGTGGAAAAAACAGCAGTCATCACAGTAACATGCCTCCAGTCTGAGAAGCAATGGACACGACACATGTGAAAACAGAGGCTTTGTTAAGATTTTTGCATCATCACATTTAGTTTCTGGAGTGAAAACCAGAAGGTATTACTGAGATTTTAGTATCAATATAGTCAGTTCTTAAAGCAGAAAGGAAAAGAAATCTAAATATGTATTTACATTGAGCAATACATATTTTTTGAAAGTTCTGTTATTCTGATCAGTGCATTCTTCCTAAATGAAGTAGATCAGGAACTCAGGGGTTTTTAACAGAACCTCTTCCTCCTCCTCCTCCTCCTCCTCCTCCTCCTCATCCTCTTCCTCCTCCTCCTCCTCGTCCTCTTCTTCCTCCTCGTCCTCTTCTTCCTCCTCTTTTCTGCCAGTTGCAATATTGTTAATATTTATCATTAGTTAGTTTGACTTTGTCACTTTAGGAAGCTTCTCACTTGGAATCAATTTGTAGATGTGAATATCTACCAAGGGGAAGACTGTTAGAAATAAGAACTTAACACAAGGGACCCAGAGAGTTTTACAGATATATAGACAAACCAGAGTTAGGGTTTGCCTGTGATCCTGTTCCAGCTGGGACTAAGTACCACAGCACATGTATTGATTGATCCCCTCACCCTTAGCTTTGCAGTTTGTGTGTTGTGGAAGCAAATTTGTCTCTCTGCCTTCTGCAATCCCTTGGCCCTTGAACAGCATGCTGAGAGAGGCAGAGCTCATCTGAAAGATACAGTGCACACATGGCCTTGGTGAAGGGCTGAAACCTCACTCTACCCCTCTTTGTACATGTATAGTCTAAATGTTGGAGAGGGATCTCACAGTCTTTCAGAGTTCACTGCTTTAACAGGATGAGATGGAAATCAGTGAAACTTGGTGTCTTTTCCCTCTCTGAATGTTCTCTAGATCCCGAGAGAGTCTATTTGTGCTAGTATTATCCTAAAAATCACTTTCAGTATCATTTGTCAGCACATTCTACATGTAAGCATGTTTAAAAGGTAATCATCCTGTTAGCATTATTTATTTTAAGTTTATAAAAGTAACACATCATTTATAGCAAGAAGCTGCTCTTTAGGGTAGAACTTTGAGGCTGAAGGTGAGGAGTGGTGGCGTGGGCCTGTGGGTGACAGTGCTAAGTGTTTAAAGGAACTGATGGAGGTTGCAGGGATCCAGCGCTGGCCTGAGGCACCACCTCTATAGAGGGTTGTAGGAGGAGGACACGGGTTCAGCCAGTTCTAAGCCATACCACCCAGGACCAGCTGTTGCCAGATCACTGTTATAAAGCAAACACTTTCCCCCTCTAGATGTGACTTGAACCCAAAAATAAAAACCATGAGTAGAAAACTCATAGTAAGAAAGACCTCAAAAAAGGGGACTGTGGAACCCGGCTTGGTGGCGCCATAATCCCAGCGCTCAGGAGTTCAAGGCCAGCCTGGTCTATGTAGCGAGTTACAGGACAGCTGGGGCTACAGGGAGACCCTGTCTCAAAAAGGACCAAAAATAAAAAGGGACTGTGAGTGCAGCTCCGTGGTCGGGCATTTGGCTGGCATGTGTGAGGTCCTGGCTTTGCTCCCTAGTGAAAAAGCCAACAAAGAGCAAACCAGCAAGAGCAGGGAGGCCAGAAAGAGAAGACGCGTCCATAGCCAGAAGACGAAGTCTCATGATGTTAGCTTTCTAAAGCTTTCGAGAGAATTCTATAAAATGTTTGCATTATTGAGCAGATAAATTTACAACAACTAATATAAGCAAAAGTATAAAAATGAAGCAATAACAAGTTAAAACTGAAAAATATCAATTCGATATCTGGAAAATAAAAATATAATGATATTCACCAAGTAAATATTAAAATGTATATCTCCAGACTGAACATAGCCTAAAACCTCCAACAGAAGATGATGCTAACAAAATAGTGTAGGAGAATTAAGGGAGGAGAGAGAGAGAGAGAGAGAGAGAGAGAGAGA
>NW_008357039.1:293233-294002 GCF_000622305.1 Nannospalax galili
TATATATATATATATCTCAAGCTTTGAGTTTTTAGATTGAAGTTTTACTTTGTGTGCTGAGAAAGGTAAGTAAAGTCCAATGTAGACATCTCAAATTGGAACTTCAGACCACTGGAGAAAGCAGGTACCTTAAAAGGTTTCAAGAACGCCCAGTAAAGGAGAGGAAATCTCTCTGTCCTTTCTGGGGATGGGAAGGGTCTTAATCTGCTTGGAGGCAGTTAATAGTAACTTCTGTAAATAGGCGAAAATTTTAGGTAGACACTTTTGCCTCAAATCTCTGTAATGGCTCAAGGAGTCTTTGGACACTCCCTGACGGTGGAGCCCTGTTAATTATGCTTTTTGTAAGAAACGTCCTACGAAATTTGTAACATTCTTCTGATGATTGTACGAAAAGTGGGTGGTCACAAAAATGTCTCAGAGAAGAGGCATCAGAAGGCTGCTCTAGTCCAGAATACTTGTCTGGTGACTCGCATGGTGATCTCTCTCTTTCTGTCTCTGTTTCTGTGTTTGTCTCTCTCTTTCTCTGTCTCCATTGTTCTTTCTCTCCCTCCTCTATCTTTTCCACCCAACTCTTTCTCTGCCTCTGTCTCTCCATCCCTTTCCTCTGTGTCTCTCCTCCTACCTCACATTCCTCTCTTTTGCCCAGATCCATTTCACAGTCTTATCTTTCCTGTTGTCTCATTTGACACATGCACCATCACTAATTTTCCAGCAAATGCACTGATTTTTTTTCTAAGGCAGTTATTTTTTCTTCTTACACTTTTTGTAA
>NW_008357039.1:294660-295272 GCF_000622305.1 Nannospalax galili
CAGAAAAGAACACTGAATCCCCTAGAACTGAGGTTAGGGATGGTTGCTAGCCACCATGTGGGTGCTGGAATTTGAATCCAGGCCTTCTGGAAGAACAACCAGTGCTGTTAACTGCTAAGCCATCTCTCCAGCCCATAAGCTGTCTTTTCGTGTTATTTAGCCATTGTATATTTCATTGTTGACAATACTTTTGCTTTTTATTTTTTTTTCTTTTTAAAATTGTATTTAATAACCATGTAATTAGTAAAAGCATTTCATTACAACAGCATTGACATAATCAGGAGCAGTTTCCAGAGCAAAGATGCATCTCTTTCAAAACTGGTTGTAATTTTTAGGTTCACAGTGTTGAACTAATATAGTTATACATTATTGTACTCAGTATAAACCCTATAAGACATAAAACTGAATGAAGTTTTACCTTTTAAAAAGATCTCCAATTCATTATTAAGATACACAGTTTCATAGAGAAAAATTCATTTTTAATGCAATTAACACTAAGATGTTTGCACATGCATTTCTAGTCTCTATATATCTGATTATTATTAGTCACAGTCGGTTACTTTCTGAGCTCTTTGGCATCTGAGCATGGATATAAAGTCGTCAGGTAGATGT
>NW_008357039.1:297495-299341 GCF_000622305.1 Nannospalax galili
GAAGCATTTCATACAACAGCATGGACATATTCAATAACAATTTCCAGAGTTAAGATGCATCTGTTTCAAGATTGTCTGTAAATTTTTAGGTTTACAGTTAAATTAATACCGTTATACAATATTGTACTTAGTATAAACCCTATAAGACATAAAATTAAATGAGGTTTTAACCTTTAAAAAACATCTCCATTTCATTATTAATTAAGAGTTTCATGAAGAAAACTTAATTTTTAATGCAATTGACATTAAGATGTTTGCAAATGCATTTCTAATCTTTATATATCTGATTATTACTAGTCACAGTCAATTACTTTTTGAGCTCCTTGGCATCTGAGCATGGATATAAAGTCATCAGGTAAATTTTAATGGTAATGTTTTTCATATCTACTAATTATTAAGGAGCAAATTTTTATGCTTTGAAGAATTATTTTTTTCTTTTATTTATTTATACATCTACTTCCCAGGTAGCACCCTCCCATAGCCTCCCTCCCCCCTCTAGAGCCCTGATACTCTGGTATCCCTGCTACTGTCTGCTGTGTTGTCGGCCCCCCTAGCCATTCCTGACTACTTGCCCTTCTGGTGAATCTAGTCAGCCTATCTAGAGGTCTTTGTTTTAGGAGGGTCAGCTGTTCTCATTTAGCGGTAATCAGTTGTCTATATTCCTTTGGGTAAGATTGGGGTCTGCTGTTCATTTTCCCAGTTCTATGCTGGTTTACTATCTGGGAGTCCCTTTGGCCACCCTGGCCAACAACTCAAAGGAAGGTATCTCCTGTCTGGCATTGTTGCTTGTTATGTAGCCTTCAGCTATACATATGGACTATTATGAAATTATGTTGGCCCCTTTAATTTTTGGTTATACTTTCCTTTTGGGTGTTTAAGGCCATAAATTTGGTCCAGATAAACTTATTTATTTTTACTCTTAAGGTCGTTTGAGGATCTGTCCCTCAGGGGTCATATGGGCTTGGGAGGAGCCCCTGGCTCCTTTCTTTCACCAGTTCCACCTATGTGAAGATATCAAAGATCCTGCTTGACCATGGTGGGCTTCGCTTGGAAGCATGGAGGAAATGATTCCTCTGTGTTGACCCTCCTCTTTATAGACTGGACACTGGTTCAAGTCCATCTGGTGGGGTCTCCTCAGCCTCCTTGATCAAGAGGACAGGTGACCCACCACAATTATATGACATTTTGAAAGATGCTCATAGTCCCCTGGAACTAGTCGAACTAGGAGTGCAAGGAGCAAAAAGTCCTTTATGTCCCTCTGACCAAATTATTATAGATTTCAAAGTATGTCTGTTAAATGCCCAAGAAGGTTAGTTCTGCCAGTCTGGTATTTTTAATTACTGTGTGTCATGTAGATAAATCTTGGTCAAAGATCAGTTGTTCTCAGATAAACCTTACCTAGACATATGTTTCTTGATCTGCTTTGTATAATTTGTCAGTAGGTTGTAAGAGTAATATGGTTCCCTCTGGTTTTCAAAACTACCTAGGCATTGTTTATCTCTCACATTCTCTCACCCCTCCATCATGGTTTTCCCAATTATTAGGGTGCTCCCATTTCCCCCCTTTCTCCCTTACTAATACCCTTCTCCTATAGTCCTACCTCTCTTGAGCTCCATCTTTCCCTTTATCCCCTAGGTTCCTTGAATACCCTTTCCTTAAACTAACCCAATTTTTATCCATATCTCCCTTATTAAGGCCTGTTTCCTACTGTTCTTCTCCTGTAGGTTATTTCTTTTCCTTTACCTCTCTGTTTCTTTCCATTATCCAGGTTCCTGTAGTTTTGTCTGGTTGCATACTTATTTATCAGAGTCTGGTTCAAGGATCCACATATGAGGGAGAACATATG
>NW_008357039.1:299601-300588 GCF_000622305.1 Nannospalax galili
CGTCAAATGGTAGGTTGATTTGTAGTTTTTTAAGAGTTTTCCACACTGCTTTCCATAGGGGTTGAACCAGTTTGCAGCCCCATCAGCAGTGGATGAGTGTTCCCCTTTCCCCACATCCTCTCCAACATTTGGTATCGTTTCCTTTCTTGGTCATAGCCAGTCTGACTGGGGTAGGGTGAAATCTTAAAGTGGTTTTAATTTGCGTTTCCCTAATTATTAGTGATGTTGAACATCTTTTAAGATGTTTCATAGCCATCTTTACTTCTTCTTTTGTTCAGCTCCTTAGTCCATCTTTTAAGTGGGTTGCTTCTTGTCTTGGTTCTCTGTTTTTTGAGCTCGTTATAAGTTCTGGTTATTAAACCTCTGTCGGATGTGTCACTGGTGAATATTTCCTCCTATTATATGGGTTTTCTGTTTGCTTCCTTGGTTGTCTCCTTTGATGTACAGAAGCTTTTTAGTTTAATGAGGTCCCATTTGTTAATTCTTGCCCTCGTTTCCTGAGCAATTGATGTCCGGTTTAGAAAATCCTTTCCTGCACCTATATCTTGTAGGATTTTGCCAAAGATTTCTTCTAATAGTTTCAGAGTTTGAGGCTTTACATTGAGGTCTTTGAGCCATTTGGAATTGACTTTTTTGTGCAGGGTGCAAGATAGGGGTTTAATTTCATTCTTCTATAATTGGAGATCCAGTTTTGCCAGCAACATTTGCTGAACATGCTGTCTTTCCTCCAGTTGATGTTCTTGGCCCCTCTGTCAAATATCAGGTGGTTGAAATTGCATTTGCTCATATTTGGGTCTTGGGTCTTCAATTTTGTCTCATTTGTCTTTGGGTCTATTTTTGTGCCAATACCATGTTGTTTTTATGACTATAGCTCTGAAATACAGCTTGAAATCTGGTATAGTAATCCCCCCAGCATTGCTCTTGGTGCTCAGGATGGTTTTGGCTATCTGAGGTCTTTTGTGCTTCCATATGAATCTTAGGATAGTT
>NW_008357039.1:300713-300992 GCF_000622305.1 Nannospalax galili
CCATCTTCTGATGTCTTCCTCAATTTCTTTCTTTAAAGATTTAGTCTGTCCATTGTAGAGCTCTTTAATGTCTTTGGTCAGGTTTACTCAGAGATATTTTATTTTTATTGCAGCTATTGTGAATGACAGTGTTTCCATGTGCTCTTTCTATGATTGCTTGTTATTGGTATATAGAAAGGTTACAGACTTTTGTAGGTTAATTTTGTAACCTGCCACTTTACTGAATGTGTTAATAATTTCTAAGATTTTTCTGGTGGAATTTTGTCGTCTCTTAAATAT
>NW_008357039.1:301275-302601 GCF_000622305.1 Nannospalax galili
ATATGTAGATTTAATTATGATGAGGTATGTTTTCTCCAGTTCAATTCCCTCTAGGACTTTGACCATAAATGCATGGTAAATTTTGTCAAAGGCCTTCTCTGCATCTATTGAGATGACCATGTGGTTCTTGTCTTTGAGCCCATTTATATGATTTATGACATTTATTGACTTATGTATATTGAACCATCCCTGCATCTCTGGGATAAAGCCGATTTGATCATGGTGGATGATCTTTTTGATGTGTGTCTGTATGTAGTTTGCAAGTATCTTGTTGAGAATTTTTGCATCTATGTTCATGAAGGATATGGGTCTATAGTTTTCTTTTTTGGTTGTGTCTTCACCTGGATTTGGTATTAGAGTGATGCTGGCTTCATAGAAGGAATTTGGAAGTTCTCCCCTCCATTTCCATGTTTCTGAATAAATTAAGTAGTATTGGATGTAGATCTTTAAATGTCTGATAGAATTCTGCCGTAAATCCATCTGGTCCTGGGCCTTTTTTAGTTGGAAGGTTTTGTATTACTGTTTCAATTTCTTTTTGTGTTATTGGCCTGTTTATGCTGCACTCAGAATTCTCAGGTACTGGGCTGCGAGTGTAGCTCAGTTGGTAGGATGCTTGCCCAGCATGCAGAAAGCCCTGAGTTCAATCCCCAGCACTGTATAAAACCAGGCATGCTGGCACAGGCCTGTAATCGCAGCACTTAGAAAGTGGAGACAGGAGGACCAGAAGTTCAAAACCATCCTCAGCTACATAGCAAGTTTGAGGCCAGCCTGGGCTACATGAGACCATGTCTCAAAAACATAATCAACAATTATAAGCTCTGTTCTGTTTGCACCTGTGTGTGACTCTAAGCATGTCACTTTAAACTCTCTGACCCTTTCTTAAACACTTCCTCTGTTTTGTTCTGCCTGCCTTCTGTTACGTTCAAGTGAAACAGTCTGCAGGCACTCTGAAAACTCTGAGGCGTTACAAAAATAAAACTTCGTACCTCAGTATATGGTCGATTTTGGAGAAGGTTCCATGGGGTGCTGAGTAGCAAGTATGTCCTTTGGTGCTTTGTTGGAATACTCGTTAGATGTCTGTTAAGTCCATTTGATATATGGTATTGTTTAATTCAGATGTCTCTCTGTTAACTCTCTGCCCTGTTGACCTATTTAATTGAGACAGTGGGGTATTGAAGTTGTCTACTATTAATGAATTGGGCTTAATCTGGGTCTTAAAGTTCTGTAGTATTGTGTTTTATGAAGTTTGGTGCACCAGAGTTTGGTGAATATATGTTCATGATTGTAATATCTTCTTGATTGTTTGTTCCTTTGATCAAAGTGAAA
>NW_008357039.1:303269-312331 GCF_000622305.1 Nannospalax galili
GGTGTTCTATATGCTTCTTGTATTTGTATGGGCATGTCTTTCTTTAATTTTGAGAAATTTTCTTCCATGATTCTGTTGAAGATCTCGTCCATGCCATTATCTTGGGATTCTCCTCCTTCCTGTATGCCTATCATTCGTAAGTTTGGTCTTTTTATGGTTTCACACAATTCCTGAATATTCCATTCTTGTGATTTCTTAAATTTTTCATAATCTTTGCTGTGTTGTCTAGTTTGTCCACTGTATCTTCCAGCCTTGATACTCTGGTTTCCATTTCGTTCATCTTATTGGTGACGCTTTCTCCTGTCATTTCTAATTGGCTTACTGAGTGTTTCACTTTCTTCTTCATTTCAGCCCGAGTGTTCTTCAATATTTCTCTTTTCTGAATTCATTCAGAAGTTTATCCCTATCTTCCTTCACTTCTTTGATTATTTTTTTTGTGTTCTTTAAATTCACTGAATTCTTTTATCATGTTTATAGTTGTTCTTTTGAGTTCCATGTCCTGCATTATCTCTAGGGGTTTCTCCTTTTACTCCTCTCGAGTACTATTGGCATTTGGTGGGGATATGTTATTTTGGTTTTTCATGTTATTATTTTTTCTCTGTGATTTTGACATGTGAATTTCTTTTGTAGCTTCTGATTCTTGTGTGAGAATCAGGCCTTCAAGTTTAGGTCTGCTTCTTTTTGTGAACTTTATGTGTGTTTGTAGTTTACTTTTTGGGCATGAAAAGCTAGTTAGTCTAAGCTTCTGGTTCTCTCTTGATTTATATAGGAGTGGCTGGATTGCTTTTGTCTTCAGGATTTCCCACAGAGGCCCAATTCAGATGTTTTCAGGCTTTCTCCTAAGGTCTGGATCCCTCCAGGAATGATCTTGGCCTCAAGAATTTGGGGCTTGGACTGGCCTGGGAGCAGGGCCCAGGAAATTGCTGGTCTAGGGAAGCTGGTGGCCATGCCACTGAGAGATGCATAGGAAGATGGGACAGGAAGAGGTCCCAAGGCCTCCTGGGGACTGCACTGAGGAGCTGGGGTGGTTTGGATGCAAAGGATCAGGAAGAGGAAAGGTCAGCCCCTGTGTCTGAGAAAAAGGCTGGTGGGTGGTACAGGCCCAGGAAAGAAGAGAGAGTTGAGGGCAGGGCCAGGCCCGGAAGCAATGCTCCTGGGGCCCAGAGAAGGTTTTTATGTTGGTCTGGATGAAAAGGATCAGGGAGCAGTATTGGTTCTCTAGGTGTCTGGGGCCCCAAGACAAGGAATGAGGCAGGGCCTAAACTTGGAGGAGAGAATGGCAGAGGAGATGGGAGGGTGAATGAGGCTGGGGGAGTCAAGGCATGGAGGGCACAATGGACTTACCCTGGAGAGAGGCCTGCGGGTAGGAGAGAGGCCTGCTTTGGGTTCTGCATGCCCAGGGAAGCAGAGGGAGAGGGAGGTGAGGGTGGGGCCAGGCCCAGAAGCAGTGCTCCTGGGGCCCAGAGAAGGCACTAAGTTGGATGCAAAGGATCAGGAAGCCTTATTGTTTCCCCAGGTGTCTGAGGCCCCAAGGTAAGGAATGGGGCAGGGCCCAAACTTGGAGCAGAGAATGGTGATGGAGATAGGAGAGTGAATGAGGCTGGGGGAGTCAAAGAGTACCTTGGAGAGAGGGCTGCAGGTAGGAGAGAGGCCTGCTGCAGGTCCTGCAGGCCCAGGGACAGTTTTTTTTTTTTTCCAGTTACTTATGGCACATTCTCTCTGTTACATCTTTGTAAAACTCTGGAGTCTATTCCTTTTCCTACCTAGTACCCTCACTACACTGCATATTGAATGCTTCCTCCTTAAAATAAAGACTCTGAAGTATCTAAGGAATGAGTAAGCATACATCTCTATTTTTAAAGAGCAGTTAGCCCTATGGTAAGCTCTCTAGAAGTCAAGTCATGCAGCTGAGTAAACTATGTATGAAAGTTAAAAGATAATTCACATATTCTTGTGTCCACCTGGAATTCTAGTACTCACCTCAAAGAATTTTATCAGCTCTTAGGTCTCCGTGTTCCCCGTTCATTCTGTCACAACACCCCTTCTCCATATCACACAGGCCTGTGTGTCTCACTAAGTTTGGAAGAAATATGGATCTTGTCTCTTAGCAGCTTAATATAAAGAATAAATCTGAAGTCGATTCATCCAGAACATCACAGCTAGTCTGTCTGCTCCTAGAAAAAAATAAAACAGTATAATACAGTTTTTATGAGCCTGGTGGCCAAAATTTCATTTTATATCTCATCCTAAAGGGATGACAAACAATCTTGTCAACAAGTTCGTACAAAGCGGCTCAGGAACTTTCTGTAAACCCCGATTATGTCGGCACATCTTCCAAACAATTTCCATTCCAGGAAGCATTTGGTGTATTATTAATAAACAGATTAGCTTTCCAATATGAGTCATAAATATTAAAGTTGATCAACTGTCCTCTTTTTGGTTCACCCCTAACCTTTCCCCCACAGTCTGGTTACTGTGCAAACTATAATAAAATTTGTGCATGCTTCTCCCTTCAAATCTTGGTATTATTTTGTTTCTATTCAAGCCCGTGAATAGAAGACAGATTTATATCATGATAAGAGCCCAGCAGATGCTATCCATAATGTTAACTACTTGTCATATGTAGAAATGTATTTTCTCTTGTGGGAATAGGATTTCTCATTTCGCCTTATTGTGGAGCGGTAATGTTTATTGTGTCTCAGCAAAAGTTCTGAGGCCTTCATGGGCTGATGTGCTCCCTCGGGAGGATTTACAGCTTCTGGTTTCTTGCAGTGGCTACTTCTCTGCCTTTAGCCTGGATGGCAGAGAACCTCTCTGGTAAGAGGTGTAGACAGTAAAGAAAGGTCAAATCATGCAGCTGTGGTCTGCTAATTTTTGTCATAGTCAGCGGGCAAGAGGCACTGTCAAAGATTTGAGAATCCTTAAAAGAATGCCCCAAGCCGGGTGTGGTGGTGCACACTTTTAATCCCAGCACTCGGGAGGCAGAGGCAGGCAGATCTCTGTGAGTTCAAGGCCAGCCTGGTCTACATAGTGAGCTCCAGGACAGCTGGGGCTACAGGGAAACCCTGTCTTAAAAAGACAGAAAAAAAAAAAAAAAAAAAAGAATGCCCCAGGGATACAGGTTAGGTAAACTAAAATGCTAGAGGCCAAGGGATGAGAAAAAGTGGCCGGTGGTTTTCATAACCAACCCTACCATGTGGTCCTGAAAGTCAAGTTCAAACCTAGGTGACATTGCTGACATTTCCAGGAAGTGTTCTTCTTCACGTTGGGCACTCTCTGCCCACCCCCCATCTTCATTCCTCTCAGTGATTACCAATGGCTGCAGAAAGCTTTGGGTTTAATAACTTGAGGAACTTATTAAAGATGTTAAGGCACTAATGAGGATTAATGTCAGTTTTCTGTACTTTTTTATAGTAATTTATAGTAATACTGATAAGTTAATTTCCTGCTAAGCTTCCAGCAGGTGTAACCTGGTGGGTACGAGGAGAAGTTGATCTGTGGCCCTCTTGTTTGTTCTCCACAGGTGAATTGTGAAGTGGTTTAATAAGGCAGGAAGATCATTGTTTAAGGAATTACAGAAATTTTAGTTTGGTTCTGGCTCAAACTTTGACTAGCAAAATGGACTTGAACAAGCCAAACAGATTTTATAGAAATCTGTTGTCTTCTCTGTAAAATGTGAGAACACAAAATACTTTGCTCACTTTAGTTGCAGCTCTTGGATTCCAGACTTGAAGGCATTAGTTTTCTGCGGAAGTATAACATGGTAGAAGAGTGTAAATGAAAGCAAATCCTGGTTCTCTTATCCACCAGCAAAACAGACAGAAGCAGTATCTCTGTGTACATGATTCTTCATTTATAAAGACTCCAGAGGCCATTGTGCTAAATACAAAACACAGAAAGAAGGGAAAATGACACACTACTGGTGGAGTGGGTAAGCTAGTTATCTGTTCACGTACTTCTTTGGTCTAAATATTTTCAAATAAGTGCTTGGAAAACATTTATAGATGACAAAGAAGTGAAGGAGAACACAGTTATTTGGAAGAATTTGAAAAAAAAAAAAAGAATTAGGGCCTGGAGAGTTTGCTCATCACCACGCTAACACACACATTCTCACTGGACCTAGAAAAAATCATCACTGCAAAAATTTGTGACCTTTTCTAGTTTGCAGCAAATTGTTTAAGGTTAATTAGAAATTCATATGGGAGAAAACCTATGCTGACTCTTGCCCCATATTTCATGGCAAGTCCATTCTAAATGGGTTGTAGATCTGAACGTGAACAGTTACAGCCCTGATTATTCGATTAAAACATCGGAGTATGATTTCATAATCTCAGAGTAGACAACAATTTCTTTTAAAATTATTAATCATGCTGGGCGTGGTGGCGCACACCTGTAGTCCCAGCACTTAGGAGGCAGAGGCAGGCGGATCTCTGTGAGTTCAAGGCCAGCCTGGTCTACATAGTGAGTTCCAGAACAGCTCGGGCTACAGGGAGACCCTGTCTCAAAAAGCAAAGAAAACCAAAATTATTAATCATAAAAGAAAGATTAAAAAGGAACATTTTTTTAAATTAAACATTTTAAAATCTGTTTTCAGCTCTGTATCTGGAAATAAAAAGATCAGCTACAGAATTCAGGAAGGTATTCGCAATACATGAATTTATTAACATATCTATACCCAGGATCAATTTGAGAATATCCAATAGAGGAAAAAAGCAACTGCCTTCAACAGGCAATTCACTAAAGGGTTACTAACACTGCCAACAAATTTGTCTAAAGATGCCCAGTACCACTGTTCCTCACAGGTGTGGGGGTCAAACTTCAGTACATATGACGTTCACTTTTGATTGTTGCTCTAAATGGATTAAAAAACACCTGGCAAATTCATGAGGTACTTTTGGATAGTGAAGGTGTTTCCAGAGAGGCTTAACTGAAGATGAAGATTCACCCTGGACATGGGAGCACCATCTCGTCGGTGCCAAAGGCCAAGCTGGGGCCTGTTCCATGCACTCCAAGCCATGATAGCTGCATTCTGAACTGTGAGCCAGAGTAAGCCCTCCTCCATGAAGTTGCTTTATGTGAGGTATTTAGTGGCAGCAAAGAGATCTGGAACTAATGAGCACCATAATCGGTGAAATGAAAAGCTTGAAAACGTGCTGTCGGCACGATGGTGGAGCACAGGGAGGCCTCACTCCCTGCTGGTGGGAGTGTACCTGGTGCAAGCAACCCTTTTCAGAACCTGGCCATATCTACCAAAGCTGAAATTATGTGACCCTCAGGACCCAGCACCCCCATTCCTAGGTAAATACTTAGCAACTAACTTGCACGTGCACACAAATATCCACAGGGGGAAAATCTACAATATCCTTAAGCGAGAAAAAATATCTTAATGCCCATTTAAGTGAAACAGATAAATAAGTTCTGCATGTTAGTGCACCTGTGTTACCATGTACACACATGAGATCTCATACAAAAACATTGGGGCAGCTCTGTGCAAAAGAACACATACAGATCTAAGAAGCATCTTAATTGAAAAAAGTCAGCTACAAAAAAGAATATTGTGGAGAGCCACAGCCTCCGCCGCCATTACAAGATGGCGCCGGTATCCGGACCTTCTTAAAAGTAAACATCCTGCCACACCCATAAGGGGCGTGCACAAGAGCCTGCTTTCCCCCGCCTCCTCCCGTGGCGTGATCTCCAGCAACCAATCCGCTTCTTATGATCTCCAGCAACCAATCCGCTTCTTATACATCATAAATGGGACCTTTGGGGCATATATAAGCAACAGCTCTCCCACTTCTCGGGGTCTTTGGTCTTCAGTCTTCAAATAAACTGCTGCAGAAGGATCCTGATTTGTCCTCCCGCGTCGTTCTTGCTGGCGAGACGGAAAGCGGTCGGGGACAGAATATAGTGTCTCATGACTTTTATATGAAGTTTAAAAGCAAAAAACTAATTTATGTTGTTAATTGTTAAAATAGTGGTTAATTTGTAGAAAAATGTTACTGGGATTGGGCATGTAGGGAGTTTCTGGAGTTAGGATAATTTTCTATCCTTTGATCTGGGTGTTAGCTACACTGCTTTATGAATATTTGATTAATGAAAATTCACTTACATAGGTTAGTTATGGTAGATGAACCTTTTATATGTTTGTTATACTTCAGCGAAAAGTTTGGGCTAGAGAGATGACTCAGCAGTTAGGAGCTACTAGTACTCTTCCATAGGATCATTTTCCAGCACCCACATGCAGTGGTTCACACAGTTTTTAACGTCAGCTCCAGGGTATCCAGCATCCTTTTCTGGCTTCCATGGGCATGCACGTGTGTACACACACACACACACACACACACACACACACACACATACGCACCCCACATGCTCTCACACCTACACTTACATTTGCGCATACATTAAGAAAATTGTTAGACTCTTTTTAGATTACTCCTGTGACTTACCTAGCATTCTTCACCCCCCAGAGTGCTTACAGCCTGTCACACTTTCTCCATCTTTAAGGTAGAACCGTTTCACACAATGAAAACTAGGTTTCGTTTTTTGTCTCTTTTGGCTCCCTTTCCAGTTCAGCATGGTCTGTTGGTCAAACATGTTCTAGCTGCCAGCAACACAGTGGTAAAAATGATTGTTTCCTGATTTGAACAATGCTGCATTTTGCTTGAATATTTTTAATATGAAGACAAATACCTCAGTTGAACCAACATAAGCCCAAATTTCTCTTTCAATTTTCATATAGGAGATTGCTAAAAGGTAACAATAGCATCAGCCATACTTGATGATGAAGTTAAAGACTGCATAAACATCCCTCCTGGTCTTTTCTTTACTGGTGACCAGTAAAGTGGAGAGTAGATCTATCAGGTAGCTAGGAGACTGTTGAGCTCAGAAGATTTTATCATTAAGTAACTAGGAAGAACCTTATCAGGACAGTGTTTTAACAAAGCTCAGAAATGCCCACACTCAATGTTCTTCAAGCCTAACTGTAGAGTTTTAGTTTCTCATTGAGATTTTTGATTCCCAATCAGCTTAGACGTAAGCTGTCAACGTAGTTCTTTATGCATTCCCATTTGACATACAGCTTACACCTCACTGGTGATTGCTGGCCAGTCCTCAGTGCTCCTGGTGACCATCTTGCCTGAAGTTCTCACTTGAAGAGACACTCCTGCATTATTACAATTTGAAAGCTAATTCCTATAATGTCTTTGAGTCTTAACAGGAATCTGTGCACCACAAAGGTGGTTACCAGCATAAGTATTAGAACACAGTGTTTCCAGAGGAAAGAATAAAGACGACGTAAACTTTTTTTTAATTCCCTGGAGATTGGTGCAACCCCCAAAGCGAATGGATTCTGATGAATCTGTAAGCTGACCTGGCTTCATATATGTTCCCCAAGAAGCAGGGAATTACCCAGAAACTTCCAAGTTCCATTCAACATTCAGGGTGGATGAGTAAATGGCCGGGGCTGAAACTTGTGCTCAGTAATTTTCAATCACTATGTTCTTTAAGGATTATCAAAAGCCTTCCTTAGCAGACAATTGACTTCACTATCTTAATATATCTCATAGACTGCACAATGAAGACATGAGAAAATGTACCTTTGGTGGTTAGTCTTACAGCTTTGCCCCAGATCTTGTCAATTTTGTCATGGTTGAGTGGTGACACAGGAATTCAATTACCTCAGAAAGTAGAAAGTAGATCTTTGCAGATTACACTTAAGGCCATTAATGACTCAGTGACATCTGTTATAGTAGCAGTAAGAATAATAGTGGGAAGATCTTAGCAGTACACAGGGCTTACCATATGCCAGACACTGTGCTGTTTTCAAAACTACAATTATTTATTCTTTGCAATCTACCATATGATGCACTTTTTAAAAGGTTTAAATGGCATAATTGACAGCATTAAACCATACATACCACAAGAATATGGTCTAATGAGTTTTGACGTAAATACCCACCCATGAACCCATCACCACAGTCAAGATGAGGAGCTTTTCTCCCTCTATAAGTGATCTCATGCTCCCCGTGATTCTTCTCCAAATGTTTCTTCACCTACCACCTCTATCTGACTACTGATCTGCTTTCTACCATGATCCATCAGTTTGTGTTTTCCAGAACTTTCTATTAAATAATAGAGTTTTGAGGAGGAATCTGGCTTATTTTACTCAATATAATTGTTGTTAGATTCATTCATATTGTTCTGTGTATCCATAATTCGTTCCTTTTTTTCTTCTGTGTAATTGTAAAGACATACGACGTTTTGTTTATGTATGTATCTGCTAACAACATTTACTATTATGTTGCTATCATTGCTGTAGGGTCCAGTGTGAGGTTATTAAAAATAAGGCTTCTATGAAATTTGGGTACACATCTTGAATACATATGTTTTTACTTTTCTTACAGAAATATCTAGAAGTCAAATGGTTGGGTTATGTGATTTGTTCACCCGTTTAAAAATCAACAAACTGCTCTGCTGGTTGGTATGCAGTTTTGCTCTGGCAGTTGGACTTGAAGCGCTTTCCTGTTTCAGCAGTTTCTCTTTATTGTATGTACTGATACAACGTAGCAGCTCCCCCTTTTCTAAATTTGCATTTTCCCAATGCCCAGTTATGCTTCACATCGTCCACGTGCTGCTTTCCTGCTGTTTATCTTCTCTGGTTTCGTGCTTTTCCATATGTATTTTGTTCATTTTTGAGGCTTGTTTTTCTGTTGTGCACTTTTTAAATGTAAGATGCATGAAGGGCTCTGAAAAATAAGCAAGTGACCTCTAGTCATGAACAGTGTGTTATCAGAAACATCTAACACCAGCCCTCTTACTATAGGTTAATATTGCTTTCATGTTTGATAAATTTCATAATGTACCTGACAGATGAGGCCTAGGCCTTTGCTCTACTCTGTGGGGATGAGAGCAAAGCTTTCGTTGGGTCATCTCATCTCCATTGTGTAAGTGTGCCATCACAGCACCCACGTATCCATGCCTTCATTTCCTTTTAACAACGGGGAATGGCGGGGGGGCGGGGAGGTGGCCCCCCTCTACAGAGCTGTGATGCGGCTCCAAAT
>NW_008357039.1:313034-352705 GCF_000622305.1 Nannospalax galili
GGCCCCCCTCTACAGAGCTGTGATGCGGCTCCAAATTGTTTATACTTTTTCTAAAGGAGAGAGGACTATCCGGGACTGTGTTAGATTTATCTGTCACTTTATATTCTTTTGTGATTTTATTTTCATTCTGAAGTTGGAGTAGGAGACTAGTCAGAGATATGTGCGGAGCGTGAGAAAAAGAACTGTATGAGGTTCTTAGGAAAACCCCTAAATATCCTTTAAATATATGCTTTTATGATTATACATAAAGGATAATAAACATTTTGCTACCTAGACCTGGAGCCTATCATTATACAAAAGATAATCGCTACTGTTTATGTAGAAGGATTTGTAGAAATCCAAATGGGAAATGGATAAAATTGAGCTTTTTTCTCAGGTACCTGAAGCCCATCTAGGGCTAAAAAATATATACCCATAATTCTCTGTTATCACGCAAAGTCAGGTGAAATGAGTAGGAAGCAAAGACTCCTTCTGCATAAAGAAGATGCTACAGCTGAACAAGGAGAGAACTGAGAAGCTGGCATTTGAGACTGTGCAACAGTGTTACTGAAACTACTCCCAAGTTAAGGTAGATTACATCAGCTGTTTAATTACACAGTCATAAGCTGCATTTCCAAAAGCTTAGAAGATCCTTCTAGGTGGCATTTTGTAATGCCAGTGGTAGCATTCCCATGACAACCTATCCTGAAGGTCTCCAACACTAGCTTGGTCTCTTCACTTCTGACATTAGCTTCCGTACTAAGTGCCGATTCCACAGGTTAGGTATTGAGCACCACAAAAATGCCCACACATCAGATACCAGCTGCAAGCAGGTCACTAAGCTAACCACACATACTTCAGCCCGCTGGCTTCCAATTCAAAGGTTAAAACAAATGTTTTTTCTCAGGCTTAATTAGTTGGAATGACCCACAGAATTCAAGAAAGTGTCTTATAACTATTATTCTATTGCAAAGGCTATAATTTAGGAACAGCCAAATGGAAGTGGTCTTAGGGCAAGGTAAGGATAAAGGTGTGGAGCTTCCATGCCTCATCTAGGCAGACGACCTTCCTAGCACACTGACATGTCCATCATCCTGAAGCCCCGTAAACCACAATGTTTATGAGTTTTTATGGAGGTCCCATCTCAGGCATTATCAGATCATTAGGCCTCCGGATTGAACTCACTCATCAGCTCCTGTTCTCTTCCTGGAACAGACCCCCATCCCAACTACACAGTCACATATTTGTTTTTTCTGGTGAGCATCCCCTATCCTGAAGTTGCCTTAATCCTTCCTCCCCCATGAGACATCTCATTAATAGTCAAACCCTAATAAATCCAGCAGTTTTAGGAGCTTCACAAGGAACAGGGATCAAGACCAAAATACTTTTACTGGAACTTCCCTTGTAGGCCTCATTTCTTCTCTGTTTCTTTCACATGTCCTGCTTGGAACAATGAATGTAGGTGTTGAGACACTGGGCCTACTCCAAGGGAAAGATCTGAGAGCACTCGATGTTTCCAAAGCTCCCTTTGAGCTCTGGTCCTCTCTCACCAGAGGAGCAAGCTCCAGTTGCTGGAGACTTCTTTTGTTGTTATTTTTGCTTTTGAGATAAGGTGTCATTGTATAGTCCAGGCTAACCTCTACATGACAATCCTCGCACCTCCATGGCCTCAGTGCTGGGCTTACCAGCACATATAACCGTGCCCAGCAGGTGGAAGCTTCGTGAGCCTGGTTTTCAGAACAAAGCCCATTAAAGAAAGCTTTAACCCCAAACGAAGCTTAACCCTGCTGAGTTTAGCTAAATCCAGCAGAGCCACAGTCAGCTACAGATCTATGAGTAGAAAGTGTTTTATTTTATAGACTCCTGAAAATTTAGACTTGCTTGCTGCCACAGTAAATGCTAACATATATTCTTATATAGATACATGTGTGTCATATACAGACATATTTGCAGCTAGTAGGACACACACACACGCACACACACACACACACATACACACACACACCTGGGCATATATCATTCTTGCTTACCCTTGACTTTCTACTCTACCCTGAACACAGTTCTGTACGCTAGAAAGAAATCACTCTTCACTAATTTCAGAATTACCATCCATTTACATTCTTTTTTGTATCTTGGGTTTTAAGCTGAATTTAAAAGTAATTCAGTGTAAATTCTTAGACCCCTTTCAGACTCCTTTAATTCCATAAAGGGAGGGGAGACGAATCTGAGCTGTGCATTAGCTGCTTTTCCTATCACTGTGACAACAGAAACAATTTCAGGGAGGAAAGGTTCTTTTGTCTCACATTTTCTCAGGTTTTAGTCCATCCTAGTGGGCAAGGGCTGTGGGAACATGAGGCAGGGACAGTCCATGTGGTCACAGTTTGGAAGCAGAGACCACAAGCCAGAACTGGGGATCAGTGTAACTTTCAAAGGCCTTTTCACAGTGACCTTCTACAAGTCAGCTCCCACCTGCCAATGCTTCTTAACCTTTCAAACCGTGTCACAGTCTGGGGAACAGGCACTCAAAACAAGAGCTTGTGATGGATATTCAAGACTCAAACCAGAGCAAGTTGGCACCCAAATGTCTCCAGTGTTACCTATTTGGGGTGCCCCTTGCCAATGGTCTTTCTCCAGTTCTTAGGTAAATTTAGCTCTTTCCTGAATGTAAACTTGACTGTCACTTTCATAGGAAAAGTCGATTTCTTCTATCTGTATCTTCTTTGCCATTAGTCTTTTTAGCCTTCCTTCAGCCCTAGAATCATAACAACCAATGAACAACCCATAATCTTAAGGACTTGAAGTAATTTTGCTTTTGAACTCCCCCTAATTACAGTTTTTATTAAGTTGTTTGTTTGTAGTTGAGTTTGGACCTGAGGCTTATGAAGGAAGTGCTTTATTTCAAAGGAAAATGCAAAGCTGTTGGCAAACTCAGGGGACTGAGTCTATAAATAGCTGAATTTCAATAAACCCAGATTAATAGTTTTCTCTTTGAACCCCATTATGTCCTTTAATGTAATATAACATTTAGGTTTTTATTTTTATTTTTTTGAAATGCCTGTATTTTGAGAATTAGATTTTCAACCAGTTTTAGCTCAAGCCATCAAAATTACTTTTTTTTTTCTATTTTGGTGCTTATGTCATTGACGTTATTGCTGGAGATTAGTAATTTTAGGTGGAATCTCTCCCATGAGTTATCATTTAATGAAAAATAAATGATAATGATTTCGTCTGCCTTTCTGAGCAGACTGAAAACAAAATGCCTTAGGAAAATAAGCTGTATGTATCAATGGCGTTTTCTCTACCTGTGCTTAGAGAAAAATCTTTAATTACTGGAGATAAGCTAAACGCCCTTTGTTCCCGAAAGGTGGAGATGTTTCTTATAGTAGAGAGCTTATAATAACAACACTGGGTTCCTGTCTGTCCTTTGGATTTCAGCAACTTTCTCAAAAAAAATAGTGATATTCAATAGAAACAAGACACATGAGGTTTGAAGCCTGCTCAAAGCAGCACACCACTCTTAAAACGTGGCTACTGTGTGGCAAACCTTGGCAATCAGCATTTTGTAAAGCAAAGCTCCTCTTTTCCCACACACGCACACACACACACACCACTCATATATACATTCACACCATATACCACATTCTCTCTCTCTCTCCTCTCTCTCTTCTCTCTCTCTCTCTCTCTCTCTCTCTGCCTGCTCAAAGCAGCACACCACTCTTAAAACGTGGCTACTGTGTGGCAAACCTTGGCAATCAGCATTTTGTAAAGCAAAGCTTTTATGCATATGAGTGTAATGCCTGCATGTATGTGAGTGCACTCATGTCATGCAATGCCCCCAGAGGTCAGAAGAGGCCACTGCATCCTTCAGAACTGGAGTTATGGATGGATGATTGAAACCCTGTCCTCTACAAGAGCAGCCAGTGTGCTTAGTTGCTGGGTCGTCTCTCTGGCCCCCTCCCTGACCTTTCTAAATTGTGTCGTCTAGGAATCAACAATGACTGAGTGGCGGCTGATCTGTTGAGAAGCAGAACATATGAGGTTTCAGACTGACGTTTTTTAAACTGATGTTTCTTAAACTTGAGAGGGAGGGCTGTGGTAAAACTGTGCCTACCTTGGGTCCACAGAGCCCAAAGAAAAGAAGTGCAGAAAAATGAAAGGTTTTGGGGGTGAAGCCAAACTGTGCTTCCAACTTCTTCCTCTGGTGGCAAGCATGGATCATTAACATTGGTAATGTCCTCACTAAATCTGCTTGGAGAAACTGACAAGCCTAATTTGTTACTGACAGGCTGAGAGTGTTTAAAATGCATTGCTTTTGCTCCTGGACTCTTTGAATTGCTGCTTGCCTCTTGCCAGGTAGACCTGGAATTTGGTTTCAGACTACCTGTGATTTCTTCCATCCACCCTGAGCCTCCCAGCAGAATGGCTTATGCAGCCCTAGCTCCCTTCCTCGTTTCCTATGCAGGTAATAGCCCCACTGACAAGCCAAGCCCAGGGATGCTGTGATTTGAATTTCAGAACCTGGAGGACTCCCGAATAAAGTAATTGTCTTAACAATCAATAATATTCAGCCTAACAAATAATTGTGAGTGATCTGGATGAGATTAAACTTGTTCCTTGAGATATATGAATGTGATGACTGTTTTCATTAACTAGAAAACATCTTTGAGGCATTCTTGGGCATTCTTTAGAATGACTTTAAATTGAAGTAGGTAGAATTTTAAAACATGATGCAAATGGGGTCCGTGAAGAATGGGGTGTGTTACTTCACTACTAAAAAGCTTAAATCACAATATATGACCTGAATAGATTATAAAAGTAATATTATGTAGGAGGGGATGATAGGATCCCAGTGCCAAATAAATTCAGTGTGATGAAAATAGATTTTCAGTACCAGTTGAAACATTTAGGCCACACACAGGGCATGCATACGCCGTAGTGTAGATATTTGGCTTATGTAAAACCTCAAGGGGAAGTAGAAGAAGACTAAAACACGTGCCTCACTCCAGCTAGAATCTGAGTGTGGTGTCCTGAAAAGCCGTTCTGGGGATTCTGGAAACTTCAGAATTGGAAGTTAGTTTTAAAAAATGTCAAAAATCAAGTGGATTTTGTGATGTATGTGGGTCACAATTTAGAATAAAATTTATATTCTTTGATTTCACATGTATTTTCAATTTACTTCAGTGCCAGTAGTTTCTTGATTTTCTTGTAGAAACTCATATGTATACTCCGTAATTTATAAGACCCGAAAGTTTATGCACCATAGAAATGAAATATGAACCAGTAACAGTCCTGACTCAGAAATCTTTCACATTGTCTTATTAAACCCCTTAAAACTCTGAGGTATTTGTATCATTGATTCAACTTTAGACAAGAAACTGAAGTTCTGAAGATTCCCTAGATTTGTGATTTCATGAACTGGAAATAAACCGTCAGGAAGATATAGTGATGGAATAGTTTGGATCTTGTAGGTTAAATAGTTTGGATCTTGACAGGTCTCTCGAAGGCCTATGTCCTCAAGGAGGTGATGCTGAGAGACAGTGGAACATTTAAGGGACGGTGCCTAGGGAGAGGGTTTTTAGGACTTTGGGGAATTCCTCTGAGAGGACTGTGGAAACCAGGTTTCTTCCTTCGTTTTCTTTTTGGTGCTGAGGAAAGCAGTTAGTTCTGCTGCGTGCTCCACTGTGATGTGCTGCTTCACCACAGGCTCAAAGCAAGGGGGCCAGATTATCACAGACTGTAACTGCCAAAACAGTGGGTCAAAATCAACCTTACCGCAATATAGGTTAATTTTTTTCAGGCACTTGTTATACTTACAGAAAGCTGAGACACCACAAAAGAGACTGATTTGGACATTGATATAACATGTACTCTAAATGTCAAGAATATAAAGCTAATTAAGGACAGTTAAGATCATTAAAACCTGCATGTTAGCAAACAGCAGGCTCCACCTTGGAGAAGAGCATGTGTCTCAGAGACAGTAACCTCTGTACTGGATCAGGGTGACGGTGGGAGCTTGCTAGGTCAACGCCAGGACAGATGCTAACGTAACTTAGGGGAAGCCTGTCACAGAGGCCTGGAGGAAAAACAGAGGCTGGATTTGTGTGAGCACGAATTTAATGACCGAGAAAAGAATGGGGTCCTAATAAGGCTGGGCGGTTGGGTTGGGGCCAGAGGCTCAACAATTCTGGTATGTTGCTTCATTAGAAGACCATATTGAGTCTGGGCCCTATTATTTACTTATAATATCTTCACTTGTTCAACTCTTCTCTCTGGGTACTTCTTCATTCTACCTTTTAAAAGAGAACAATTTCAACTTTTGCTGGGTGCGGAAATTTATGGGTGGCACAAGACCAAAGGATTTTTTAATTTAATTATTATTCTGGAGAAATCATTCTGGGCATGAGACCCTTATGGGGACTTCCTCTCAGTCCTCAATGTCTAGAATCACTATGCCTATCACCAGTAAATCCATGACTAATCTCTACTGAATCTGCAAATCAGAAAAGGTGGGAGCTCCTCTCCCTCCTAAAACTGCTAGCAGGTCCATTCATGTCTGGATGAAAGCAATTTTAAATCAAAGAATATTTGTTCATCTGGGCGACCATCAATGGCAGTACCAGGCTACTGGATTTGAGTTGCCATTTTCTCTCTGTTGGACAGAGTATACACACAGATCTCAACATGTTTTTATACACTCAGACTCTGTGGACTTGATGACTGATTTCCAGATAAACAGCTCTATGCGATAGATCTCATTGCCTTGGACTTCTGATGATAGATGTACAAGAGAAGGTACTGAGTTGCCTTTTGCCTACAGTGATATTATAGTGTAAAGTCAAATTCACTGCTGGGAGGTGCATGTGGCATTCGCTTCCCTCCCCGCACTGTCCTTACTATAACCTGAGGCAAAAATTCTCCAAAAACCGCCATTTGGAAAATCCTCGTGAGTTTATTGGACTTGCTAACTGAGCTGGGGTGCTGTTTACTTACAGAAGAGTGGGTGTCACCCCCTCCCCACTCACTGCTGTGCTGGAAAACCCACATCCAAACATAAATCCTATAGCTTTCCCACAGCCACACAGAATGGCCAGAGAAACCTGGCTCCTGGCTTTCTCAGCTTATATATCTTTAGCCCTTCCCCTTCAACTGACTGGGTGGGAGGGGTCAGGGGCTCCTCCCTGCTTGACTCCTTCCACAGAGCCGGGAAGAAGGTGGGACTACAGCTGGCCATCACAGTGGTCCTTTCATGTTGCTTGAATGCAGTGGGCAGGTTTTTAAAAAAATCTTTCTGACTCAACAATTCTCTCTGTTTCATGACTATCCTAAGCACATTGGTGGATGAATAGCCATTTGCTGCTATTTTAAAGAGTTGTGGGTATATATTAAAACTTGGGTTAGGCAGTTTTTGGAGAAAACAATTTTATTTTCAGAACCTGATATTATCCAAGTACTAAAAGCACTAACCAGGACCACCCTGCTTAGTGTTAATCATATAAAACAGGACTCGTTCCAGGTGGTATGGACTAGACAAGATTTTTAATGCGAATAAACACCTTGGATAGCAGAGCTCATTTTCTGCCTTATTTGTGGAGGCTAGCCTGTTGGTACAGGAGAGGATTTTGTAGGTACAGTTTATCTTATAGCCTCAGATATTGACCATAAATTCACTATCATCAGTTCTTACCTCATCTCCAAATACCAAACAGGTAGAGACAGGAAATTCAAAGAGGTACACAATGTCTTGGCTTTTATATCAACTGCTTTTATCACCCGAAGTCAGCATTACTACTTTTGTAGATCTCAGATAGCACATCTTTGAAATGAAAGCATGCTCAATGGTTAAGAGCACTGGTTGTCCTTGTTCCGGGTTCGAATCACAACACCCACGTGGCAGCTAAGGACTGTTCTAACTCCAGTTCCAGGGAATCCAATGCCCTCTTCTGACCTCCATGGACATTGCATAACATGGGTGCACTTACACACAGGCAATACATTCGTACATATAAAATAAATAAATAAAATATTTTAAAATGAAGACATTTGAGGGGAATGTGCCCAGGTTCCCGTTGCTAGATCCTACCACGCTCTGGGCGTGAGTCCCTTTCTTGTCTGCCTGAGACATTTTCCCACAGAAAGCTATACTCCAAGACCATCCATGACTCCTCCTTCCTCTGGCACAACATGCTAGGAAAGTAGGGACACTGGGGATCTTCCAGTTAAAGGACCTTTTATCCAGGAACTGACATGTACATTAGGAAAAAAAGAAAAAGTGTTGCTTTAAAAACTTATTTAAATTGTTATTGCTTTGCTCTAAAGTAAAACAAAAACTACAGCTAAGAAGCAGTCATGCCCCTAGAGTTTTGGGTTGGGCCTCATTCTACTCACTGCTTCTTTATCTCTTATCATTAGCTTTCAAACAATACCTTGTATCAGAGCAAGATATTCTCCACTTGGTACCTGTAATCCGCCATGCTGCCACTGCTTCTTGTTTAATGTTGGTCTGTTACACAGCTTCTCTTTTAGTATATTCTTCATGCTGTTAGCTATAGACCACACACACACACACACACACACACACACACACACACACACGTATATCTCACTCTGGCTAAGTGGAGAGATGTTTATTTTAGAACATGAGTATAAATGTAGATACATTATAAAAGAGTCTCTTTATATTCATGAGGCAAGTTGGTATGAGTGTGCACATTAATAACAGTGGTATTCATGAGGTCTTTCTAGGAATGAGGACATATTCTGTGTACAAGTCATTTAAAGTTCATTTGTGTGGAAAATATTTAGATGAACCAAAAGCAGAATTTTTATCAATGCAACATTGATTCTTAAATTATTCTAGTATTTACCTTCCTTTCTAAGCTTCGATGCTTTCAACAAACAGAAAATGTACTGCAACTCACTAAGCAAGAAAGTTCGAGGAAAAAAAAGAGAGCTTTAATTTGCACGGATGGAGCCAGAAGTAGGCTCTCCAACCTTGGACTTTTCAAGTCCCGTAGCAAGGACAAGAGTAATGCAAGAGGTCAAGGGCAAATGCCAGGCCCAGCTTCCCCTTCAAAAGTGTGTGGGACATGCCATGTGGGACAGGCCGAGCGGGAGGCACAGAGTCTGCCAATGGAGACCAACTATCCCAAGGCCTTGCTCGCCAGTCTTTAACTTTTCATTTCGTGATTTCATTTATTTAAATGGACCTTTTCTTCTGGATCTTATAGGTGGTCATTTGTTGATGCCCAACCTTTGGAGTGCCAATTTAGAGTGGCAGTCTGTTTGAGATGTGGTTTATGCTAAAGGATAATCTTTTTCTTCCAAAAGTCAGATATATCAGCCTCTGGGTTCACCATGGCCTTTGACCAACCATCCAGCAGCACCAACGCAATCAACACAGCACAGATATAGTCTTAGGTGATGCATAAATTAATTCGTATGGCCATGATCCAGGGAAACCTGACTTTCGAAGTAGGTGGCCGGCAGTATTTGGCTTGAGAGCTGCAGATGCCTAATCTTGCAGTAGGTCAATCAGCATCTCTCAGACCTTAGTGTGTATCAGAATAATAAAGAAGCCTTGATAAATACAAGCAGTTGGTCCAACCCCCAGAATATCTGATTCAAGAAGTCTAGGGTGAGGCTTGAGAATGTTCATTGGAACGATCTCCAGGTGATATGAATGCTTGTGCAGGACAAAGACTGACTCCATCAGTAGCAATGTGGAAACCACTTCCCTGAAACTGAAGTTTATACATTAATAGAATATATTACTGTATAGCTACCAAGAGTCTGGACCACAGCCAGAATGGATTGATTTAGACCTGATAAAAAGCCCCAACCTTAGCTGAAGAACTACTGGCAACTGACCACTGCTGGGTGAGTGAGAGTTGGTCTTCTTTTAGAGAGTGATGCTAGATAGGCTGGCCAGGCTCTAGTGGGTGAACTCACACTGAGGGACATGTGGCTACAGAAACTTGACATGATAGGCCTTAATAAATATAACAGAATGCATGAAATCTAGTGGGGGGCTATGGAGAGGCATAGATAGGGGAGGGAGTTTAAATATGATTAAGATGTATTGTATGTAACACACAAAAATTCAATTACGTATATGTTCTACTCAGCACTGTCTTTAGGTTGAATAAATATCTCTAGGTGAAAGACCATTGACTATAAGAGCTGGAAGACATGGAACTAAGGCCCTCTGTGCATGGTACAATAGTTTTTAGCCTACAGGGCCTGAGAGACCAATAATTTGCAAGGAACAGGCTCAGATACTGGATCTTGGAGGAAAGAGGGCAGAGAAGCTAACCGGATGATTTTTGTGTGGTTAACAGAGTTCTTTAAATATTCTCAAAGAAGTTGTCATGATTAATCTTTATGGTCAATTTGAATCACGTAGGAGACAAACTTTCGACTACATCTGTGAGGGAGTTTCTATATTGGGTTAACTGAGGTGGGAAGACCCACTCTAAAGGCGGATGATGTCATTCTATAGGCTGAGTCTCAGACTGAATGAAGAAGCAGAAATGAGCTGGCCAAAACATTCTTCATTCTGTTTCCTGATTATTGATGCAAATTGACCAGCTGCCTCGCATTCCTGCGATGACACCCCTGCAATGATGGACTGGGCATCCAAGCTGTGAACCAAAATAAACCTGCCCCCTGCATGTTGTTTTTCCAGGTCTTTTGTCACAGAATCAAGAAGAGCAACCAATGCAGAGGGCATCGCCAACTGCTTAGATGAAGCTAAGCCTGAAGACTGGGATAGGCATGGTTATGTCAAGGACTGAGCTGTCCCCGTGTCTTCAACCTTCTTTCTGTGGGAGGCACCCCAAAATTCCTGTGGCATTAGTCCCAATGAGAGAATACTTAGAAATATCAGTAAATAAGAATACAACTGACTTTGAAAACTTTATGCACAGTGCACAATGAAATAAAACTTCCACAAGCCTAGAACCAGTGAATAGTCTGGATCATCTTGTTACCAATATCTTCAATCCAATGTCTATAAAATGATTTTAAATCTATACACTATTCCTTAAAATGCTAGTTCTATTCAAGTTCTTTGAAATAAGAATGTATCACTCCTAAGTGTCCTTTAAGTGTAACATAAGCTTTACTGAGATAATCAGGAAGAGGGCTAAGTATCTTGTTTATCTATTACCATGTATAATTAAAGCTTGCAAAATAATAATTCTATGATGTAAAACAAAAATACAGAAGTAAAAGAAGCAACACAGATTATATGCGTTTTTTGTGTACCCCTCCAAGGCAGCTCAATAAAATTTAAACATAAAAAGAATTTCAAATATCATTTGGTGCTCCTCTCTGCAGCATGCCCTAGGTATATGCTTCCCCTGACTGCTGGGACTCAGGACTAACTGAGCACAGCATCTGCATAAGTTTACTTCTCTGTTGCTATGATAATACTCTGACCAAAGTAACTGGGGGGAACAGTTTATTTGACTTATACCTCCATCCTCCATGCCACCATCTATCACTGAGGCAAATCCAGGCAGGAACCTGGAGGCAGGTGTTGAGGCAGACACCATGGAGGAACTCTTATTGCTTACCTACTTGCTTCTCCTGGCCTGCTCAGCTGCTTTTCTTACACAGCTCATGCCCACCTGCCCTGGGATGGCACAGCCCACACTAGGCTGGGCCCACCTCTATCCATTGGTAATCATGAAAATGCCCCACAGACGTAACCACAGGTCAACCTGACAGAGGAAATTCTTCATTTGAGGTTTCCTGTTCCCAGGTGACTCTGGTTTGTGTCAAATTGACGAAACTAGCCAACAAGAGAATCCCATGTCACTAGTGCAGTGATGTTTTCTACTGTCTGTTAGGAGGGGGAATGAAGGCTCAGATCCAACAACATGTGAAATCAAGAGGAAAGAAATGCACAGAACAGCAGAATGACTGCAGGCATTGACTGTGAGTAGCCCTCGATCTCCTGGGAAGGAGCTCATGGAGAGCTTCTCTGAGGTCTATGTTACACTCTGTGCAGTCCAAGGCTTATACAGAGCTGTGTTTCAACTGGTAATTGATGAGACCAGTGGCTTTTTCTGTTGTTGAGATAGTAATAATGAAAGAAAAGTAGATGTTCAGGACATGTCGTGAGTCGGTGACACACGTGGAGCAAATGCATCCCGATGATGCCTGACTCTCTCTCCCTTCCCATCAGGGGCTATGGCAGATTATTATCATGCAAGAGGCCACGGTATCTGGGTTAGGGTAGAGTTGACATACCAGTATGCTGTTTATCTCATCTACATTCTCTCCTTGGTGCCAAGACCAAAGTCTACAGAGGTGTGTTCTTTGCTTGGACTTTGGGTTGAAGTCGTAGCCCTTGAGAGTGGTGGATGATGACAGTGTGTCCAAGGATCATCAGAAGAATCTGGAAGACAGACTCCAATGTAAAAATATGTATAAAAGTAAAGGAGGAAAGCACAAAGAACGGGAGGGATGAGCAAGGAAAAAGAAGAAAAAGGAAGGAGCCAGTTATGGGCTTAACTACATTTCTCAACGTTTATATTTTGAGGACCTAACACTCACTAGCTCAGAATGTGACACCATTTGAAAATAGAGCCTTTAAAGTGGTAATTAAGTTAAATAAGTCCATGGGGGTCCCTAATCTAATATGACTGGTGTCCTTATAAGAAGGGAGCCACAACTGCAGAGGAAAACCCATTTGAGGGCATCAGGAGAGGGCGGCCACCTGTAAGCCAAGGCGAAAGACTTCTGAAGGAGCCTCCTCTTCTGGAGCTTTGCCTTGAGCATCTGTCTTTCAGAACTCAAAACTCACCGTTTACTGTGTAAGCCATCTGGTCTATGGTGTTTTTTAACGTCATTTTGAACCACTGAAGAACTATAAAATAACCAGAAGATTACAAAGATGAAAGTAAATGATGGAGAAAAGTAACAGGTAGAACCACACAAAAAAACAGATGGAAATGAATAAACCATAGAATAAAAGTGAGCAAGAAAGGGGAAAGTGGGGAGAACGGAATCAGAGAATGGCAGCTGCTGCTCGGTTTCTATGGGAAGAAGGGAGTAAGAAGGGGAAATATGTGACAGAACATTCTCTATTGTATAAGAAACAATTTCTTTTATAAAATGCTTTATTTACTTTTATTTTTATGTGTATGATTGTATTGCCTGCATGTGTGTATGTGTACCCATGTCATGCAATGCCCACAGAGGTTAGAAGAAGGCGTTGGATCCCCTGGAACTGGAGTTATGGATGCCTGTTTGTTAGGCATCATGTGTATGCTGGGACATGAACCCAGGTCCTCTGCAAGAGCAGTCAGTGCTCTTAACCACTGAACCATCTCTCCAGCCCCATAAGAAGCAATTTCAAATAAAGAACAGTGGAGAAAATACCATGAGATTCTCATTTCAAAAAGAACAGGTTTATCTACAGGTTGAGCAGATTATTAATTGCTGTTAATGCATATTATAACCTGGCTTGTTTTCTGATCACAATGACACTTTGCAAAACATAAGCAGAGCTGATTATTTGGTCAATAATATGTCACTGAAATGTGGAGGAATAGTTAGGATGAGAGGCTGGAAATCGAGTTCTGAAAAGGGAAAATGCATACTTCAGACATTTTTGCAGATGTTCTCAGATCAAATTATGGTGTGGAAAAATTGTACAGTGTGTTCAATAGAGCATCCAACGTGAAAAGACAGCTCAGTGGCTTTGTAATCTGGATATAAAAAGGCTTAGAGCTGTGCTTATGTAAGGTATAATTCTCAGGTTCAGAACTGTCACTGGTGTGGATAAGACAAGGAAGGTAAAGCAGTGGGCTATTTAAATATTTTTCACATAAATTTACATATGAAAATTTGGATAATAGATCTTCCTCATTCTTACTTTTTACACTTACAGATCGAATGCTATATCTTATACCTTTCTACATCTTTTCAACCAATGTGGCTACACATTGAATGTCTAAAATGTTTGATGGGCATGGGTAGGAAACCTGATGCACAGAAATATGATTATAGTTAGTAACAATGTACTATATATCTCAAAACTGCTATAAGAGATTTTAAACATTCATACAACAAAGAAATAATGGATATGCTAATTAACCAGATTTCTTCATTCTGTGATGTTGACATATATCAAAAGCATCACATTTTACTCCATAAATAAATGCAATGATTATTTGTCAATTAAAATAAAACAAAAAACATTATTGAATGAAGGAAAGAAAAATCTAATGAATCATAAAGTTTCTGCATCACATAGCTTTGTTTTCTATTTTACATCACCAGAAAACTGAGGTTGCATGTCTCTGTGTGTGAGTGATTGCTCTGCTGGACAATAGAAGACAAGGTTTAGCAAAGAAGGTTTACAAACATGAGTTTCCTCCAACGACCTGAAGAGTAAAAATAAATTGGTTTATCTGGGCCAATTGTATAGTCTTAAATACCCACAAGGAAAGTATAACCAAAGATTAAAGTGATCAGTATACTTCTTTAAGAATTCAAGGGAATACACTTCCCAGACATTAGGCTTAAGTCCTAATAATTTAGACAAGTATTTTTCATTGATGACTTTGTTTCTAAGTGGAAAGTGCTGCTCAGATGTAAAACTTCAAATCTTGGCCTGCAATACTGTAGTGCTCACTTGTAGCTAATGGAGACAACCCACTATTGTTCTAAAATGATGGATAAATTTGTTTTTTCCCCCTATCTAGAAGCCTTTAAGAGGGCACTGACACTGATTCTAGCCACTCCAACAGCTATCAAAATACCTGAAAGCAAATCCTGAATCCATCACTCTCCAGTCCAGCCTTGGAAGACTAAAGAAAAATGAGGAGGAACCCAATAGAGGGATGCTTTTGGAAGCTCTCGTCAAGAAACTCCAATGGACTCTGATATGAACATCTGAAATTTGCCCTGTTCTGACTTTTTTCTAGTTCCCTGTCTAGAACTCGTAATGCTAACTACTCTTGTCTTTACTTCTCCTTCACAGCTCCTATTCACCAGTCAATGACTTTTATCCCCTACAGATAAAAGTTATGCAATTTGGGAGTCTTTTAGATAGACACACTGAAGGGGTACCCTAACTGCCTCACCCTGTGTCCCTGTTCATCAAGGAAGAAGCCAGAGAGGTCTGCATCTGATTCCCTATCGTCAATTTGGGTAACCTCTTTAGAGCATGGTGTGATAAGAATAGGAGGTAAGAACTGGCAGGCAGTTAGGGTAAAAAAGACCCCAAAGAAAAGTAGCCAGTTTCTTGGCTAAAACTCACAATGCCCTTGGGCCTCTTAGTGACATACTATGTTCTAAAGGCCAAAAATGTCAAAAGTATTTTGGAGCTCTTATCTAATCCCTAAAAGAGTTTAGGATTTACCTCTTCAGAGGGGTATCGTTAGAGTAGTGAAAAGCCCCATTTTAAAAAAGAAAGAAGAAAGAAAGAAAGAAAAAGGCCAGAAAAACATGATGAGGAGATATGGGAGGTGTTGGAGGGGAGGGAGTGGGTGTGGATTTGATCAAAACACCTTATATGCATGTATGAGATTCTCAATAAAGTTTTTTAAATAAAAAAAAAAAGAAGATACGATGTCTCTGGAGAAAGACTCTGAATGTTCTAACCAGCATCCTGTTATTATTAGGAAAATATATCTTTGAGTAGACTGTATCTCTGTAAGATTTGTGTGTGCGTGTATATATATGTCTGTGTGTGTAAGTGTGTGCATGTATTAGTGTGTGTATTATATATGTGCATGTAAAGATGGGGCATTGCAGGATATTCTGAAGTTGCTACAAATTAAAAACAGGAAGTGAAGTGGTAGTCTAAAATTAGTTGTTCAAAGTGAGCCTTGCATGCAGAGTGATTGTGATGACTAGTTTTAAGTATCAACTTGATAAAATATACTTTCTTAGACGGTGGGCCTCTAAGCACGCTTATGGGAGATTATCTTGATTGGGTTAATAGACCATCTGCCCACCATGGGTCTCACTATTCCCTAGGCAGGAGATGCTGGACTATGTAAGGGTGGAGAAAATTAGTGAGCAGTGGTAAGCTCTCTTCTGACGACCCACTGAATGTTGCTTCAAACTCATGAGGCCTTGACTTGCCCACTATGATGGGCTACAACTGGAACTGTGAGCTAAAATATACCCTTCCTCCCTAAAGTTGCCTTTGTCAGAGCATTTTATCACAGCAACTGGAAAAGAAACTAAAACAGTGCTGGTTAAGCAGAAATGTGTATCAGAAATGGAGTGACCTTTACTCAGCTGAAGGTGGAACATTCCAGAGAGAAGGAAGAGCCAGGTGTGAACATGTTCCTGGATTTTATCACTTCAGCGCCTAAATCATAAAGATTGCCTCCAAATGCTTGCCAAATTAGCGGAGTAATAATGCGGAATGAAATTTGTTCTTTTCATCACTTAAGGCCAGGTTATTCTGAGAGAACAAGATTAATCTTGCAAACTTAAGTCTAGATGTACAAAGTAACTTGGGAAAATGCATAACTTTAATAAAATATATGAAGAAGGGAAATATTTGTTGAACTCATGAAATTTCTAGTTGTTTTCTTTCATAACAGCTTTTATCTGTGGACATAATAAGGTTATTTAGCATGAAGAATCTAAATTGAAATACCACTTCTTGATAAAATATGATGAAGGTATTCCACGTGCACAGCCAGGAACATACAAATTCTGAGGAATGAACAATTACTATTTTTAGGTCTGGGAGACAAGAAATTCTACCCACTGAAGCTACTTCAAGCATGTTTTCTGTACATGCAAATCTTACCCAAGAGTGGATTGTCTGCTGGGTTTTCAATGAGATTTTTACTTAAACAACAAACCTAAGACTCAATCATTTGAGTTTTTCTATATCATCTATCCTTTAGGATAACTTGAAAAGGAACTATAGACTATCTAAATGGAAACAGTAAAAAGAAAAAGGGACTCTGCTTTATACACTAGGATGAAATGAAAACCTCTGACAGATCCTGCATTTAATTACAACCCTAGAAGGGAGAGAGAAGAAGATAAAGGACAATAAGTAGTTAACAGCTCACTGGAGGTTAGGGGCACCAACCAAAAGTCTTCTGTGTTGAGACTTTGATTTAAATTCTATCACTGCTGACCACCAGGACCGTCGCTTATACTCCAATGATCTCTCAGTCTCTACTGTTCTGATTTAATGTATACATAGTTGTCATCAGTTCTTGAACGCTAAGATATATTGTGCTGGGGATCTCCAGTGTTTTTCTTCTGCCCTGCTCAAAGATAGGAAAGAAAATGGAATGAATTATGAAAGAAGTTATTGTTAACTTTAATACATTATTTATTTTACTCCTGATTCTTTTGCTGCAGTAAGGTTAATTAATCATTTCCTCAAGTGAATATATAGGCTAGATACCAGAAAATACATTCCATAAGAAAATTTATCAATTCATGCAGTGTTTGTTTATGGAAAAACATTATAAGCTCCATTTATGGAGATCTTTAAAGAGAAAAATGGACAGGATGATGATGCATTATTTTAAATAACTTGGACTGAAACTTGGCCTGGATCTTCTTCTGTAAAGAGCCTCATCCATCCCAAAGCTTAATAAATGTTAAATTATACATACATTCTTATATAGCCAGTGGGGATGGACACTCAGCCCTAATAGGATTTTGTAGTCCTAATATGACTTTTCTATCTCTAATTCTCATGATTTGCTGCAGTGCAAGTAATAGTCATGAATTCCAACAAGATCTATAAATGCAAAGTATTTTGTGGTCTCAATATGTCAAAGATATGATTTCATTGTAAGAAGCACTTTAATGAAGGCTGTTCGGCTCTTCTGAAATGGTATCTAGGGACAATCTAAAGAAGGTCACACAGAAAGAGCATCATGTGAGGTGCCAACCCACGTTAATTTTAAGGTGAGATGGATTGGGGAATAAGCTGAAGTAGAAATAAGAAAGATCATTATCCTCAAAAATGAAAGCTGCTGGAGAATTTATGGTGGGACACAAGAAGAAAAGAGCAGAATTAGTGAATTAGGTAAAGGTTCAGTGTATATCAAATTGGCCATTTGGCACTAATACGTGTCTGCTTTAGATCTGCCTTAGACAATACACACTAGCGTATAGATGGTGGTGAGGTGTGAAGACTGGAGAAGGGTTTGAGAAAAATTGAAGTAGAGGTGAGGTTAACGCATCTTTTGGATTAATGTGGTTACAAATGTAAGTGATGGAAAGAGAGAGTAGGTCATAAACTGCTTCAAGGGAATCAGAGGGCAGCGGGGGCCCAAGCGGACTCTCTGAATAAAGTTTCAGAACATCTGCTGTGCAATATGGCTTGAACTTTTTGAAGCCCTATTTCTTCAAGGGAATCAGAGGGCAGCGGGGGCCCAAGCGGACTCTCTGAATAATAGTTTCAGAACATCTGCTGTGCAATATGGCTTGAACTTTTTGAAGCCCTATTGTATAACTCACTTGTCACTTGGCTTGAGGAAGAGATGACAGATCTGCCAAGAACATTCAGAAAGGCCTTCATTCCCCTCAGGAAAGGGTACGAGCCAGCTGTTCTTGTTGTATTGATATTTTAACAAATGCATTGATCTAAGTATTCAGAACTTACCAGGATTTTAATATTTTTATCCATAATATGCCAAAAAGAAATATTCCCTGCATCTAGGCTAAGGGTCTTAGAGCTACAGGCTGACACTTGGTAGACTTACTTAGATAGCATAAAGGCATTTTAAAGATCCCAGGAAACACCTTATTTTATTTCCTATGTTATGGTTCATGATTTCTGCTTTCAATTGCCCTTCACTTCATGGAATGAATTCAAAAAGTTGACCTTTGCAGACTGTAAGGAAAGATAACACTGTTAAGGTACCAGATGGGAGAAAATCCAGCAGTTATAGAATTCGAGGTTGTACCTTCAGTCCCTCATCTTAAACCCAAGAATGCCCCAAAGCCCATATCTGACTGAGAGAAAGAGCAAGAGAGCGAGATTCATCATCCTTATAGTGATCCATTTGTGTTTAAAGTTATCTGAACTCCTACATTATTATCTCTGTCATTTCTAACCTCTCTACTTTCCAATAAGTTCAGTAGATTTTCAAAAGTAACATCTGATTCTCTTACTAATTTCCTGCAAATACTTGGTGACCATTCTTTGCCTTTAGTCACCTGAGTGTAGTGGTCCAGGCCTGAGTTTCACAGACCTTTTTGGTCTCATCACTATCCCCTCTTCCAAGAACTAAGTCTTGGCTTCACGACTTTGCATGTCATGTCCGGCCTTTCAGACTCTTTCTCTGCATGGCTGCACCCTCTGCCCTAAACCTGCTGCTTAGTGTCTCCTCATGGCCTAGTCCTTTTGTCTCTTCTACGACCTCACTCTGAGAAGCAATGATTAGTGGTTCTATTGCATACGCAATTCCACTGTTTTCTTCAATAGTCCTGGCTTTGTGTCCACAAGCCAGTGCACCAATTTCTTGCTAATATTGTTAGTGATCATGTTTCTCTTAATGTTGTGAACTCATTAAAAAAACAACAACATAGTTTACTAATTTCTAACTTAGCCAAGCCCTTACTTATGGGACATACTAATATTTCTTGACCTCTTGCTGATTGAGTCTCATCCCTACAGAAGGCTTAGGGCTTTAGGTTACTTTTAGCATTTCATTTCTAAGATGTATTCTCTCCTCTCTCAGAATCCCCAATGTTCAACTTTAAAATGTAGTCTGTTTATGTATCTGTATGTTCACTTTGAGAAATACTTAAATCTGCTTATCTTGTTTTACATAGCACAGGTGATTCTTGCTTCAAATGTGGGTAAATAGCACCTTTAATTCTGGGAACCAAATTCCACTGTTTCCCTGTTTCGGTTTCTTTTAATGCCTCTTAAATACCAACTATTCTGAGTCCCTAATTTAAGACCTATTCTCTTTTGCTATGTGGAGGTCATCTATTTACTCATTCATTGGGGATTTTTCACTAAACACTAAGCACACTGCCAAGGGCTAGAGATACAGAGGTTTGTCATTTTTAAGCTTACAGTATATATGTGAGGTAGAAAAAGTAAACCGACAATGGAGATATAATGTGATGATTGCTCATATATAAAAGAAACAAACACAAAACAAAAGACAAAACAGCCTCCCTGTGGGAACACATGGGGGCAGGGGGAGCAGTTTATCAGGACTTGGAGAATCAGCAAACATTTTCTACAGAAAGTAAACTACACACAGAATTTTGAAGACTATGTCACGGTCAACTGGGTAATGAACTTAGAGTTTGATAATCAGAAGGTAATTCTCAGGGCTCTGCTAAGTTTTACTGCGCACCACCTTTTAAGTCACTAAAGCACTTGGATTTACCAGAGTGACAAACCCAACAACTACAGGATGTTACAGAGTGGAACTAATTGAAGAAGAACAGGGTGTAGTTAATTCTAAACCAGGCAGAGAGCAGGGAACCAGGCGCCAGACCAGATTCAGCAGAGTTCCCATCAAAGACTGTCCACTTCTGAGTTCTGTACAAATCTGGACCTTTTTTTAATTTTTCTCACTAGCAGGCTCTCTCTGGAGGGAATCTCAAGCTTCCAGACTTTGCCTTACCCACTTAGGTTCCTGTCTCACATGAATGGGCCAACCAGAAGCATGCTGTCCTATCAAACCAAAGGGAGAAGAAAGGACCAGTCCTGTCCCAGCTCCTACCCCACAGAATGTAAAAGCCCAGAGCCTCCAAGAGGGCAGCCTGTATTTCAGCTTTGGACCCCCTTCCTTATCAGGAAATCTGTTCTTTCTGTGCTGTGGAATGTTACTTTTGCTTTAATAAGCCTTGGCTGTGTGCTATGCCTCAGACTTCTATTTTTGAGACCCAGTCTCACTTTTCAGTCCTGGCTGTTCTGGAAGCCACAGTGTAAACCAGGCTGGCCTTGACCTCCTAGCCATGCACCAGCCTCTACCTCCCTAGTGCTCGGATTAAAGGCGTGACCACTATACCTGGCTATCCCCTTGTAATTCTTTACCTGGTGAAGAAAAGGGCTTGAGAAAGAACTCATAGGCAGCATCCTGATGATTTACATTTTACAAATATTGATTTTCCTGCAAGCTGAACAATGATTTGGGGAAGGGACAGGTAATGGTAGGAACAGCTAGGCCGTTAGGGCTAGAATCAAGAACACAGATGAAGTTGGAGAATGTCGGAAATGTAAAAGAAATGTGCTGTGTTTCTTATCAGTGTTAAATAAGACAAAAATGCCATTGAAACAATTGTAGATAAGCCACTTGGCAGAAATTCACATTCTCCAGGGTCAGCACTTCAGGAAATCAAAATAAGTGCTCAAGGCTGCGCTTGGTGCTTAAAGCTGCATTCTGCTTATCAGCTGGGTCACTTCAAGTCAGCCGATATTGTAAGAATGTGAGGCAGAGCTCGGGCCACTCAGGCTGAGGCACAGGACCTCTTTGTGTTAGGAATAAAACCCCAGGACCTCTCCTGGGGGTGCTTGCTTGCTTGACTTGGCATAGCTATGCACCCTTCTGCAGAAATAAAGACTTTTTGCCTTGTTGATTGTATGGACATTTTCTTGAAGTCCCCAGACCCAATTCTTAATTCTTGGTGCCCAAAGTGGGGCGCTTGTCTATCACTTGGAGTCTTGGGGACTGATTCTCATCCTGGGAGGCACATACCGCTGCCTTGTCATGGTAGCCTCGAGTGTGGACACACTTTCTGGCTCCAGAGCTAACTGAAACCCCAAATCAATAGTACATCAGAAAAGATAAGGGCCGAGAGCAAGCATGGGCAACGTCACCGCCAAGGTAGGAAAAGCTGACAGGGGAATTGGGTACTCCTTAATAGTTACGCCGCATTTTCCGAGGGTGTGTGCGTGACTGAGACATCCTGAAAATGGAAAACAAAGGCACAGGAAGAAACTTACAGCACCCCCATTACAACCTGGGGTATGTTGCTGGACTAGTCGCTATTGCTGTCCTTAGGCTTTATATCATAGCTGGGTAGGACGTTGATTGCTTTTCTCCCTTGACAGCTTGCACAGCAACTTCCAATACTATGAGAGCAGGTCTCCAAGGAAGAGGTTTGCAACTCAGTCCTCCAAGACCTGCGTCTGGAGAAACTTACAGCGCCCCCATTACAACCTGGGGTATGTTGCTGGACTAGTAGCTATTGCTGTCCTTAGGCTTTATATCATAGCTGGGTAGGACGTTGATTGCTTTTCTCCCTTGACAGCTTGCACAGCAACTTCCAATACTATGAGAGCAGGTCTCCAAGGAAGAGGTTTGCAACTCAGTCCTCCAAGACCTGCGTCTGAAGTGTGTGGTGTCTTCAGCAGTAGAGTCTTACTTTCTAATTCTGGGAGTCAACCAAGGGGGTAGCAATAGCCTATATTGTTTTGGGAATCTCTTGGACTAATATGACCAACGACTCAACGGGAAGTTTCCCATGCTTGACAGTGGGGTTTTGTTAGATTGCCTACAGTTCTTGGGGGGATCATTATCACCCTGTATGACATAATTCCAATTAAACTACACACACAGACACACACACACAGACAGACACACACACACACATTATGTATAGATATATATGGGGGGATAGGAGGATGCAGAAATTATTGGGGGAAATGGGAAAGATAGGGACGACCTCATGAGGCATTAGATATTAATTGGGATTATTGTATCCCATGGTACCCAGCCTCCAATCTAGGAAAATAAAAAAAAAATAAGTCAAACTCTTGAGAAACCTAAAACTAAATTTATACTGAAAGAAAACAAGATTACCCTGGACTAAGTGTATCTCTATAGCTTTTCTTAGAATCCACACAGTTGCTTGAAAGGATGGACGGCTGTCCTCTCATGAAATGCTGTATGGATTTCCATACCTGGGAACAGGTGTGGAAACTTAAAGATCAATTTCTCAGAAATTATGTGCTTGTCTCTCTCCAGTTTGTTCTTTCTTAGGTTACAATGTCTTTTCACCCAGACCCTTCTAATCAAATTTTTAATCCATCCTCTCCGGCTCAAGGACAGAATGTTGATAAAAAAAGATGGAAAGAGAGTAAATTGGAACCCACCTTGGAGAGACATTTCTAGTGCTGTTCACTGCTAAAACCATGGTTTGGACAACGGAAAGAAGCTGGACACATAACACCCAAGTAAAAAGATCCTGCTGACAGCTGTGCTCTGCGTGATGGGCACTTTTATGGGACAATCTTGCCCCAAGGAGACCTTTTGAAATTAAGATTAAGAAATATTTGTTTTCTGCATGTTTATTATGGGGAGAGATAATGGGAAATTGTGGTTAATGTAACTAACATAGCTTCACTGCTCACTGTTCAGTTTGATACTTGTCTAGTCTTATCCTGTGGAAACTTAGAAGAACAGGGAGAATGCATGGATAGATAAATATGTGTGTCTTGAGTTTCTCCTCCATGGGTAGTCTGGGAAGCCTTTAAAATGAATTCTAAAATGAACCTGATACTATCTTACTACCTGAAGGACATAATATTACTTTTTTGTACTTTTCCTACATATACTGTTTATAATTTGCTTGTGCTATTGTCAAACATTAACAAAAATCCCGCCTTGATCTAAAAGAATATCTCCAGTTCAGAATTCCAAAAAAGAAATTATTAAATCAATCCAGCTTTAAAATTCCCCATTTCATGGTGGGGACCTCTAGTTGGCTCTATCTTTGAAGTCTAATGTATGTTGGGTAGATTACTATTACAGAAAATAGGGAATTTCAGACAGAATTAAAAAAAGCTTTCCAGGTAGTTACTCTATATTCTTTAAAATTATTTATTTATTGACTGATTGCTTTATTGATTGAACAGAGATCTACCTGCCTCTGCTCCTAAGTGCTGGGATTAAAGTTGAGTGCCACCACACCTGACATGATTTATTTATATTTTAATTTTATGTGTATGTGTCTTTTGTCTGCATTCATGTAAGTGCACCTGTGTCATGCAGTTATCGTGGAGACCAGAAGAGGGTGTGGGATCCCTCAGAACTGGACAGCTGCTAGCTGCCATGTGGGTGCTGGGAAGTGAACCTAGATCCTTTGCAAGAGCAGAAGTACTTTTACCCACTGAGCCATCTTTCCAATTCCCATATTCTTGTTAGCATATTGATCTAATGTAACTGAAATGGCATCACTCTTTACTGTAAAATTTGATGCCTGCTAAGTTTTGTATTGTGGGAAATTAGAAAATCAAGGGAAAATATATGTAACTAAAAACAAGGATTTGATGCATATCTTAGAAATAAAAACTGGATATGGAGAATTGAGTACTTGGGCAGAACGGGTTGAATTTATAGTGCATGTGTTTGATCAGAGTGGTTGTCATGCTTGCGCATCAGGACAGCCCCAGGCTCAAGTACTACCCTTCTCCCATGGATGGAGCGTAGACCCCAATGGAGCAAATTTCATGATGGCCTTGTTAACAGGATAAAGACATATGAGGACACAAGCCTTGTCATGGCCTGTCACTCCTATTCTTGTCTGTATAGGCAGGCCCATTATAACCTCCTTCCTATCAGTGGGGAGGGTAACCTACTCTTAATGTTTCACAAGATGGGGGTAAATGGATTCCTGCATCCCAGTGGGGAAGTCTTGCATACTGTACCCAACATCCTGAATGTCTCAAGCAACAGAGGAACAATTATTAAGTAGAATGTACTCAGTTTCTCCTGAGCTGACTGTGGTACTGTGGACAGGGGAAGCTTTACCTGAGTCCACTGGTCTGTGACCTGCATGATGGTTAAATTGGCTATATCCTTCACCCTGACCTTCAGTACTCCTCTTACTGAAGTGAATCTCATGGTTAAGAGGTAAACACCTGAGTCCTTTATGTCCCTATTGACTCTGTAGGTATCCGCAGGGGAGTTCCAAGAAAATTTAAGGCTAAAATCCAAATAGCTTCAGGATCCTAGTTGACTTTATTCTGGTGATCAACAATAAACAAGAATATAGAATAATCAACAAAGATTTATCAGTTACACCAGGAAGGACCTTAAAGGAATATCTAGCCTGATGGATGCCACAGGGCTGCCCCTGGCATGATGCTAGCAAAAAAGGAGATATTTATATTATGCTTGGTAGAAGATGTTGTACCCTTTTCCCCACAATACCATTCCTGATAGGACAATTACAAAGGTTCTTCAGGGACTAACTACTTTATCCAATGAGTTACCTGAACATTCAGGAATAAATGACCCTTATACTAATCTTACTGAATGATAATTTGGAAACTTAAAGGTATAGTAACTTCAGCCCTGTCTGCTTTTGCTGTGGCCTTAGGAACAATGATTGTAGTCAGTGTGATCCTGAACATAGACGGGTTGATTCAATGGCCAATTGAAACAATAACTGGCAAATCTCCTACATCTTATCATGATATGTTACCAATGAATACCACAGAACAAGAAAGTCAGAGATGGTGTTAATCGAATTTGAATAATAGAGTTAACAGGTATTGTAAAAGAGGGGCAGTTATGGGAAATGTAGAAGAAATGTACTGTCTTTTCTAGTAAAGGGTTAAATAAGACAGGGTCAGATTAAAAAAATTATAAAGAAGCTGTTTGGCAGAAATTTAAATTCTTCCAGGGTCAGAACTTCTTAAAATCAAAATGTGTGCTCAAGGTTACACTTAGTGCTTAAGGTTGCATCCTGTTTATCAGCCTCCTGCTTATCAACTGTATCTCTTTGCTTCAGTCGGTTGCTTAAGAATGTGAGGCTGAGCTGTGACCACTCAGTGTGGCACAGGACCTCTTTCTGTTAGGAATAAATGCCAGGAAGGCACCCGCTGGCTGCGCTTGCCTGCTTGATTTGGCATGCTTATGCACCCTCCTGCAAAAGGAAAACTTTCTGCTCTGATTGTGTGGTCATTTCCTTGAGATCCCCAGGCTCATTTCATACAGGGAAGAAGGAAAATATTGTAAAATGATGTTAGAAGTACTTGGGAGTTGATATGGTTTCCCTATCACTATTACAAGAAGAGAAGAAAGAGGGGCCAGTAGTTAAGGATTTTGAAATCCAGAAGATGCCCAGGTTTCCAGCTTGGGTGGCTATGCACACAGTAGCGGTACTCACAACGATCACAAAAATGTAGGTACATGGTAGACAGAGTAGACTCTGGACAGGTTGCAGGGAGGTGTTTGTGAATCTACAACCCAGGATTTAAAGAAATATTTATGTATCGTTAGTGCTTAGATGTAGTTGAATTTGGGGGAGTGAATGAATTCTCCAAAGACGACAAGAGATCTTTCTCCAAAGACGACAGAGAAAGAAATGTACAAGGGAGGCAGGTGAGATGCACAGGCACATTTGGAAGCCTTTGAGCACCAGGCTCTAAGTATCAGCCTAATTTCAAAACAAGAAAATGACCCAGCATCACTTCAGAAATTAAGTGAGATGCTCCTGAGTGGTGGACTCTTGGTTTAGTCACTGGGAGGACTTGCCTTTAGAGGGTGATGCAGAGAGAAGCCAGAACAGAAAGAGTTAAGTTGTGAATGGAAAGGTAGGAATGGAGGAGGAGGATGCTTTTTCCTTGAGAAATTGAGTCAAGAATTAAAATATAGAAGCCAGTTTCTAGTTTTCGCACATTTTCTATCTGAGAAACCCTCCCAGTTATGACTAATTTGATTCTTTCTCCTGAAATATCTCCTGAAAGGAGATATTTAAGACTCTGGTTTTCAAAAACCACAGGTGTACCCAGTGTAGGGCAAGATTGGAAGCTTCCACACAAGGCCCCAGAGGCACCATTTCAGATATGTTCAGCTGTCTTTCCAGTAATACAACTGTTTTTTCAATCTCATGAATAATTCTAATATATTAAACAGAGTTGTACTCTGAGCTGTTCAGATTTAAATAAGTAAGGAAGTCCTGGGGTCCCAAAATCAAATACTGTAACTGTCTTTCTGAGGTAACCCTCACAGGCATGTCTAGACAGCCTCATGGAGCCAGAGAACTCATGTTAAAAATAACCCCTAACAGGGTGGGGAGACGGCTCAGTGGTTAAGAGCACTGACTGTTCTTGCAGAAGACCTGGGTTTGATTCCCAGACCCCACATGGTGCCTAACAATTGTCAGAACTCCAGTTCCAGGGGCCTGACACCATCTTACAACCTCCTTGGACACTGGACTATGACACAGGGGCACTTACATACATGTGGGCTGTACACTCATACACATAAAATAAAATGTATATAAATAACCCCAATGCACAGGTTATTTTGACCAAAAGACACTGATTATTGTCCTCTTGATTCTGAGTTCCCCTTGTAGTTTTCTGGATAGTTACTGAGAAATGCCACTCATTGTCAGCAAATGTCCTAGGATAGAATAAAATATCAAAATTGTGGGATAATGAAGATCTTTTAATAGTGAAGACACTGAAGATAGTGAGGGCTAACTTCAGTCAAACACCATTCAAATGCTGCTTTGGTCTCAGAAGTGTTATCTGGGTAAGCAGTTCCTCTTTACACTGTATTTTGTGCTCCTTTCTGTCCTGGCTGTTACTCTACAGACCATGAAAGGCCAGGGTAGGAAATGGGCAAATGGTGGAATGAGGGAGCCCTAGGGCTCTTCGTGAACAGTGCACAGCTTCTGCACAGGCGCTGATACATGCCAGCCAATGGGATTGAATAGAGTTCCCATTTTAACAGTATAAGCTATGTAGAATCTTACAGAAATGACAGCATCATGAATAATAGAAAATAACAGGTATTTGTGTCACACAGAGTAGATAAAAGTGTCATTCAAGGCGAGTGGAGCCAATCATTCAGGCTTCTTCCTGTCTGCAACTGGCTGGCAACAGAGTCCGGGTGCTGGTGAAGGAGCACATGCAAGAGTAACCGGAGGTGAGGAACCACCACACACTGGAGTTGGATTAGATGCAATGTCCTTAAAGAGTTGATTCTCTTCTTGGCAAGCATAGAAAATCCTGGAGGAGACAGAAGAAAAATTCATCCCAATACTCTCAGAAATTTTATCATGTAGGTACTGTTGTCCTTGTCTTGTAGATAGAAACACAATCTTCAAAGTAATTGAATGACATGTCCCAAGTCACAGAACTGGTAAAGTAGAAGCTAGGATTTTCCTCACGTGATTTCCAAAGTTCTCTCATGCATTAGTGAGTTTAGAGATCATCATTCTTCAAGGAAATGTCTAAGCATGTCCTGAGAGGAGAAGACAAGCTTTACACTTACTCTTGTGTGAGCTATGCAAATAAATGAATGGTTTCATTGTGTTTGCTGATTGAAACTTGGATTATTTTGAGTTATGTTTTATTTATATAGCTTTCTTTCATTTTTAATAAATAATACTTTACAAATTTGTATGTCGTCATTGGTAAACTCTGCATGCTAACCAGAAGGATGTTTTAGACATGTCTCTTGGTGAAAGCTAAGAATTACAGTTGCTTTCCACATGTTTTCATTCTTAGGGCATGGCTTATTAGCTTAATGGTGTTTCAAAATGACTTAAAATTCTCTTAGCAAGTTTAGCTAGTTAATCTTTTAATTTTAGTTACACACAATTTTTTATTAGGTATAGAAATTCCAAAGCCAAGACCAATCCTCACTCACTGTAGTGATGGCAAACAAGGAACTCAGAATGGAGTTCCTCTACTATCAAATTTTCAAGTTCCAAAATTTATAGTGTGACTAATCAATTAAAACACCTAGTCCTGCACCCACGACAAAACTGTCCCTTTTCCCCACATATTTCTTCTCAAAATACATTTAAAGTGGCTATTCCTCTAAAAAGGCGCTCTCTATAACTGTCTTAACTAAAGTCAGGATAAAAATGTTGGGAATTGCCTACTCATAATCTAAATGGAATGTGTAGCAAGAGCTCTCTTCCTCAGGGACGCCATAACAACTGTCCAAGGTTCTGACACACCTCACTTGGCCCATCACCTATGTCAAAGTAAACACTCCAGGAGACTGATAAAAGATACGCAGCTGAGACAGACCGTTCTAGTCTATACTAAAACACCATACTTACAGTATTCTGTCTAGCATACTACATAAATTAGAGTTGAAAATGCTACCCAACCAGTGATGCTTTTCCTTCCTTCAAGTGATTTTCAACTGTTCCTTGTAGTGTCTATAGTATTTCCAATGGCCAAAGCTGGGGGTGTTTTGGAGGGGTGGAAATATTATGGAATCTAGTGAACAGAGACCAGAATCCCTTTAATGTTTTGAATAGTGCAAGCAAGGCTCCACCACAAAGAATCATCTAGTCAGTAGTACCAAATTGTTGACAAAACTTTCCTTCTATAGAGTCAAAGAATAAGACATTATTGCTTTTCCTTTTCTGCTTTGAGAATTCATGAAACTTTCTAAATAAACAAACTTAGTTGAGAATTTAAGCCATGACTCAGACAGACTGGATTCTAGTCTTCTTTTGACATAGGAATAGATAGATTAGTTTCTCCTAGTATACTTTCTCAACACAGACCAATTCTGTGCACCTAAACTGAATGAGCACGGTCCTCCACCAGCAAGGAATTAATTAATTTCATAGCAGATACCAGTGGATATCATCCAAACCAATTCAGTTTTGATTCTCTCTACCTGATGATACAGGTACATCCTGTAAGTTGAGGCTTAGACCCAGGACAACCCATTGTCCTATCTACCTCAGATGCTCTAGTTTGATTTACCTATGGCTCTGACAAATCAGTTCTAAATCAAGGCTCCACCATGATCTTCTAAGGTTTAATTAATCTGAAAATATCATAGACCTCATGGAAATATCTGTGCTTAATGATTTGTAATAGAAGCTGTCATTAAGGTTACTGGTAAACAATAAGGCAGGTATGTGGGAGAAGTTCACAGAACTTACACCTCCTTTCTTCACATGGAGAACACAACACTGTTTAGGTTTTTTAATGCTATCTTGGATTTCTAGGACTGTCTCATTATTGTAGCATCATGTTTGTTCAAATAACTACCTCACTTCGTTTTCCACCCTCTCTTTGGATTATGGGCAGTGGGGCATCAAGCCCCACCTTCTACTCCTACTTGGCCTTTCTGTTGACCAATCCCTATTCTCAAACTACAAATGGGCTGCCAGCCATCAGTCAACTCATTAAAATACAAAATGTCACTTCTATGGATTTTAGGAGTTTGAAACAAGAAACAGGTACAAACTATGTATTTCAAATATTATACTTCCAAACTTGCCATTTATGATCTCTCTGAGCTTGCAAAGATTCTATAAACATTACACAACTCAGTTTTCTCAGCTGAAAAATTAGCAATAGTGTTATGTTGTTGGGTTTGTATGAAGAATAATCAAATGCATGAAAATGATTGGTGGAGATACTAACAGACAGCACATTATGCTAGCTATGGTGTCTGGTGATCTTCAGTGAGAGCTTCACTAACTTCCAACCAGAAAAAGTAAGCTTTGATACATAAAAATCCATCTACAACAACAACAAAACACTTCAGCACCTTTTCTGTGACGAACATATGCTTTCATGTGTGTTCCTATGAGTCTTTTCTGTTGTAAAAGGATAATATGAGGGATGAGAGACATGAGCACCACATGCAACTAGTCAATATTCCTGCATTCATACATCACATCTAGTTGCACTTTAGGCAAGAGGGTAAAAAGTAAGGATGTGTGGGCTGGGTATGAAGTTATAACAAAGATGATCGTGACTTGACTTTAGATAAAAGACTCAAGGGACAGACTTAATGAGAGAACTAAACTACGGAAAGATGCAAAATATGTCGATACAAAACAGCTCTTGCTTTACAGGAAGTAGGAGTTCCTTCTGAGCCAGTATGAGTGACTGTAGCCCGTGAACATGGATTCGTGTTACTCTGAGTGGCACATTCTACTCTGGAAAAGGCTACATAGATGATTATGGTCATACAAAAAAGAAAACATGTAAGTCAATGCATTTATCTGCTATGTTGGTGGCGCATTAGGTTAAGAGGATTACAGAAGAGGAGGGGAATTCCTCCTTAATTTTCAGATGTTTTCTTATTCTTAACTTCACAGTTGGAGGAAGCCAGAAGTTTGCAATATTTAACAATATGTCCCAAAAGTTTTGCTTAATAGTCACAAAGACTTTAGGTCAGGTACAGTTCTGTTGGGTTAGATGAGGAATCAGAGGATTGACAGAGGTGGCACCTCATAACTTTTAAGTGCTAACACTTAAGCAACTAACTCTCAAACTGCATATTGGCACTTTAAACTAGCCACAAAGCAACAAAGTAAAACGATGACAGTGAATACAGCTAGCCCTTCCTTTGTGGTCAGAGATAACAAACGCTAAGTGGGTACTTACTGTGGTTAGCTATTTCCTGTCTTGGACCCTGTTTCAGGCCACACAGAATGGCCTTTAAAGGACTCAAGTTTAAAACAAATACTAGTAGAATGTGTCTAATGTCACTCTCTGTTTCATGAAGAGATGTAGCACAATTTTCACATCCAAGGCTCATCTCCTGGGTAGGATACAGTTTTCATGCTGGTGAAGAAGGCAGGAATGGGGACCAAGCAGGCAGGCACTGCAATAAGCATTGGCCCAGGCTCCATCCTCAAAGTTTGAGTATTAGCTGTATCACAGGCTGTTCAGGCAAGTTACCATCACTGTCCCCATTTTTAAATTGGAAACGTAATAAACTATAGCTTCTTAGGGTTCTCATAGGATATAATCCAAGAAAAACTCATAAGGCATGTTGTAAGATACATAAATATTACAGTATTATATCTTCCTTCTCCTTCCTATTACTATAATTACTGGTTTTTTATCATTAATTTACATACCATTATTATCATTATCAATATCACCATCATTATTTCAAAAATGGTTCTGGCTCAAATGGTAGTGATGACAATTCTGTATGTAAATTAATGCAGAAGGAGGCACAGGACAGAACCATTTGGTCCACTTTTCAGGGATAACCACAACCTGACCGTTTACCAAGTCAACGTTCCTGCAATGTGGCCCTCACCTAGCTTCAAGCTTGCATAGGAAGACTGAGTTTATCTCATGTGTACTTTTAACTTTAATGAGCTCAATTAAATACTCTTTATCAAGGAAGATAGAAAGAGAAAGGAAAATGGAAAGGCACAAGGAGAGGAAAAAGGCAGTAGAGCTAGAATAACCCATTTAATGAGTATTTGCTGTGGGGCGAGAGACAGAAAAAAAAAGGGCTCAGCTGTGCCGGGTTTAGAGGAATCGTCAACAATGTTTTCCCATGCTCAAACTGACTCTGTCTTCGATGGCCAAGTGAAGATGGGGCTATCTCATTCAATGACGGTGAACTGAACTTGGGAAATGACGTGGTTCCCCATGTGCTGTTTCCCTGGAATTTTTACAGGTCATATTTAATGTACAGTTGTCTTCTGAGATGACATTAGAAGCCGACTTTGTTATTCTAGTCTCTATGAACTTTGGCTTCACCTTGGAAATTTTATTTTATTCTTACTGCTTTGCTTAAAGATTTCTTCCACAAAATAACAACAATGCACAGCTGTCATGTCAAAGTACTTGACTGCATTTCCTTGTTTGATTCCTGAATGATGTTAGAAACAGCTGATCAGACAAATTTTCATATTGGAATTTAAACACCAAAGGCAATTCCTTACCACAGGAATGGAGATGACAATGGTATGTGTTGTGATAATTGTTAACACAAGCTCTAGCCTTAAAGGGCCAGAATTTGAATATAAGCTCCATCACTTGGTAGTTCAGGCAAATTTCCACCGATTTCCTGTTTTCTAAATTTTGAGTGGCATTCAGCAATGGAAGTCTTGGGGTAGGAGTGAGGTGAGGTCCACTAATGACATCAGTGTCCAAACTTTGTTTTGGAGATCTCACAAGAGAGAGATAATGATCACCACTGTTATAAGTACTATCAGTGACTTCATTTTAAATGTTTATACTTTGGATTAATGGACAACTGCTGATTACTATGTACCAAACAGCTCTGTAGATTATGCCTTTCCTAGATTCATGTAAGCTCCGATTTCAATATGGGCCATGACACTGACCTGTCTGGCTCCCGCTCTAGGATTTAAAGGGGGTCATTGTGACAACTCAAAAAGTTAAGGAATTAAGGGATATATCAAAATCAAATGTCTGGCGAAGGCAAAGCTCTCAGCACACACCAGATACTACTGCGGTGTTACCTGTTGCTCTCATTTTTTCCTGAGCACAAAGTCCAGAGGTTTCAGTGGGAAGTCACGGGGATGGGCTATGGGGCAGCTGTACTGAATATAACTGGACTAGGTCTATCTGTGTTGGTAAATTCAATTCAATTCAGAGAAATAAATCTTCCCCAAATATTTGTTATTACTTCCGCCCTAGCAGACCTGAACTTGACCTCCGGGGAGCTTTCTACTGTCTTATATACAGAGAGTTGTTAGACATGTGGTTGATCTGCTGGCTGAGCAAATCACTAGGATGGAAACGTGGTTGTGTTAAAGTTCTCTGATTTGCCTCTACTCATGGGTCAGATATGTTGTGTCATCACCAAGGTCTCCTTCCACCTCATGATTTCTAGCTGAAAGAGAATTTGATTTCTGAACATCAAGAGGAGCTCAAGCACATATCCACCACAGAAGCTGCTTATGGCAGAAATGATGCAACCATGTGTTTGGCGCTTTCTGTTAGATCAGGGGACTGTGGCTTTAAGCCCAGATCTGCATCTTGCTCTGGTCTGTTCATAGACAAGAAGAATTGACCAGCTCCCTGCTACTCTGGTCCCTATTTCCTAAGGATGTGACAGGAAATTCTAAAAGGAATTTCATGAAAATTCAGGAAGCAAGCAATTCAAGTGTCTCAGGATGTCCTTGAGACAGACCAGATGCACAAGGACCCTCTCTCTCCAAGGTTACGTAAGCGGTGAGGACTGCTGAGGAGACGCAGAACAGCCAAGCTGCCTTGCAGAAACTCTGAGCTGCTTTCAGGTTGTGCAGAGAGCTCTAGGCTTCCAGCTTTCTCGAGCTGTCGTCACTCATGCTGATGTGCACTTCCAGGGACACAGGTGCCTTTGAGCCACACCTGCCTCCGTATGTAACCCTAATTCACTCATTTGTTCACCAAGCTGGACTCTGATGGTGAAGTTGCTTTGCCCTGGGGATGGTTTGATTCCCTGTTGGGGTGAATAGATCTTTGTGTCATGTCTCCCCAAGAAAAGTATCACAGAACAGCTGGCTGGTCAGCAAGCTCTGGGGATCTGACTGCCTCCTGCTTTAGAGCACTGGGATCACAGGAATATACCACCATACCTGGCTATTTTTTATGTGAGTTCTGGGGACTGAAGTCAGGTGAATGATCACAGGGCAAACACATTACTGACTGTGCTGTCTTCCTAGCCCTTGCTTATTATTTTAAATTGAAGAAAGTAAGAGCATGTGATCCTCAAAGGCCCCTATATTCTCTAGATTAGGAACTTGTATCAATTTTGTGAATAGTAAACAGCACTTATTCTTTCTTGATAATTCTTCCTCACCAAGTTTGGAGGTGTGGCTTTAATACCAAACCAGGTGATTAATTAAACTGACTTGGAATTTTTTTCTTTCGGCTTAGATGGTAATTAATCATGCCTATTGCTATCTTTTAACAGTATTGAAATTGTGCTTTACCGTATTATGTTGCTTGTCACTCTGAGACACAATCATGTTCATGTGTAACAATGTAGAGAATAAGTCCATATGCAGAAATTGATCCTAATCTGAACCATCTCTGAACAGCACTCCTGGAGTCTTTCAGGAGAACGCATCCTATCATTAATTGTGGGATTAGCCTTTATCTCCCAGATGTCTAGAACTCTTTACAGCGATTTCAACTGGAGGCTGTATGCACCATGTCCTTTAATTATAGTGGAGCATTATCCTAATTAACTAGGACTTAAGAACTTCAGACCAAGCAAAAACACCAAACAGTAAATACTCTAAGGACCTTCAATTACTAATAATTAATTAATAAGTGTTGTGTGAAAAGTATCACACACTTTAAACCCTGTTTCAAAAGGAAATGTTTATTTCATGGTTTAAAACACTGAATTTTCCGATCTCAATTCTCCTGAAATTCTTATGGATATTTGGAGAAGAACAAGATAGAAAGACAGTCTACACACACACACACACACACACACCCCAAACCGTTTACTGTAACACTGATTTCCCAGTATCTGCAAAGCCTATCATGACAACAGGCTGGCTGGAAGCAGATGCTAATGCACAGCTGAGAAAGTCACTTTGTTTCCTTAAGAACTTGAAGACAGTACTTTGTTCTTCACTTTTTGAAAAGGAGATCCGGGGTCTGGATCAACAGAAACTTTGAGGGTCTCACTTTGCATTTCCTACAGTCTTGAAAAAGAGACGTAAGAGATTGACAACAGAGCAGTGCATTTAAGAAGTTAAGATTCTAACAAATAAATGGTAGGCTGGAGTGGAGACAGGAGGAGTCTCACTGCAGATGGCGACTGTAGTGCTCCTGGGTTTTACCTCTTTCGCTGGTTAGAGAAGAGAAGACAAGAGAAGACTTAACTCCCTCTTGGCGTCTGAGGGAGAAGGAACTTAAGGGTTATGAGTCTTTGTTCAGCAGACAAGCCCTTTGATCTGGCCTCTAGGAGCACTCAAAAAGAGATGCGTGTGCTAGCTGCTGGGATGCTTTATTTGTTGGTTATTTTATTTTGTTTATGTTGACACACACCAGTGTGTGTGATGCTTGTGTGTGGGGTGCATGCACATGAGTCTGTGGGTGTACATTCATATGCACAGACGTTCGGAGGCCAGAGCAGGATGTCCGATGTCTTCCTCTATTGCCTTCCACCTATTGCCTTAAAATGAGGTCCCCCCTGTAACCTGAAGCTCACAATTTTGTCTAGGTTGGCTGGCTAGCATGCTCTGCCCTGTACTGCTAGGTAGACACTTACTACCATGTCCTGCTTTTTATGGGAGGATTAGAACTCAGGTTACCATGCTTACAGAGTAAGTGCTTTTATGTACTGAGCTACCTCCTCGGTCTTAAGCTGTTACTTACAGACCCTGGAGTGAACTCAGTTCAAAATGTAGTGCTTTGGATTAATAAAGAAAAGTTGATTTTTGTCCTTTGGTATACTTTTTTCTCCTCAATGCATAATTTTTATTGAATTTTTGTGCATTTTATACCAAGCGTCTTAATCATCTTTAGACCGCCCCCCTTCCTCATCCGCACACCCTATGCCCCCGACTGGTTTCATGCATTCTGTCATATATGTTAAGGCCTATCAAGTCAAGTTTGTGTACCCAGATATTACTCAGTGCAAGTTCATCCACTGGAATCTAGTCAGCTTTTCTAGTCATTCCCTCAAAGAATATCAGCTCTTCCTCAGCTAAGCTATATTCTTCACGGAACTAGAAAAATCCATCCTTAAATTCATATGGAAACACAAAAGACCCCAATATCCAAAACAATGTTGAGCACAAAGAGCAGTACTGGGGGGATTACCATTCCAGATCTCAAACTATATTACAGAGCTAACTTCTATCTAGCATAAAGCACACTTGTATTATGAACGCTGAGCCCCCTCCCTTTCTGTATTTTCCCACCTTTAGGATATTTCTGATCTTTAGGATATTTCCCTGTTCAATCAGGAGAGCGCTTGGGTTTCTTTATTTTCCTCCCTAATTCTGCTATTTTCTTCTTAGTTGAAAAGCTGGAAATTGGTAATAAGGTATTAACCTTTAAGTAACTTCTTGGGTAAGATGTATGTAATAGTAGGATTATAAGATGATTTTAAGCACTGCATGCCACAATGCATAAAAAGCATGCAACACAATTCCCAGCATGTAAAAAGACTTCAGTAAAGAAAAATCTGGAGAAATGTTTGACTCAAAAATCAAGACTTTGGACCAGTTTATAAACATGGACAAGCCGTCAGAAGTCTGGCCCATATTCAGTAAGAAAGGGAAAACTGTAGACCCAGGGCCCTTGTCCGCTGTGAGAAGTGCTTTCCAGGGCTGAGTATCACACCCATGCAGCTGGAAGGTGCTGCATTTGATTACACTGTGCCCTTCTGTCCAAATGTCACAGGTTCTCATCAAAATAAGTCATGCTTTCTTTCCATCAGACACCAAAGTAGAAACTGACCCATATGGTCCACAGGACATTAGTAACTACACCTGAAAAAGATAAGTAAGTCTCTAATAATACCTGCTGGTAACTTTCCTTGACCCTCATATGATCATCCACATAGAGAATACCTCTTTTTTGCTTCTGTAGCAAATTGCTGCTTTGGTATGAAAAGCCATTTCTTTATGTGCGCTACTGTTGAAAGGATCTGGACTCTGGGTTTACACCACATTGACTAGATCGCCAGGTAACACTGTCTGTTCTTAACAGATAACCCCCAAACCACAGTAGTTTAAAACAAGAGGAGATTGTTTCCAATTTGCCTCAAGTTCAAATCAGGAGATCCTGGTCAGTGAGCAATCCTCTTTACAGATGTTCACTGTTTTGGAGAGCTCCACTCTGGTCCTTTGGTTGGAGGCTTGGTCCCCTCCCTGTCCTGTTACAGAGAGGGGAAACGACCTGTAGGAAGGTGAGTCTTAGGAGGTAAATCACTAGGAACGCCCTTGAAGGGGACATTGGGACCTCAGCCCCGCCCCCTTTGTGATTCCTTGCTCCCATAAAGTGAACAACTCCTCAGCATGGTGTCCCATTTCCCTACAGGCTGATGCAATGTGGCCAAGCTAGCATGAACTGAAGCATTTGAAAATACGAGGTAAAATCAACCCCCCCCATTTAAAGTTGATTTTCTCAGGATTTGCTACTAAGCAGTGATTCAGGGACCCAACCTCTTTCCATTTGGAGATCCAAAATTAGCCAATTTCGATGACAAGTGGGTGGAAAGAAGGCCGATGAGTCAGGCTTTCTGACAGATAGCACCTTTGCCGGGAAAAGCATCCTAACTGCAGCAGTGAGAAAAGAGAGCTGGTTTGACGGCCATCCAGAACAGCCCAGGAAAAGTCCTGCTGCCAGACAAGTCTGGAGACAGCTGAGGCTCCAGTGGGTACCAGCACACGTGGGGCCGAGCTTTCCCTATGTCCCCAGGATCCACGTGTTGGAAGCTTAACCCTAAATTACATGTTGATGAGGGGGGTCCTTAGGAGATGAGATCATGTGAAGATGGAACCTCAAGATGGGATTTGTGATTCTGTTAGGAAAGGGACATGAACCTGCTGTGGCTGCACCTTCCCCCATCTTGCCATCTAAGGCCGTCCGTGGTGTGGTCATGCGGTGAGAAGACTCACAGCAGATACAGCTCTGATATTTCACTTCTTTCCTCACCATGAGCTAAGTAAGTCTCCATTTATAAGTTATAGAATCAGTAATGTTCAGTGACAGAACCAAAAGCAGACCAAAGACCAAAATACACACACGCACGCACACACACACACACACACGCACACGCGCATGCACATGCATAAAATTTGGGTTATTTCTCAAATATATATATATATATATTTGGAATCAGGAAAAGTCATATTTATACTTAAGACTAAATATTCTTTGCATGAAGATTATTCAATCTAAGAATTAGAAAAAAATGAAGAATTCTTTCTTCAGTGAGGCAGAGTCAGGGTCCCTAATATCTGCAGAAGCCGTAGAGAGAAAAGCTGCACGGCACAGTGCCTTGAGAAACATTGCCTCGTAGAAAGTAGGGCACTGGTTTTTCAGATACATATATGGCCTGATAAATGTCTTCCCCAGTCACCCAGTTGCTTCTGCAGCTTTCACTGGGGTATTTTATACGCTCAAACGTCCAGCATCAAGTCTTCCCCTAAGACAGCTTCATTTTCTTCCTATGCTAACTTCTAGAGTCCATGCACCTTTATTTATATTTTTAATAAGCCTTAGAACTTAACATGTTGAGAAAAATGATATCTTGGGGTCTTAATCTTTCTCTCCAGAGATATAAAAATTATTTCTTAATGTATCTAGGCGTTCTTTTATCCTGCTTAATTTAGTTTTCACATCACTTTTATATTCTTAATATTTACTAATAAATTTAGGCATGTCTCTTAATCTTCAAAGGTATGCTTTCTCCTGGCAGGGCTAATGGTAATCGCTATTGTTACTGCAATACACTGAGTATTAGATGAGACGAGGTGCACAAAAGCACTTGGCATACCGCCCAAATTGGTTAGCAATAAATTAGGGTAATTTTAATGGTGGTTAGATTTCTTTTAATTTTAATTACTTCATAATTTATGTAGATTGTTTTCTAATTGGCTTTTAGATATGATAAAGAAATTTTTGTATTCACTGAATTATGACTTACTAGATTGTGATATTTCTAACTCTCTTTGTATTGTAGGTGATCGAGTTAGTTTTTAAAGCAGCTGTGAAAAGGGATATTGTAATTATGAACATTTGGGGTTATGTTTCTAATACTTAAACTTTATTTCATTCTTCCATTTTAACATTGGCTCAAACTTTCAGAACAACAGGCTTTAACAGTAAGCACAGAGCCTGCCTTATTCCTGGGTTATAAAAGATAAAATTAAGTCCGTGGTTCGTCTTAGAACATATCATGTTTACCATGGTAAGAGAGTGAACTTTGGGTTAAGGATCAGTTCAGTGACTGAGTATGCACCAGGCATTATAGTACTGATTTTGAACCCATAGTTAGAAAGAAAAAAAAAGAGAGGCTTTTATTCTTTCTTTTGTG
>NW_008357039.1:352749-368768 GCF_000622305.1 Nannospalax galili
TTAATTTATTATCTATTTTATTTTGAAAACAATGAATTTTTTAATAGCACATTTTCAGGCATCAATGTGTGATATAATGATTTACAAATTTTATCAAACTCTGGGGACAAGAGAGATGTGGAGAGATGGCTCAGCGGTTAAGAGCACTGGTTGCTCTTGCAGAGCACCCAGATTTGATTCCCAGCACCTACGTGGCAGCTACCTACCATCTGTAACTACAGTTCTAGGGGATCTCACACCCTCTTCTGACCTCCATGGGTACTGTACGACATGGGTACAATTCTACACATGCAGGCAATGTACTCATACACACAAAATAAAAATGATAAAACATTAAGAACATTAAATTAGCAGATTTTTAAAAGGATTTTTACATTAATGAAGTACTCTTGTTTGGTTTTAATATACTGCTGCAATAAACTTGGTTGCTTAATTTATTATGTCTATTTAGAATAACTAAATTTATATGCATAAGGAGGATTTACAGTTACATTTGTCAGACTTTTGAATAGAGGATTTGGAATCCATTAAATTATTTGGACTGCTGTTTGTCTATGCTCTGAAAGAGTTCTCATAATAGAGGAAGGATGTGGTTTTAACCGCTGAAACATTCCATGAATCAGCTGGAACTGGAGCGTTTTCTGAGGGTAGCTGTCCTCGATCACTCTCTACTTTTCCTTAGGTTATTATTTCATTCAGCATTTCCTTTGATCTTCAGTCTACTTTAATGTTTCCTTAGAAACTCATCTCTGTCCACCAGAATGTTATTGTAAGAGATAAGTAGGAGTGCAATACGTTTTGGTTAAGATATATATATTTTTTAAAATTTTATTTATTATTTTTCTTTTATGTTGTTTTGTTTTGTTTGTTTGTTTGTTTGGTGTTTTTGAGACAGGGTCTCCCTGTAGTCCCAGCTGGCCTGGAATTCACTATTTAGACCAGGCTGGCCTTGAATTTACAAGGATCTGCCTGCTTCTGCCTCCCCAGTGCTGGAATTAAAGGCGCCTGCCATCATGCCTGGCTTTTATTTTATGTGTATGAGTGTATCGTCTGCATGTATGTGAGTGCACCCGTGCCGTGCAATGACTGCAGTGGTCAGAAGATGGTATGGGGATTCCCCTGGAACTGCAGTTAAAAATGGTTTTTGGCCACCACATGGGTGCTGGTGGGAACTGAACCCAGATCCTCTGTAAGAGCAGTCATTGATCTTAACCACTGAGCCATCCCTCCAGCCCCAGAGATCTCTTTTTAATGTAAGCCCAAGTTTCTCTGTTTATAAAGGCTCAGTTGGATTGAGCACATGCCATTCCAACTTTGACAGTGGTGTGATTCTCTAAAATGAAGCCGTTTTGATTGAAAGGAGAATAACAAGACAGCCTTCCTCTGACCCTTCTCCTCAGCTTTTTCCGGGGTCTCATCTCCTTGAGTTTATTGCCATCTATTATTATGTTGTTAATTGTGTGCTCACCTTCAGTGGGAAATAGTTCCTAGAACAGTTGCATAGGGCTGCTCCAGGAAGGCAGTGACTCCCACCTGTCAGGACTTACTTTCATTCTTTCAGTCTCAGTGCTTAGCTGTTGTCAGGCCTACAGCGTGACCCTATCCTGCTTCTTCTAGTCTCCAATCCCAGGGTTTGCCTAGTGTCACACTTTCAGCGTGACCCTGTCCTGCTCCTGCCTGTGCTTTGCTTCTCCACACCTACACATGACTTATGATATAGAATTAGTCATCTTTTTATGTGGACTTCCTATTCGGCTGAGTCGATGACTTGATAGGGAGAATGGGATGAGTCTTTAGGTTGAGATCATGTGTGAAAACTGTGCAGACTTGGCTAACTACCGCCTTTCCTGAAAGCCATTGGACTTGGGTAACCCCAGAAACTGGTGGCATCATTTCTCTTAAAACAGTTTCTTCAACCTCCTTTTCTACTCACCCACCAACCACTTATACAAATATATGTATTTGTTCTTTTAAAAATTATTTTTATTTTATGGGTATGATGCTTGCCTTCATGCATGTATGTGCATCACATATATACAATGCCCACAGAGGCCTGTAGATGGTATCAGATTCCCTGGGACTGGAGTTACTGATGGTTATTAGCTGCCATATGGGTGCTGGGACCTGGGTCCTCGGCAAGAGCAGCCAGTGCTCTTAACCACTGAGCCATATCTCAACTCCAATATATATTTAATGTGTCAGTAAATCCCTGCTGGTTTGGTATAAGGAAAAACTTTCATGCAGAATAAATTGATATAATATGATGTTATAAGGTATATAATATGGTCTTTCACATTCTTAAGTGTAAGAGATGATCAATGGCATGTGGTCATTTTAAAAAGCATGTGGCCACTACTCTGTTGGATATTAGAGTTGGGCAGTGCACTGAATGGCAAAGTCAGCAGTGTCTTGTCCTCCGCCAACTACCTTTATATTCTGCTTATTTAAATCTCTTTGGAAGAAAATTCAAGACTTTCCCTGATTCCTCAAAGATGTAGAAGATAGGTTGCAATTAAAATAAGGACTACCTAAAAGACATAACAAAATAGAAAGTAATATCTGAAGTAACAAACTTACTAAAATTGCTTAATGATTAAAAAAAGAAAAAGCCTGGTGGGACACCTCCACGTGACTACAGTTCCTTGTCACCAACTTTAATGGTCAGGGATAGAGAATTAGGAGGAATGGGCTAAGAGGTGGGGAAATGAGACCAAAATAATAAGATCAAATAATTATAGTGTGCGCAGGGGAATCTAACACTCTACAAATTTGCAGAGTAAAGCTGAACACCTAACAGTGACTTAGCTATCAAGGCCAGAGCCTCCGTCTTCTCACACATCACCAACTCCTTCTTCCTGAGCAGTGAACTCTTGCCTAACTGCTCTGGCTGCCTGGCTGTTTCCACAGTGCCCAATGCATTCCTGCCTCAAAGACTTCCATTTTATTCATTTTTATTCAGAATCTACCTCCTTAGAATGTCGATTCTGAGTCACCAATATATTTATTTTCCATAATATTCCATTCTTGACTCTGCTACAGTTTGGTCAAGGGGGTCCAAGAGACCCCAAAACAATATAGGCTATTGTCGTTGTTCTTAGTTTCCTGCCAGAACTTGAGGATCTGAAGAACCTATTGCTGAAGACACCGCACAGTGTGGTCAATCAAGCTGGAAGCCTTCTCCCTGATGGTTAGCTCTCATAGTGATAGAAGGTGCTGTTCAAGCTGCTGGAGGAGAAAAAGTCATCTGCAGTCCTATCCAGCTATAAATGCAGTGAACTACAATACTGACTGGCCTGGTAAGATATGCCAACAGTGCAATAGTGGTATTGAGATCTTGGGAGGAACCAACAGTGATCTGATTGGACTTAAGACCCACTAAATAGGAAAGAACTCACGCCTGGTTCTGTAAACCTAGCCAAGAACCCATTATTAGAGCGGTCATAAACCCTAGAGGAGAATCTCTTCCTACCATTTTGCTAGACTAATACAGATTCCAACTGCCTTAAATACTTATTCTTAGTTCCATAGATAAGTACAGCTCTTACCCCTTAGCCAAGAAGTTGCATTTTGTAGCAGATGGAGGCTATAATATAGAATGACAACTAGTCAAAATGCAGAGACTAAGTGATCCTGGAATGCCCATGCCAAAATAAGGATCTGTAACATAACATCTATACCTAAGGCTCAGGGAACACCAGGTAAGAGACAGGGAAAAGATTATAAGAATCAAAGGACCAGGAGGACTGCTGAGGTGTTTCTCCTAGTTATGATAGTGATGTTATACCCACGAACTCCAGATATGGTTATCGGCTCAAGACCAAACCAGTCAGCAATGTAGCGTGGCTTGGCTAGCTAGCTAGTCAACAGCTATTGAAGGGGGAAATCTGCCTTCTTTAAGGATAGGTGGTCCTATTTATTTATATAAATACAAATAGTCCTATTTCTATTTTTATTGTATGTGTCTGTTTTGCCTTCCTGTATGTAAGTATGCCATGTGTATATGACTGTCATAATAAAACCTATTTATTACTTTGTTTGCTAAGTTAAAACAAATAAGATGGGCTGGCAAGGTGGCTCAGCAGGTAAGACCACTGACTGCTCTTGCAGAGGACTGCAGTTCAGTTCCCAGCACTCACATGGCGGTTCAAAGGTGTTTTAATTATCTCTAGAAGGTTCTTGCAGAGCAGTGCCTAACACATACCTGTTGTTCATTTATTGATTATCTGTTGATTGCTGACAGACTGGGCAAGGGCTGAATCAGCAACAAAGTAATCACTCAGAGTAAAACTGTTATCAGTTAAATTGCACAGATGAGGCAAAGAAACTCATGAAAGGTCACTGTCCTAGAGATGGAATTCCGACTCAGAATTCTCAGTAGATTCTACGGTGAGAACAGACAGGAGGAGTATGGTCTTGACACAGACCATAGGACCATTATATGAGAGGCCATCAGCAGAATCTGGGGACACTGGCTATGTAGGGAGGGAATGCTAGGATTTTTATTATTTTCTCATGGCTGGTGAGGTTTATGTCTGAGGCTAACACATCTGTGTGCTGTTCTGTCTTTTTGATGTACTCTCCAGATTTGCATAGTGATATGAAGAAAACGCAGCCTGTATGCTGTTCAAATGAATCACCTGAAAGCTTTAAACTAGTCAGCAATGTTTGAGTAAAACAATCAAGGGACCAGGGAATGGTTAGTCAGGAAGCCTGGGCAGCCAGAGAGTATATCGCATTTATGATCACACTCTGGAGATATCATAAAAGCTCTTTAGTGAGAACAGAAACTATTTGTTCCTGTCCATTAAACAGTCTCCGTAATATGTATTTGTGGTTGGCTTACACAGCACCTAGCTTTTGTTTTTGCTGGCCAGAGTGGAGATTCTTCATACATAGTGTTGTACGGACACTTAGGAGGGAAAATGAGCCATGGTGATCAGGGTATCAACAATTCATGGACTTGGAATTCATGCTAACATTTTGAAGGTATTTTAGCACATTTTTATTAGCTATTTGGTCATATTGCCTTGTGGACAGGATGTTGTCTAAATCTTTCACCAGCATACAGTCTGGGAAAGTATGTTTTCCTCTCTGGAATAAATTAGGGCATGGTAGTTCAGTTTTTCCTCAATAAAGATGCTGAGTTTGTGTTGGCCACAGTGAGATGTGAAGATACAAAACTGATCAGTTTACAAAAATCTCTATAAATTATAAATTGTTTCTTCTTATAAGAATATTTACTAAGTTCCGTGGAGAGAGAGAACCTATATGAAACAATGCCTTGGTACTTACATTTAGGATAGAAGCACAATTATATGTTACTGGTCAAGACAAAGTTCTAGAGGGTATTTGATGGGTGAGATAAGGCAAGCCCTTGTGCTTCTGCTTAGTCAATTGTGATGTTCTACTCAGAAGAAAGATGTGTAATACACTGGATCTAGACAGTCACATACTCTGAAGCTGAACTTACAAGTGGTTTTGAGCCTCCTGTTGTAGGTACTGATAGCTAGCTAATCTTGGATCCTCTGTGAGAGCAGTGTTTGCTCTTAACTACTGAGGAATCTCCCAAGTCCCTGAATTATGATCTTAAATTTTTCATTCTTTATGTGACACATAATTTGTTTTTGTATGTTGATCTTATATCTTGTGACTTACAGGAGGAATTCAGTAATTATTTTAGTGAAGTTTTTTGAAGAGTTTTTAGTACTTTCTTTTTTTTAAAAAATGGAATCTCTTGGGACTGGAGAGATGGCTCAGTGGTTAAAAGCACTGGTTGCTCTTGCAGAAGAGCCAGGCTTGACTCCCAGCACCCATATGGTGGCTAACAACCATCTGCAACCTCAGTTCCAGGGAATCAATGACCCCTTCTGACCTCTGTGGGCATGACAGAACATGGGTGCATTTGCATACAGGCATGTAATACATGCATGCACATAAAGTAAAAATTCAAAAAAAAGAAATCTCATCCTCTTTATATAATTTTTCATTCATTCAGTACTTTATGCATATAAGAGTGTTTGGCCTGTATGTATATAAGTGCACCTGTATGTATGTAAGTAAGTGTACCTGTATGTATGTATCTAAGTGCACCTGTATGTATGTAAGTGCACCTGTATGTATGTAAGTGCACCTATATGTATGTATGTAAGTGCACCTGCATGTATGTAAGTGCACCTGTATGTATGTAAGTGCACCTGTATGTATGTAAGTGCACCTGTATGTATGTAAGTGCACCTGTATGTATGTAAGTGCACCTATATGTATGTATGTAAGTGCACCTGTATGTATGAAAGTGCACCTATATGTATGTATGTAAGTGCACCTGTATGTATGTATGTAAGTGCACCTGTATGTATGTAAGTGCACCTGTATGTATGTATGTAAGTGCATCTGTATGTATGTAAGTGCACCTATATGTACGTATGTAAGTGCACCTGTATGTATGTAAGTGCACCTATATGTATGTATGTAAGTGCACCTGTATGTATATATGTAAGTGCACCTGTAAGTATGTAAGTGCACCTATATGTATGTATGTAAGTGCACCTGTATGTATATATGTAAGTGCACCTGTAAGTATGTAAGTGCACCTATATGTATGTATGTAAGTGCACCTGTATGTATATATGTAAGTGCACCTGTAAGTATGTAAGTGCACCTATATGTATGTATGTAAGTGCACCTGTATGTATATATGTAAGTGCACCTGTAAGTATGTAAGTGCACCTATATGTATGTATGTAAGTGCACCTGTATGTATATATGTAAGTGCACCTGTAAGTATGTAAGTGCACCTATATGTATGTATGTAAGTGCACCTGTATGTATATATGTAAGTGCACCTGTAAGTATGTAAGTGCACCTATATGTATGTATGTAAGTGCACCTGTATGTATATATGTAAGTGCACCTGTAAGTATGTAAGTGCACCTATATGTATGTATGTAAGTGCACCTGTATGTATATATGTAAGTGCACCTGTAAGTATGTAAGTGCACCTATATGTATGTATGTAAGTGCACCTGTATGTATATATGTAAGTGCACCTGTAAGTATGTAAGTGCACCTATATGTATGTATGTAAGTGCACCTGTATGTATATATGTAAGTGCACCTGTAAGTATGTAAGTGCACCTATATGTATGTATGTAAGTGCACCTGTATGTATGTATGTAAGTGCACCTGTATGTATGTAAGTGCACCTATATGTATGTATGTAAGTGCACCTGTATGTATGTATGTAAGTGCACCTATGTCATGCAATGCCTGAGGAGGTGAAGAAAGGGCATCAGATCCCTTGGAACTGGAGTTACTGATGGTTTTCAGCCGCCGTTTGGGTGCTGGGAACTGAATGTAGGGCCTCTTCAAGAGTAGCCTGTGGTCTTCAGAGTCACCGCTCCAGTCCCTCCTATTTGTTTTAAATTAGTATACAAAGTGATAGGCTTCATTATGAAAGTCACATGTGTACATTGTTTTGACAGCTCTTCCTTCCTCTGAGCACTGCAGTCTGTTTCTGCACATTGACTGTTGTTGGTCTCTACTAATTGTCAAATATTGCAAAAATTCACATCTCTGGGGACTGAGAGACACACTGATCTCTGGGTGTAAAGATAAGACCTTAGAGGTTTATTTTTCTGTCCATGTCACAGTTTGCTTCTCTTTTGCTGTTATAAAACACTGACCAAAAGAAGCTTGAGGGAGGAAAGGGTTTGTTGGGTTAAATTTTAGAGCCCATCATTGAGAGCAAGCAGTCAGGGTGGATGGGAGCTCAAGTCTCTGAAGCACAGCCCACAGAGGAACGCTGCTTACTGGCTTGCTTCCCCTGGCTTGCTCAGCTATCTTTTTATACCCCCCACCTGCCTAGGGATAGCACCACTCACAGTAGGAAAATGCCCCCACAGACATGCCCACAGACCAACCTAATGGAGGTTAAATCCTCCATTGAGGTTTCCTCTTTCCAGAAGACTTGAGGCTTGCTTCAAGAGGACCGGTAAAGCTAGTAGGATGCTCTTTGTAGCAGAATGATAGTACTAGGTTTCCCCAAAGGTTTACTGTTGGAGATCGGGGTGGCCTGCCTTAGAAGAGTGGAACCTGAGACTTGGAGAGCAAACCACAAGCTCTTCTTACAGGTGAGACCCTGAACACAGAGGCTCAGAACCCTGACATGTGGAATACTGCACGATTAGTAGAGGAAGATGGCCAGATAAAAAAGGCTGTGTTTCTTGTTCTAAGAAAGGCATCTTAACTTCCCTGTCCTGAGAAAGTAAATATCTTGACCAACAAACCACCAGACACACACAATAATCCTGAGTAAGGTCTAAACATCCTGCTTTGTAATGACCTTAGCTCACACCAGCTAAAAGTTACTGTTGCTGTTCTTCCTCCAATTATGATCTGATGCTTTAACGGGCAGTTCCTTTTCTGTATAAAAACTTGCTGGACTTCTAATAAAGTGGACTTGTTGGGAGAGACACAAGCACCAGAGTTTAACTCTGTGGCTACTGGTCCCACCTCCCGCCAAACCTCTTGAGCAAGGTGCTCCAGAAGGTCCCTGGCAGTTTACCACTAGTCAACTATGGGTTTTGGCATAGCTGACAATAGGAGAAATGGGTTCCTTTTTGTGGAGTAGGCCTTAAACCCAGTTAGGAAGGGTTGATTACTCACATAGCATCCATCCCACTAGCGTACCAATGAGCTTATCTTGCAAGCCAGTTGTTACTGTTACTTACAGGGTTCAAAGCAGGGTATGACTTTTCTCTCCAAGGGGTTTTTGATTTCATGCAATTCTGATTGCTATCTCCTGTGCTGTTGGAGTCCTATTCGGAAAGTTCTTAAAATTTTCCTCTAGCTAGTTCAGTGTTTCAGTTTTAAATTAAGATTTTTAATCAACTTTGAATTGACTTTTGTGAAGAGGAGAGATATGAATCTAATTTCATTCTTCTGCAGGTGGATATCCAGTTTTGTGAGTATCACCTGTTGAACAGGCTGTCTTTTTTCCAGTGTGTTTTGACACCCTTGTAAAACATTAGGTGGCCATAGTTGTGTGAGTTTATTTCTAGGTCCTAATTTATGTTTTGTTTTTTTTCACGTGTAGTTTGGTTCCTGTACCATGCTGCTTTTACCAGTATGGCTCTGTAGTATAATTTGAGGCCAGATATTGTGGTACATCCAGCAATATTACTTCTGTTTATGATACTTTGGCTGTCCATGGTCTTCTGTGTTTTCATATGAATTTTAAGATTGTTTTTCTTGTTCTTTAAATTTTGATGGAGATTGTATTTTGTTGTAGATTGCTTTTGGCAATGTAAACAGTTTTCTTAGTGTTAATTTGTTAGTTCAGGAGCATGGAAGGTCTTTCCAAAATCTTGTGTCTTCTCCAATTTACTTATTTTCAGTGTATTAAAGTTTTCTTTATAGAGATCTTTCACCTCCTTGGTTGGGATGATTCCCTCGGCACTATGCTTTTTTAAGGTATGGTAAATGGGATATTTTTTCTAATTTTCTAACTTCTTTTTCAGGTACTGATTTTTGTATGTTGATTTTGTATCTTCTTACTTTAATAAAAGATCTTTTCTAAAAGTTTTCTTGTGCAGTCCATCCATAAGTTCATTTAAGTATGAAATCTTCTCTTAAAATTAGGATATTTTTGCTTCTTCCATTCCTATACTTATTTGTAAACTCTTTTATTTTCTCTTGTCATAATCCTTTAGCTGTGGCTTTGAGCACTGTACTAAATCGGAGTGGACAGAGAGACACCCTGGTGGTTTTACAAAGTTTAGAATAAATATTTTCAGTTTTGTCCACTTAGTATAATGTTGGCTATAGGTTTGTCATATATAGCCTTCACTATGAGAGGTGTGGTCCATCTGTTCCTTATTTCTTCAGCGTTTTTATCACAGTGGCATGTTGAAATTGTCAAATGCCTTTTCTGTGTCTATTGAGACAATAGCATGATTCCTGTGTTTGAGGTCATTTATCTGGTATATTATGTTTATTGATTTGTATATATTGAACCAATCTGGAATTCTTGAAAGGAGACTGAATTGGTCATGGTATGTGGTCTTCTTGTTTAATTTGGTTGCAAGTATTTTGTTGAGAATTTTTGCACCTATGTTCATCAGGGAATTTTTTAGAACTTTTGTTTTTATTTTATGTCTTTAGTCTTTGTGTCAGGGTAATACTGGCTTTGCAGTATGAAGTTAGTAGTGTTCTCTCCCTTTCTATTTCATGGAACACGCTGGGAAATGTTGCTGTTAAATCTTCCTCAAGATGTGGCTCTGACTAGGTTGCTCATGCTATAGAGGATGGTCCCATATCCGTGACCACACTGGTATCACTAAGTAGCCACAACGGCTAAAAACAGTACATAAAATTGGAGGAAGATGTTGTGAGAGGGGTCTTGGAGGTGTTGGAGGGAAGGGAATGGGGAATGAAGTTGATCAAAGCACATTTTATGCATATATGAAGTTCTCAGAGAATGAACTACATTTATAAATTTTGATAGAATTTTGTAGTAAATCCATCAGGTCATGAAGTTTTCTTTGCAAGGAAACTTTTAATTGCTATTCCATCTCATTGTTTTTTATTTTTATTTTATGTGTATGAGTGTATTGCCTACATGTATGTGAGTGCACCTGTGTCGTGCAATGCTGCAGAGGTCAGAAGAGGGCTTTGGATTCCTCTGGAACTGGAGTTAAGGACAGTTGTTAGCCACCATATGGGTGCTGGGAATCGAACCCAGGTCTTCTGGAAGAGCAGCCAGTGCTCTTAACCACTGAGCTATCTCTCCAGCCCCTCCATCTCATTGTTTATTATGATTCTCTGTAAGCTGCTTTTATCTTCTGGATTCAATTTTAATAGGCCATCTGTATTTAGAGCCTTAGTCAATTTCTTCTAGGTTTTCCAAGTTTTTCGAATAGAAGTTTTCAAACATTCCCTAACAGCCCTTCTGGGTTTCACTGGAGTGTCTCCTAACGGCTTCCTTTAGAATTCTAATTTTATTATTTGGGTCTTCCCAGTCTTTTTGTTAGTTTGGCTAGAAGTTTATCAATCTCATTAATCTTTTCAATGAACTAACTCTTCAATTTATTCTGCATATTTTTCTCTTAGTCTCTACTTAATTAATTTCTGATCTAACCTTCATTAACTCTTGCTCTGTATTTCTTTGGTGTTTGCCTTCTCACTATTCTAGATGCTGGCACTGGTTCAGAGCCCCTCATCTTTAGACCCCCCACCACTTTTCTGCTCCTTAGAGCCTGTTGCTTCCATCAGGATATTGAAGGAAGTTCCAAGTCACAAGCTCCACCCGTGCACTTTCCATGATCCTGATGACCTGCTAATCCAGGCAACGGTGGGGATGTGGAGCCATTCTCAGCCTCTCAATGTCAGACTCCTGTACCCCTCCTCTGGCATTTTTTCCACAACCTGCTATTCTCCAATCTCCTCGACAGAAAGACTGACTTCTACCTCCAACTGGGGTTTCCAGCAAGGTGGGCTGTCTCACTTCCTGGCTGTTGAGGAACCCTGTGTCCAGAGTCCTTGAACATACTTTCCTCACAAGGCTCTGTTCAATTTGAGCACTTGGTCAAGCCTTATTATTTTCTATAGACAATTCTGTCATTTGGTAATAGTGACAATTTTATTTCTTCTTTCCCAAATAATCTGCTTTTTCTTACCTCAATTATGGAAGGTTCAACTTCTGTTACTGTGAGAGAGGGTGTATGAGCACCAACTTCCATTGTTCCTGCCTTCAGGGAGAATGCGTTCAGTTTCACATTAAGAAAAATGCTGTCCCTAAGGTTTACGTGGATGCTGTTTACCAAGTTGAGGAAGTTCTCTACTCTTAACTTGCTAACAGTCTTTTATCATGAACAGGTGTTGGTTGTTTTCGAGTGCCGGGTCAGTTGACATGATTTAGTGTGTGTTTCTTCTTTGGTGGATTACTTTGATTTTTCTAAATATTTAACCAGATTTGCATAACTGCAATGAATCCCACCTAGTGTGGTACTCAGTTCTTTTAGAATGTTGTTGCATTTGGTATGATGATATTCTTTGGGTATTTGGGCACGTTCACAGGAGATACTGGGTCCGTGGTTTGCTTTTTGTGCAGTGTTCTTGTGAACTTTTCGGGATAATAGCAGAGATCATAAAAGTGAACCAGAAAAAGTTGGCTTGCTTAAGGACTCCTAATCGTTCCTCTCCTGATCCTTTTGGAAGATTGTGTAACATCATTATTCATCGGTGTTCTGAAGTATCAGTTGTGATTTCCAGTTTAATCCGGTTTGTTTGGAATTATTGCATTTTCTAACTGGAAGAGTACTTTTGAGTCAGGATTTTAAATTTGTTAAGCAATTAATAGTTTATAACATCTTTGACAGTTTTGCTGGCTGCAGTATTTCTACATGGAACCATATATTGTGGTTTTGTTTGTGGCCTCCTATGTAGTTAGGTGATTGACAAGACTCATGTTCTTCTTACACTGCATAGCTTGATGTATTTCAGTAGTCCTCGTGATTCTTAAACTATAAACTATCCGTATGCACTTCATTTGTTCTGAATTAACCAATCTAAATTAAACGTTCCCACAACTAGTATGCATCTGCATAGTTATTTAGGAAATGTATTTGATACTATAATTTTATTGCTTATTGTTTTATTGTCTATCACTTTCTGATGTTTTAGTTCATCTTTGATGTTGATTCTTATAACTTATGCATTTCACACTTTTATTCCTTAGTTTCACATTTTTGTTAGGAAATAGCTATGACTTGCTTTACTTTTTGCTGCATTATCTTATTATGCCATTGCCCTTCTAGTCTAGGATTTTGAGGTTTCTAATTTACCATTGTTTAGATATATCTCATAGTCATGTAACTAGTATGCAGCTTTGGAATCAGATCCCAGAGACTTAGTTTTAGTTGGGCGATCTATCCCATTCGTGCACACTTCAGCAACAAACACTTGAACCGTATCATCACATCGTGTTTTCTACTTTTTAGTTGGTGTTTCTTTATAGACAATGTTTTTCTGTATGGTAGAAATTTGTTTTGCTTAATTGTCTGTATGTGTGTTCTGTTGGGTAGAGTAATTTGTAAAGTTAATTTTCTGGTTTTTGAAATTACTTTTTAGTATAAATATTTGAAATATTTAGTTATTTCTTTATATAATGTTGGTATAACCATCATAAGCATGCACAGAATTACAATATTTCTACCTCTATCACTTTTTCTTTTCCTTCTATACTACCTGCTTTAATGTATGTATAGATTTCTGTATATCTTATATAATATATTAAATCTCACACTGGTTAATTTTGTATCTTAAAATACACTTTTGTCTTTTACTTGAGTTATCAATTTTAGCTTACATATTTTATTTGTAGAAGCAATACTCTCTTCCAGTTCTCACCACTAGATTTTAGTAGTTACTTCATCGCTTTGTATTTTCAGTACACTGCTTTATACTCTGTTCTTTGGCAACTGTTCCTGCCATGGTCTCATCTCCATAGTTCCTTGCTCATTACCAATCTCTCAACAATAGCATCTGCATTCATGTCTCAACTGACTAAAGTGAACCCTTGGGAAGCTCCTCATTTTGTGTGCATATAATTATACTTCTGTAATGCTTGCTTGTTAAAAACATATTTTGCTTTGGCTGGGTATAAGGTACTCAATAATTCTATTTTTATTTATGTGAAGAATTCGTTGGGATTCTGTGTGGTTTATGTTTAGGTCTGTGTGATTACATTTCCTTTCATAAGTAACAATCTTTTTGCATTCATGCTCAAAATGTGGTTTATTTAGCTTTGAAATTAGTAACATTACTAGCATATTCCTGCGTGGCTTGCAGCTTGTTTCCTTTGACATGGTACACCCTCCTTTGAGCCACTTTTCGCATGTCATGTCTTCGGTGAACGGGACTCCATCTCTCTTCTGCTGGGATGTAGGTGACCACTACCTATTTGTTGTTGTTGCTGTCATATCAGAATATTGTATGTGGGTTCCACTTTTTTCCCAAACCTTTCCCAGTTCTAACTATCTGAGTCTCCTCGTCAGCTGTCTACACTGTGGGTGCATTCCCACAGGTGTCTCTTCTCCAGCTGCCTGAGACCCCACCCGATGAAGCCTTACATTTACCTGCACTTCTGTCTTTGCCTCCGTTAATTCACAATTTTGTCTTTTTTTCATTTTGAGTTGCTTGAATTTCTTCCTTCAGTGCACGGTTTTAGAAACTGATTATCTCCTGACAATGTTATGTAAATGGTCCTGGCTTGCAATGCCTATTATCTGTTTTATCTCCCTTTCGGCATCGGGAGTGATCATATGTTTGACATTTGCTTTCCTTGACTTTTAACTCTCTATAAAGGCCTTTAACATTTTACATTGTCATATTTTATTTTGTGATCTTTTATTTATTTTCTCCTTTTCAAATAGTATTACTTGGCCTAGATTGGCTTTGCATGATTTTTTATCTCTGAATAATATGTGTCTTCCAAGCTCAACAATTTCATGTGTGGAGGACAATAGTCATTTTTCTTGATTTGAGGTGATGGCTGTAGTGATAGGCTTAATGCGTGACATGTTTAACTTTGCCTCTTCTGTTCAGGGAGGAGGAACAGCAAGCAGTGCTGCTCTAGAATCACATCTACACCCCACCCCGCCGCTGCCGTGCCGACTGTTGCTCTGGACTTGCCGCTTGTGTGTTCTTCCTCTATTTTCCCGGTGCCAATGAAAGACATTTTCTGTGACATGTTTAACTTTGCCTCTTCTGTTCAGGGAGGAGGACAGCAAGCAGTGCTGCTCTAGAATCACATCTACACCCCATCCCGCCGCTGCCCTGCCGACTGTTGCTCTGGACTCGCCGCTTGTGTGTTCTTCCTCTATTTTCCCGGTGCCAATGAAAGACATTTTCTCCTATTCTGGGCCATTTCTCCCCAAACAGGATTACCACTTTTGCTCCTTAACCTATGCTTCCTAGTTTTGAATACCGAGCTACGCAAACTTGTCTGAGCTTTTGAATTCCCTTCTTAATATGTATATATTAACTAATTTATAGCATATGTTGAGTTTCCATTCTCCTGTCTCTTTTTGCTTGGGAACCATTTCTGAGACAGTGACAGAAAATTATTTATTCTGTTGTTGCTATACCAGTAATCCGTCATTATTACTGTATCCTGGAATAATGGCTGGACAGGAAGGGCTTTCTACCTAAAGTTCTCAGAGCTAGGACTTGGAATTCTCGTTTTGAGTTTCTGATGAAGAAATTACTATAAAAATATCTTCATTGGGCGCTGGAGAGATGGCTCAATGGTTAAAGGCACTAGCAACTCTTGCAGAGGACCCAGGTTGGGTTTCCAGCACCCACATGGCAGCAAATAACCATCCATAACTCCAGTTCCAGGGGACCTGATGCCTTCTGGCCTCTGCAGATATTGCACTTACCTACATGCAGGCAATGCACTTATGCATATAAAATAAAAATAATTGACAAAATATTAAAAATATCTTCTTTGGGGTTCAAGGCATGTGGAAAGGGGTAGGATGACACATTGCTTCATCTCGCCCAGTGAGAGCTATCAGTGTCTACACTTTTCCACTTGGTTTTGTTGTCTACATGGGTAGTCTATCATACATAAGACTATGTGCACTATAGTTTCCTTCAGCTTCTAAAACATTACTTTCATCTTGATGGCTTAAAAATTCCTCATTTTATTGTTTCGCCATTCTAGAGGCAAGAAGTGAGCCCAAATCACAGTGTTGGCAGGTCGGCAGTCCCTCCAGACGGTCTGGAGGAGAGTCGATTTGATGCTCTGCAGCTGTTGGCTGCTAACATTACTCGGATTCCAGCCACCACATCACTGCAGCCACGCCCTTCATCATCACAATGCCGTCTGCTCTGAGTGTTCAAACAGTATCTCTCAGAAAGATCCAGAAACTCTACACAGATAATCTACCAAGTGTAAGATGCTTAGCTTCATAACATCTACAAAGGCCGTTTTTATAGTCACTTTAAAAGGTTTC
>NW_008357039.1:369167-393220 GCF_000622305.1 Nannospalax galili
AAAGATAATCACTGTCAAGCGTTCAGTTCATAAGTGATGATGCTGTTATTGGTTCATAGCTTTTAACATATCTTGTGCCCAAGAACACAAACTGTGGCTTCCGAAGGGAAATATGGATAGGATATTGCAATTAGTAGTGACTCGGATGAGGGCAAGTGAATTAATTACAATTTTATTTCTGCAATTGATTAAAATCTAGTGTTAATTGAGGTCAATGATGTGGGATAATCACTGTCAAGCGTTCAGTTCATAAGTGATGATGCTGTTATTGGTTCATAGCTTTTAACATATCTTGCCCAAGAACACAAACTGTGGCTTCCGAAGGGAAATATGGATAGGATATTGCAATTAGTAGTGACTCGGATGAGGGCAAGTGAATTAATTACAATTTTATTTCTGCAATTGATTAAAATCTAGTGTTAATTGAGGTCAATGATGTGGGTTCAGTTCTTCTAGAGGCCAGATGGTTTCACTTAGTTTTGGGACAGTAGGTTGCTACACTGATTCCCCCAGCTTCCCATTCCACTAATGTGCATCATTGATCCTGAAGGAGAAGGAAATAAAGCTGACTCTGCCTTGTGATCAGAAGGTCACCATCATTATAGAATCTGGCATTCCTACCTTCTCAGGGTTGGAAGGAATAGTGTGACCTTCAGAAACAAAATAACTATGGTACTTATAAAACCTAGTACTTTTGATTGTTAATCACTGTGTTTCCTTTTTGAATGGGAAATTTCTTATACTGGTGTGGTACATCAGTTAAAATTTGATCAGAAAAGCAGGATGAGTCTGGTTGTGAAGAATGGGTGACTGATTCTATAAACAACCTACTTGAGGCAATTACTTCTACATCTATGCTGGGTCTGGAGTCAGTGCTGTGAAGAGTTAAGAGATGAGTAGATACTAGAGAAAGCAAAAATGAGAGGACCTTGTAAGGTGAGCTGGGGCCTGCTTCTGCCTCTCACCACCCCCAGGCCCCACCCCCACTCCCAACTTCTTTGGTGTGAGTGACCTGTGGAAGAAGCTGGTGTCCTTCTACTCAGGCACTGCACATGAGCCTGGGCAGAATTTGGAGAACGTGGTAGAGGAGGTCTAGTTGGGGAAGCTCAGTTTGAGTCTGAGGGCCTGGCTGCTGCCTCACAGTAACAAGACCAAGCAATAGCACACATGACCCTCAAAAGTAAGTTTGGCCCTTTGCTAGCCTGGAGAGTACAGAAGCTGCTGCTTCAAGCTTTCCCCTTTCCAGACCTCATACAGAATGTATTTTGTGGCCAATGCAAACCTAATGTGCAAAACAAGGGATTCTGAGCAATTTAGTTTGGGTTTAGCTAAATCAACACAACAGAAATCTGTCACGGAGGAGATTTTAATTTGAAGAGTCTTCTATAAACTCCAAATATGTATGTGTTTATATATAATGTCTATGCACATATGCACATGCATGAATATTGTGTATATGATTACACAGGCATGTGCTTCCTAATGATAGTTCAGTGGATGATGGAACACATATAAGGGAAGGTGTCTGGAGACATTGTAGCCATAGTCTGTGTAAGGATATTCTGTGTTTGCATAGAGACAAAAATTACCCAAGGAAACATTTCTGAGCATGTATCCTCGTCAACACACACACACACACACATACCTGTTCTTTTTAAAAATTTTTCTTTATTTTTATCTTGTGTGTGAGTGCTTTGATTGCATGTATGTAAGTACACCTGTGTTGTGCAATGCTCATGGAGACCAGAAGTGGGCATCGGATCCCCTGGAACTGGAGTTATTTGCAATTGTTAGTCATCATGTGGATGCTGAGAACTGAACCTATGTCCTCTGCAAGAGCAGCCAGTGTTTTTAACTACTGAAACATCTCTCCAGCTCGAGTTTATTTTTCGAAAAAAAAAATATTTTACTCTTTTCCCAAAGTGTCTGAAGTTGAATTTCTCACCTTGGGCAGGTGGATAATTGTTGCTTTTCTTTAATTCAAATAAAGTAGGAATCAGCAAATTATAGCCCAAAGGCCAAAACTGGACCATTGCTGCTTTCTGTAAAAAATGCTTTATTAGAACAAAACAACCTCCATCTTTTTTGTATCATCTACAACTGCTTTTCTACTACGAATAGTTGAATCGATCAACAGATTTGCAAAGCTTAAACTGTTCACTCTCTGATGCTTTGCAGAAAACTCTGGCTGACTCCTGGTACTAAGTTCAACATGCCGGGCTATTGTTTTGAATGGCACAATTCTGACTCTTCCTCAGATAATTCCCAGCTCCCCATGCTGGTGAACAGAAGTAGGTTGCCAAACAAAGTTCCCTTTCTCTAGATTCCTCTCCCTTTAAGACAGTTGTTTTGCCACATCTGAAAATTCCATACAGGGATTAAGAAGCATTTCCAGAAATGCCTGGAAAAACTCTAGATTTTACATATTTCAATTCATTGTGATTAGGTTCCATTGAATTGGTTAATCAGGTTAGTTACTAAGCACTGGCCTGAAGAAAGATGGCAGAAGAGGAAGCTGGTGTTGGGGTCCAGGATTGTGGTTGGTTAATTCAAATTTCAGTTAATTCAAATTGCGTTTGTGTTAACTAGTTATACATACTTGACTTGTGCCTTGTGATCACCTTCTGAGAAAGGTCGCATCTCCATGTCTGGATTTCACTAAAGAGCACCTGCTATGTTTTGAGTGTTTATTCCCAGAATTCATGCGTTAGAAGCCTGATTGCCATTACAGTAGCTTTGGATGGTGGGGCTCCTGGGTGGTGTTGACTCCACAGGGATGGATTAAGGCCCTCATCGCGGGAGTGAATCAGTTACCCTGGAATCGAGAGTGTTAGAAATCAAGTCAGTCTTCATGCTCTGCCTGCCTCTTGCTAGCTGACTCTTTCCCTTTGCTCTCTGCCATGTCCTGATTCTGAGGGCACAGAGGCCTCCTCCAGATGCTTGCCACCATGCCCTTTGACTTCTGAGGTATGTGATTAGCAAAGTGGGAAGGACCAAGAGACCAGCTCTGCTAAGAAGAGAGGCTGTTTTCTTTCACAGAGAATGCCAGCTAGAAATTCAGGGAGGAAGACAGAATTGTAAACAAATGCTTGCAGTTTCTATCAGACCAATTAAGTCAGGATGTCTGCACCAGGGCTAGCCCCTACGTCCGTGCATTATATAGGTGAGCCTCAACTCTGTCAACTTCTTGTTGTAAGTGAGCATCCAACTCTGTGCTAAGTCTAGCTAGGTCAGCCAGGAAGTCAAGGGGCACTGAGTTTTGCTTTCCTAATAGATCTGTGTCACTGCTACTGTCCTTTTTCCCCTCTCATCTCTTATTATGTATGTAGCACAATTCCTTGTTTAGGTGCTTTATTTCTGTGAATAGAAAACTTTATTAATAAGACACAGGTGAAATCTCAGGAGAGTTCCTACTGGGAGGTGACATTCAACTCTGCATGAAGTTAACAACATAGTAAATAAAGGTTATTTCTCAAGGTCTCATAGGTTGGCTAGAGGGAACATATTAGAAAGAATGGTCTTAACTGTTGCAGAGGCTGTTTACTGCGGTTCCACAGCTTAATGAACACTCAGAATTACTTTGTGAGCGAGAATGAAGGTTTGTGCTGCTTGACTGTGGGGCTCAGTTCTAAGTTCAACATGCCGGCTATTGTTTCGAATGGGAGTTTTAAGGCTGTGCTAATGTTGTTGCTTGTGCTGGGCATCTGTACCAGCCAGATCTCGTCTACCTTAACCCCTTTTTTTCAATATCCCATTTCCAAATGCCCATAGCATTTTAGACAATTTGCATAGCCTAAAACAACTTGGGGTTACTAGGAAATAAAATGCCGAAAAGTCACCAAACTTCCAAGAATGCAACATTTAATCCAAATAATCCAAAAGCAGTCTACTTGGCAATTAATTATATTTTCTTGGGAGGAAATGGCAATAATGTTTATTTGCATTTAATTGCCTCGCTTCAACATGTTTATGCTGTACTCTTTTCTGGTTCTGCTTCCAATTGAAAGGCCCTTGTAATATTTGATTTAGGTTTCCAGGTTAACCTAGGGGATTATACCTGGATTCACATATAAGAAAACAATCCAGCTCTTATTTTGTGTATGTCTGAGCTATCGTCATTTTCTAGAAACAATCACTTTCTTGGGTAGACCGAGAAGAATGCTATAGATACAAGGCAACTGATCTGTTTTGTTCTGCTTATCCATTGGTGCGTCAGTTGTGAATAGAACACCTCACACTTCTCTTTCTTCCCTCATGGGCTTAATGGTCAATGTGGAAGATGCTCAGGAAGTTATTCTTCCTGACCACATGAAACACAATAATGCCTGCTTGATGTTAGATGCTGGGGCGAGTTCTGTCCCTCTACATCAGTGGCAGTATTCTTTATACTTAGTTAGAAATGCCACATTTGTATGGGTGCTTTTTCTGTGATCTCAAAGTTGTTGGGTGACGGTTGAGGCTAGAAATTACTTCAGACAACTAGGAAAATTATACCTTACATTCAGATAGTCTTGTTGGTATGGAGAAATGAGGACATTACTTTCAACCCATGACATATTTTTCTTCTATCTTGTGATTTAGAATTACAATGGAATTTAAGTCCTTTTGTCTGCCCTCTTCTTCACCACAGGGAAGCTGCTACTCAGCCCTCTGTCCTGCAGACAGAAGAATTGTTCTTAGTAATAAGATCCTCCAATTTATAATCTCAATGTTGAACCCATTTCAAATGTGCACTGCTATTTGTTAAATTAATGAAAAGACGCATTTCTGACATGTACTAAGGAGTTACTGTCTGCAACTTTCAGGAGAGGACAATATTACAGAGTTTATTAATGTCCTCGGAAGGCCCACGGCTAAGGAAAAAGGAAGATATAATAACAGTAATGAGTGGGCCGGTGTGTTAAGAGTGTGTCGAAGATGGAAAGGGTCAAGAAGACCATTTATTGTCTCTTTTTACATTTTTAGGTATGTTTTTTGGTTCAGTGTTTAGTATATGCTAGATTTGCTATTTTTACAATAGTGAAAACCTCATTTTAAAAGTGAAATGTTAGGTTCACACCCGTGAACTCAGTATTTGGCAGGCTGAGTCAGGGGAGCATGATCTGAAGCCAGCCTGGACTGCAGGGAAGACTTAGTCGGAAAACTAAACAAGTGACAACAACAGGAGTAACAACCATGTGAACTTCCTTAACATGAAGAGCAAATACAATGAAAACTACGTACAGCAAATGGCTCAGCTAAGCAGGTTGATAAAATCTGGAATTCCTAACAGTTGTTAGAGTTATCTGGATATAATAAATTATAAGTTTTAATTTGTTTTTTTTCTTTGAATGGAGCACTTGGAAGCTACAGCAAAAAAACTGAGCAAATGCATAGCTAAATAAATAAGACAGAAAGGAGACAGTTGATTAATACATGAGACTAAAATGGTATTGACTGACAACATAATTAGGTAATAAGAAGTATTGAGACATTATGAAATTAAGGAAGCTTTTCTACTCAACAGATAAGAATCAATATATTAAGATAAAAGATATCTGTGCTAGTAATTGTCCCCTAATGGCTAGCTGAGATAAAAGACAGACTCAATACCAGCACTCAACAAACATTTCAACAGTGAAATAATGGTTGAGATTGCAAATGTTTGAATTAGAGTATGTTTGCCAATATACGCTTTGTGAATTTCTAGCCTTATTCCATCATTTTTTCATTTATTCATTCAATAAATACATATTCAACATCTATTAAGTATTCAGAGATTGGAAGTGTTGCATAGGACTATCCTCCAACAGACACATCCATCTTCCCAAGCTTGGTTGTGTCTGCTTGCCTGAGATCATCGGATGAGCTCGTTAACTGTTCATGCCCCAGCAAGGAAGTGAGGTGCAGGGAGGTGCAAGGTCATAGGCCCCTTGCTTGAGAGTCCAACCCCATCTCCCAAGCAACAGGTCAGTCCTAATTGCACATGACCTGGCGGAGGGGCTAAGGATGTATAGGCTGGGGAAGCCTAGGGAAGACCCTCTTGCCATTTTATGTGACTATGGGGATGCTACCATCCATACTTGGGTACAGTGGGGGAGGGGGGATGATACCTACAGTCCTGTAAGCAAACCTTCACCTATTGCTCTGTAAATAAGCCTAATGCACACACTGGTTTCCCACGCTAAAGTGTGGTGAAATCATACCTCAACTTGTCATAAGGACCAAGTGAGGAGTGGTTGTTGTTCATACCCTTCCCCACAAGGCATTTTAGCTATATTTGGGGTCGTCAGAAAGGATTTGACAAAACCAAGGATGAGTTTGGGAAGAATAGTGTTGTCCCTGTTATGAAGAAGGGGGACCGACAATCTGAAGTGAAGCTGGGTGAAGGGAGAGTGTTAGCAGAGAAAACTTTGACATGGTGGGCTATCCCCATAGGAACTGTCGGGCTAGTGGCAGCGTCATGGCTAGTCAGATATGTAATGCTGAGGTCACCTGGGAAGATGATGTCAGTGGGAGAAATCCCAGGATGGCCGTCCTCTTTTAGGTGGTGTAGAGTGGCATGCCTGCTTGACTGGTGAGGTCTGCCACAGGAGTATAAAGATGCTCTGAGAACAGCTGCAGGTGTAGGGCAGACATTACAAGCTCTGGGAGTACCAGCCCAGGGGCAGGGGTATCAGCAAGAAGCTTCAGAGGCAGCCTGAGTGCCCCTGTGGGTAATAAGACATGTCCCAAGCCAAGGCAGAGAAGTCTGAAGGGCGGCTGAAGGTGTAGGAGAGAAACTGAGTGAGAAAGGGCTATGAGGCTGGCCTCTTCAGCATTGGCCTCCCACCTAGATGGTAAGTTGGATAAAAGAGAGAGAGATGATATTGTCAGATAGCCATTTTTACAGTTAGGGAGCCAAAAGGGGGGGAAGAGTCCAGATTAGATTCATAATACACGGCTCATCCTGGGACTCCAAAACCCAGAAACCACGGAAGGAGGTAGGTATCGATGAGGAAAAGAGAGACCTAGAAATAGTGGGAGATGCCCTTCAGGTTCAACAAAGAAATGAAAAATCCATGGTTAAGCGTGCTGATGGAGGCCTTAACAATGGTCTGGTGCAAGAGACTGTGGTAATCAGAGAATCCTCAGCACGAAAGCTGTTGGAATTAGGAAAGACTTTTAAACAAGCAATGAAAGAAGGAGCCCCTTACCACCTGGCTTCTGAGGCTGTGGGACATGGGAGCAGATGGAATTAGGTTAAGTGCTGTAGGAGCAGAGAACAATAAACATACATCCTGGAGACACAAGCTGCACAACCTGAGGCAGGGGGATCAGACCTCATGGACTGGCTCCTACTAGCCATTCGAGATACTTGAGCATCACCAGTGGAGGTCCTCATGGAGGGAACTGGGTATGAGGAAAGGTCACTGGGCCAGATAGGACTGCATTCACCAGAGACTTAAAGAATCTGATTTGGCAGGGACCTCTAGATTGGTATGGAGCTCTAGTGACTTTGCTGAGTGCCTCAGTGGCAAAGGGCCTTTTTAAAGTAGGAAAGGCTCTGGCAGATCTAAGTGATTTAGGTCAGCATGTGAAGTTTGTAAAATTGTAGAGAAACCTAGAGGAGACAGATAAAAAGCAAAAGAGAGAAAAAGGTCTGCTTGGGCCGCCAAAGGCAAATGTGGCAAGATTTGTGTTGAGCCCGAGTTCCCAGAGAAAAACAAAAAGAGGCCAAATTCTGTGCTAAGGATTTCTGGAAGGCTTTAAAGTCTGAGAAACAGTTCACAGAAGGCATTCATGGTAAAAACAATACAGGTTCAGAAGATAAAATTATCAAAGAGGAGGATAATGATCCCCCCAGATTAAACATTTCCCTTCTGTGAAAGGTTATGCTAGGGGTGCAAACAGCTAACTCAGGGCCTTCCCCTGTATATGGTCACTAGAAAAGCAACAGATGTGGATAGAGTTGTGGGACAGACCCAGGGTCTATCTGACCCACGGAACCAACAGGTGTGGCAGGCGCGAGTGGGGCCCAATTCCTCCTTGGCCCTATGCAGGGCCAGGTAACTTGAGCCAACACCAACAAGTTCATCAGGAATGGAGAAATACAGGGAGGCTCCATGTAAGAGCTCCAGCATATGGACATGGAATGCTCAGAGAAAATGATAGAGATTGTAAAGGTCTAACTAAGTTGATGCCTCTTATCCATGCTTTTGGACCCAACGTTGATCTGCTGAGAAAACAATTGATAAAAATGAATGAAATCTTTCCATACTGTATTAAACCTTGCTTATGTTTGATTTACGATCTTCTTAGTTTTGAATCTCTGTGATCACCTGACACTTGCTTGGGGCAGAGGACAACAGACTTTTAGAGTTTCACCAAGGTCATCTTTGTAACTCCCCTATTCATTATGTAATGGTAGTTCAGGACAATGCATAGTTTTGCCCATCTTTTAAAAAAAAGGTTTCATAGCCGGGCGTGGTGGTGCATGCCTGTAGTCCCAGCACTTGGGAGGCAGAGGCAGGTGGGTCTCTGTGAGTTCAAGGCCAGCCTGGTCTACATAGTTCCAGGACAGCTGGGACTACAGGGAGACCCTGTCTCAAAAAGGCAAAAAAAAAAAAGGTTTCATTATATAAATGATATAGTGTTAACCTCTGGGAGTTTTGCAGATGTGGAAATCCATTTGGAAGATATTCAGTTATATCTGAGTGGATGAAGACTTTGCAGTGCATTCTTAGTGGGGGAGCACCCACACTTCTGTAAGTAAATCCTCTCCCATCACTCTCTAAGTAAGCCCAATGAACTCACTGGTTTCCCAGACTGCAGTTTGGTGAAATCATACCTCAATTTGTCATAGGGACCAAGGGATAAGGGGTGTTCATTGTTTACTCTTCCCTGCCTCCAGAAGGAATTTTAGCTTTAGGAAGATCAACCAATGAACAGAACTCATCTCTGCTCTGTGGAACCCACATTGGAAACGGCCAATTGTTTAAGCAGTAAACAATGAAGCTACTTTGTAAATTTGAGATGACAAAAAGTGTTGTGGAATAACATGAGAGGAGCACGGCGTGGTGTTGGGAAGGCCAGTTTCTAAGGATCAGAAACCACGTGTGAGTTAATGAAGACAATTGAATCTCTTAGTAGTACAGTTAGAGAGGAAAGGGATCTGAAAACTTCATCCTGGGCTGCTCAGACAAGTGCTGGTCAGGAATGGATGGCGTGTAAACTAAGCATGGTGAAGAATGTCTTACCAGGAGGGATGCCTGGGTCTCTATAAGAGCATTAATGGATAACAGGCATGCTTGAGACTGCCGTGTAGTGGTACCGTGACTGTGTGTGACGTGTGCCATTTAACAGGGATGTCAGTTTGAGCAGGGCTCTGTCGGTGACGTCAGTGCTCTGTACTGTATCTCCTCTGTCTTCTCGGCATTGCTATACTGTTTCGAACCCATAATTTTCTGGGTTCTTAGGCTGGCATTGAATGTGCAATCCTTACACAGTCTATTCTCAAAATAGTGAGTCTTCATGACACACGCATGACCATGCCCCTTCTCTGTAACCTGTAGTATCTTCAGATCTCACTCAAAGTAAAAGCTAAGTTCACACAGTGGTCTAAAGGAACTGTGAGTTGGCGTGCCTGGAACCGCACTGCTTTCCCTGGCTCCTCCTCCTTTGTATTCTCCTCTAGACACGCTGTGGTTTGCAGGACATGCTGAGCACATTCTCACCCTTCTCCACTCATTCATACAATTTTCAGGGAAAGGAAACGTGGTCTCAGTTTGGTGGTGGGCCACTGACATGTGGCCCCTTTGTCCTCAAAAGTTCCTTCCCTCTTATCTTGAGTTCTGTTCATGTTGTTTTTGGGCTCCCATGCATAAAAACATTTGTTGGCATATTCTACACAAGAGGCATATGACAAGAACTCACTAGTTTACTCTAAGAGACCATAAGTCCTTATGTACAGAGCCTGCAGAAGGCTTCTTAGACTGGCCATCAATCCAATGCAAAAGAAAAACGTTTTTTTATTGCTATATAAAATTCCTACAAATTTGGTGACAATATTTATTCTATGACAACACCTGGAGTTCAGAAGTCTTGGCTAGGTTTAGTTCGGCTTTCTGATGAATCTCATTAGCTAAAATAATGTTGGTGGTAGCTGCCATCTGACCTTGGGTTTAAGATTTAATTATAGAATTTTTCAAAAGTTACACTTATGCATTTATTGAGGGATACATACATGCTGTGGAGTGTATGTGGAAGTCAGAGAAGAGCTTGCAGGAGTTGGTTCTGTCCCTCTACCACGTGGGTCCTGGACAGTCAACTAGGTTGAACTCAGGTCATCAAGCCTTGTCTCATTCAGGCTGTTGGGGTAATTCAGTTCCATGTGGCTATAGGCTGGTATTTCAGATTCTTCCTGTCTATTAAGTAGAGGTCATTGTAATTTTCTAGGGGCTGCCTACTGTTCTAAGCCAGTGTCCTTGTCCACAATATGCTAATATGTTCTGTCAGGGTCAGCAGAGGAATATCTTCTGCAAATATCTGATCTCTGTCTAGAAAGAAATGTAAAATACTCATGTGAATTTAAAGGGCTTGTGAGATTAGAACAGGCTTATTTAGATACTTCTCATTAATTTAGTCAGCTGGACTGTAAGCTCAATTAAATCTGTAGAATTATTTTTTCTATGTAAGGTGACAAAATTATAGAAGTAACATACCATTATATTCACATATTCCTCCCAAAATCAAGGGGGGAGTGTCATACAAGGACTACATATGGAAGTTAGAAGAGTCATTTCAAGGGCCTTAGAATTTGGCCTACCTCAGGAAAGTATAGGACTTCAATTCCTTTTTTTTAAAGGACCTCAATTCTTGAAGTATCGTTTCTTAATAGTATAAAGAACCTGATGACCCAATGTGAATTGAACTCTACTCTTCTAACCTGTGTGAAATGCTGCACAACTACAGGTCAGGGAAATTAGATTGTAGGCACCAGAAGCCTACACAATGAGGTCAGCACTAAAGCTCAGCTGTAACCCTGAGGGTTGAGGGACTGTGCTCCTGGCACCCACTAAACACTGGGAGCTTTGACTCCTGGGCCCCTGCCTTTCAACAGGAGATACTATGAAGATGGCTTGGAGGGCACACAGGGATTATGAGCTCTTCCAGCTGGACACTATTTGTCAACCTAAGTCCTTACCATTGACAGTTATGAAATAGATTCCCGATGATCATTTTCTCTGTTAAAAATACAATTCTCTTTGTGCTCTGGATCAGCTTCATAGGATCTCATGATATTTTTCTTGTATACTTGTGGGAAAGGGTGTTATAGTAGTTGACGGCACATAGCTGAGGAGACTTCTAGCTGTCAGAGTCATGGAATGCTTTAGCAAGCTTATCAGGAGGAAGTGTAGAGAGAGGAGCAGGAGGGCAGTGGGACAGGGAGATTGTCCAACCCTCTGGCATTATCTTCACGCCTTTCAAAGAGCGGAGGAGCTCACCTAGCACTGGTTCAGCAGATCTGTGCTGTCCGAAACTCAGCACCTTCCCCACTTAGACAAAAGGCATCTCCCCGTATGGTCTTTTTTTCTGACAATTTTCTGTCACACATTTGTAACACTCATCAGACACACCGACAGGAGTCTTTGACAGAACAAGGGTGACATTTCAGAGAATGGTGATAGGATGCCTAACAGCACACTGAGGAAATCAGCACCTTTGAAAGGTACAGAGGACTTTTCAGAGCATCAACCTGATATTTCGCCATGTAGTGCTATCCACCAAGCTCTTTCCGGTGGCTCAACATGAGTCAAATTATGGAGAAACTGCAAATGCCAAATCACAGAAAGATGGATTTAAACTTCTTATTTTATGGTTTTGAATTAGTGCAGAGACTTCCCATCAAGAAGGACATTTGTTTCGCTTGAGTTCTTGGCACAAACATTGTTCTTTTACGAACAAACTGCTGCTGCAGGAATGATGTTCCCCACAGGGAGGAGAAGGGAGTGCTTTTACGTTCTCAGTAACTAAATGAATATGTATTTGTGATGGGCACTTTAGAAATGCCTCCTTGCAGGGTATGAGAAACTGTAGTCACCACTATTTGAAATACTAAGCCTTAAATGCCAAGATATAGCTTGCCCTTTCTACAATTCAGAATTGAGGAGGAAAGTCAGATGCTGTTAGTGGCTAGATTTCCAGTTTTGGAGGAATTTGATACTGTGGCTGAATTTGGAGAAGGCAGCGTCGATTCCCTTTGCTATCTGCTGCACTCTAGAGTGTAACTCTTGAGGATGGACGACTCCCATATGATGTTGGCCCTATTGTTCTGAAGGCTGACCAGTATTGTGACACTTGCTATACCTACTTTCTGCCTGGAGTGTGCATGGGGGGGAGAGGGAGAGAGATGGAGAGAGGGAGAGAGAGAGGGAGAGAGGGAGAGAGGGAGAGAAGGAAGGAGAGAGGAAGGGAGAGAGGGGGGAAAGACGGAGAGAGAGGAAGAGAGGGAGAGAGAGGAAGAGAGGGAGAGAGAGGAAGAGAGGGAGAGAGAGGGAGAGAGACAGGGAGAGAGAGAGAAGGAGGGAGAGAGAGAGGGAGAGAGACAGGGAGAGAGGAACAGAGAGGGAGAGACAGAGAGGGAGAGAGAGGGAGAGGGAGAGAGGGAGAGAGAGAGGGAGAGAGAGGGAGACTGAATAGGCTGCGTGTCTATGCATTACGCATTTCTTCTCAAAGGACAGGCTGGAAGTTTGAGATTCAATCTCAGGGTCAACAATCTTTGGGAAATTTGCAGCTTTCCCCAAGACTCAATTCTTGAACCAGCAAAGTGGGAAAATGAATGCATCTCTCGTATAATGTCTCTTCTCTCATGACTGCCCGTCAAGCGCTACCAGGTCAAGCCCGGTGGTCCTCCTGCACTGCTCTCCTGTTTCTGTCTTTCAGATGCACGGACCTTATTGCAGTTCTCAGGGTCCTGGCAGGCTCTTCGCCTCCTCCCCTTCTTTGAGAGTTCCTAATCATTGCTGCTCTCCCTTTAGCACCACCTTCTGATCCCATGTTCTGTTTTCCAAGATAGAACTTATTTATTTTGTTAAATATTGCACCTTTAAATTTTTTATCTGCACACACATACATTCGATTTTACTATTCACCGCTATGTTTCAGGCCAAGAATACTGTCCGACATTCAATAGTTGCTGGACAAAAATTTAATAATATATTATTTATTATAGTCTCCTAATTAAAATATATTAAACACTTAAGGACTTTAGGAATTACCTTTGTTCTTACAAGAAAAAAAGGCATAATTTTAATCCCTTTTTAAATACAGGATGAAAGTGGGATTTAAAAATATCAAATGTGCCAGCGCTGGAGAGGTGATGGCTCAGTGGTTAAGAGCACTGGCTGCTGTTGCAGAAGACCCAGGTTCCAATCCCAGCACCTACATGGCAGTTAATAACCATCTATAACTCTAGTTCCAGGGTGATCCAATGCCCTCCTCTGACCTCGTGGGCATTGCATGATACGAGTGCATTACTCACATGCATATTATTTGTTACTTTTATTTTGTAAATAAAAGTATTTGTAAATAAAAGTATTTCCTGCATGTGTGTAGATGCATCTGTGTCCTGCAATGCCCACAGAGGTCATAGGAGGGCATCGGATCCCCTGAAACTGGAGTTATGGATGGTTGCTAACTGCCATATGGGTGCTGGGATTGGAACCTGGGTCCTCTGCAAGAGCAACCAGTGCTCTTAACCACAGAACCATCTATCCAGCCCAAGACAGACAGAGGCCCAGCAGGGAAGAGGGGGGTGAGCAGGAAGCCCAAGCACAGGTGAGCTTCTTTTGGTCTTTGATGCATGCCGGGAGAAGGAGAGCCCGTTTTCCTTACTGGTGTGATGCCTGGTAGGTTGACTAGACTCCAAGAGATCAACCTACACACCCAAGAGCACTTGGGAAACACTGTTTAGACTCAGCTGAACTTCAAAAAAAGACAGTAATAGAGGACATGAAGTCAGGGGAGGTTGTAAGTGGAGATGGAAAGGGGGAGGGGCTAAATATGATCAAAGTACATTGTGTGAAATTTTAGAATCAATAAAAATATTAGAAATAAATGCCCAATGTCCAACAATTAGTGAGTAGTCAGCTGGGACAGCTCCACCACCTTATGAATTCAGTTTTATAATCATGTGATTACATTGTTTTGCCTTCTCAGCTCTCAAAAAGCCAAAAAGAGAACTCATTTTTGTTTTTGTTTTTTTAAAAAACTACAAAGTTCTTTCAAAAGAATTATAAACACATTATGGTTTTTTTGCCTTCTTTTTACCCTCCCTCCCTCCCTCCCTCCCTCCCTCCCTGTCCAAGCCATCATCTTTCTCTAGGATGGGTACCAGGGCTTCCTTGCTGGTCTTTGCACTTTTATCTTTCCAAATACCTAACTCTAGCCACAGTCTATTCGCAAAGTAGTGAGTAGAGTGGTCTTTTCATAACACATGTGTGACCATGTCCCTTCTCTGTAACCTCTGTAATATAGTCTGATCTGACGCAAAGAGAAAGCCAAGTTCCCACTGTGACCTGAAGGAGCTCTGAGTTGGCTCCAGAGCCGCCCTGCCTTCCCCGCCTCAGCTCTTCCTGTGTTCTATTCTAGTCAAGCTCACTGTTTCTAGGACAGGCTGAGTATATTCTCCCCCTGGGATACTTGATTACACAGTTACCTTTGTCAGGAGTTCTTTCCCACAGAGTTCAACTTCATCTGTCAGTCCCTCAAGAACAACTTAGTCAGTAGAGCCTGCCCTGGAAGTCTCTGTGAAACACACACTGCTGACCCTCCCTCCCTGGCTTTTCCTCTCCTACTCCACTTGCTACTTGCCTTTGCTTTCCATTTATCTACAGCTTTAATCATTGTTTACCTCCTTTTTAGTTGTATGTTTTATTTACTGGTCATGCTTGAGAATTAAGCGTAAGTTCTGGGAGGACACAAACATTGCTATTGTTTGGTTTTGCAGCCATACAGGTGTACAGTTCCGTCTATTCCAAGTCACTACAAAGCAGGGCTGTGTCGGTCCTTTACAGGAGCACAGGCTTTGGATTGCTTGGGGCAGTTGCATCTGTCATGATGATGCTGTGTGTTGGATAAGCCAGATTAGCAAGCAATGAATAGATGCCTTCCTCTCTAGCTTCTCACTGCTTGCTCCAATCACCTCAAACTAATAGAAAAATGAGACTCTCCATAGGAGGGGAGGGGCAAAGGGAGACAGCCACCTGTTCAACCCAGTCAGCCTTAACTGCACGAGGGAGAGGGACTAAGGATAGACACAGGGGAAGCCAGGGAGGGGGAGGGGGAAGGTGCTTTGCCATCTTGGAATGCCCCAGCAAGTCAAGAAGCCACTGTCGAAATGTAGAGAAAAAAGCCAAAGTTGCCCACACCTTTGTAAGTACCCTTTACCACCATCATATGCTCTGTTAGCAAGCCCAATAAATACTTTTGTTCTCTAAACTGTAGTTTGGAGGAATATTGTCTCTGTTGTAAGGACTGTGGGAGGAGGGGGCCATCCTGGGAGTCAGGAAGCTGATAGCGCGTGCCTCCCAGCAGTACATTTAATGTACACTGTGCAACATCTTGAGGGTTTCATCCACTAACATGAAGCAAAAAACGAAAATATTTGAAATAGCTGTTCTATGACATGATATTAAAAGGTTATTGATAAGTTAATAAAAGAATAATTCGGCTCCCTGAATGCATAGAGGTCTTTTAAGCCCATATTTGCCAGTGTTTAATAACTCAAATTGATGACTAGAGACTCTGAGAACATCCATTTCAAACAGCTTTAGGCTAGCCTGATAACGCCATTGGCAAACTGTTAGTGAAATAGTTGCTGACAGTTGGAGTGAGCGTCCAGGAATGCGGTGAGAGGAGAGAGCCAGTGGTTGCTTGAGCTCAGCACTTCATCCGTAATCGTAGCAACGAGATGACTGACTGGTCGGTGCAAATCAGAGATGGCTATTCCTTCTAATCATAAGCCAACTTGGCTCTGGTCCATCTAGGATACTAAAGGGACTATGGCCAACATCATGCATCAGATCTTCTTCAACAGTGAATGAAAATACAGATGAATATGTCAAGGAGAGTTGTGTGCATCGTGTCTGGACAGGGTTTAAATTTTGATCTCATGAAAAACTCATTTTGACATAGAACTCAATATTTTAGCATAGAAACATTTTCTTTTAGTTTCTGTCTAAAGAGATATTCTCATAAAAGAACCATCATAAAATGTAAGTTAGGACTTTGTGAAGCCTACTGAATTCGATTTATAAGGGCTCACTTGACTTTTGTTTAGGTGACTTGAGAATTGAATTTGTCTTCTTGTATTTAATTCAATTAAGGTCCCTCATTAATATTTGCCCCAGATGCTGTGAACCAGGAAGATCCAGATATAGTTTGTACTTTCCTGTTTTTTGCCTATGACTTCACTGCTGAAATCTGATGCTCTCTTTAACTAAAATTCCTTTTAAAAATAAAACTTCTAATTTTGAAAGGGTTTTTGTGCCTTTAAGGACCTTTCCCATAGAGCTTTCTCAAAGTGCAATGAACATTTTGCTTCCCTAAATTCTTACATTCATCAGTGTCTTTGCAATTTCTATGTTTCTGTATTATACACTACGCAAATCATAAATCATATATGTAATTTCATGTCCTTATTTATTTGCAAGATTTTGGCTTTTAGTGACCATTCATTCTTGTAACTCTGTACTCTGGGGAGAATCTACCCTTTCCTGGTGTCCCCGTGCCATTGCCCATCTGTGTGGAAGTCTTTCTGTTCCAGTGCTGCTGGCCTCATCCTCAGGGAGCTTCCTTCTTTGGTATGGATTTGGAAGTTCACTGACCTTAGGTCAAGCCAGGGAAAATTGTCTTCTGCAGTGTCAGAGCTGTAACAGGCCTTTTGTTTTGACTTATTTGCTTAAAAAGGAAAACAAAACAAAACAAAACAAAACAAATCTAAGAATAGGGCAGTGGTGAGCCACAAAAGGATTTTGTTCATTGACAACTGAGGGAGAAAATGTGCTATAATCACCAGGAGCTCCTGGGAAAATTAGATGGTGGATTTCGTATTTTAAGTGATTAAAGGATTTTTTTAAATCATCTTACTCTTTCAGGATTTGGAACAGCTTAACTACACTGAGCAGTTTTCTAGAGCAGTTTCTTTGTAAATGACTATCAGGGCAAAAGCCCTAAATGCTGCTTTTGGATGGGGCCTACCAGTCTGAGTTCTCAGTGACCCTTTGTCCTAGCACCTACCATCCTTTGTGGTAACTGCGTGTTCAATATGTATCTTCAGTGTCAAACTGTGAACCCAGAGTGGTCAGTAATCAAGGATGTCTTGTCAATCACTCTGTTCCCAAGGCCAGCAATTATTTGCAGATTGGATAAATGGCTGTGCGTGGTAACGGTATGAGACAGGTTAGTTGGTACTTGGGGAATTAGTGTGTTCATGTCAAATGAATGTTTAACAAGAAACATGATCTCCAAATAAAGTTTTATGAGAACTAGTTTTCTTTCCCTGAAAGATGGACAGTTTAAGAGGTTACACTTTAAAACTTTGTCCATTGCCTCTTGTGATGTACTAGAGTGAACAGGTATCTACAGGAAGTGATGTGCAGGACTTAAATCACTGGGAACAGAGGCTGAGACATTGGATACAATGAGGTAGGGAAGGCTGAAACTATGTAGGTATTCAGCTAGAAGCTAATTGGTTATTTTCTTATTAATAACCATTTAAAACAGAGTTCTTATTAAAAACTGAGAGGGGTAACAAAAATATATAATACTGGTATAAGCCATGTAATGGGAAAGCTCAATAATACAATCCAATAACACAGTGAATAATTGATTGGTGGATTGAATTTCTTGAAAGAACAGCAAACAGATAGATGCTGATGAAGTAAATATCTTGAATTATTGCTTGCTATGGTGTGAACTGATTAAACAAATATCGAGCGGGTATTAGGATAGGCATAATAATAAATGATTTGCAATTATTAATTAATTTGATCTTCCCAGAGAGCCAATTATTTTTCATTTTACAAACGAAGAAATTAAAGATCAATTATATTGAATGATTAGTGAAAGATTATACAGCCAGTAATTGGCAGCACTGTAGTTTAAATTCACTTATGGTTTATCTAAAACCCAAGGGATTTTCAACACTCCATGATGGGAACACGAAGGGACGTGGTCGTAGGGAACGCTTGAGGAACAGAGAGACATGTGGTTACAGCACGGAGTGCTGGGGGAAAGAAGTAAATGGATATTGAAGCAGGAAAAGAAGGTTTGGGGTCACCTCTTAGAGTCCGCATGGTATACATTGGTTTACAGTGGAGAGAATGGAAGATGTGTTCTGATTCATCCTACAGGCAGGTGATTTTGGTTGCAGTGTGAGTAGCAGGAGATACATCAGAGATAAGAGATGCTGAAAGTTTGGGCAGTTCTGAAGAGCAACAGCTCATTTGAGGGACATTTGCCATGAGTTCAAGAATTATCACATAGTCCACAAAGCTGTGGATCCGAGTACCAATTCATTGAATATTCTGTAAACTTTATTGTATTTTTACTTATTTTCTTATATCTTGCTTTCTTGCTTCTTTGGTTCATTCAAACTGAGGGATTAATTAATCTGTACATTTATCTCAGTAGTTATAGTAATAGCTCTGCATTGCCCTTTAAGCACTGCTTTAGCTACATCCCACAAATTTGACTTTTAACATGTTTGTTATCACTGTGAATGCTTAATTTCAAGAAATTTTAACCTAAGGGTTAGTGAGTAACTTATTTAGATTTCAAACTTACTGGACTATATAAAACAAGATTTTTACTTCATATTTTAGGGACTCTTTTAAAGTTATTAAGTTTTCCTCTGATACATGATATCTACTTTTGGTCAATGTTTGTGTGTGCTTAAAGCAGGTATGATCCCTCTTTGTTGAACAGACATCATTATTGATATTCTTTTAATCTTCAAAATCATTGCTTTATCTATTCATTAAATCTCTTAATTTCTAAGAGGGGCCATAAGTAGCCAGCACCTGTTCTCTCTCAGAATTCTTGCCAAGCCTCTGCTTGTTTCACCTGGAGGACATATTCTGAGGCACATATATGGACATGCAGTTGCTTTATTGTGCCTAGAAGCATTTGACACTTACCTTTACATATTATGCAATTGATCCTCAAATACTGTTCAGTGAGATGCTATGAATGCAGTAACACTAGCTTTCCTTTGGTTCATTTTTGTTTAAAATATTTCACATTCCTTCATTTTCAACTGTTTTCCTGTTTTGATTTTTGTTCAATCGTATTTCTGTCTTTAAATTGATATGTCTTATCCATTTGATTGTTGTAATTATTTTGTAGTGGAACTTTTTTCATGTTATTAGTTCTGTTTATTCCCCAGCTTTTCTTTTTAGATTTAAGTAAATTTTTAGATTTTCTTTTTCTTTTTCTTTTCAGACTTAAATAAGGGGAAACCTTGTTCTTAAAGACTTGCAAAAGGAATGAAAGATCGTCACAAAAGTGAGAACTCTCAGACCACAACATCCGGAGGCCTCAAAGTTAGAGAGAAGTGAATTCTCCTTTATGGAAGACCTAAGCATAACTACAAAGAACCAGGTCTAGAGAAGTAGGAGGAACAGGCAGAGAGGGACACATGAGAAGAAAGGCTCACAAAGGTCAGCGTTCTTTAAGGGACCATTTGTGGAGGTTCATCTGTTTCACTACGGGTAAGGCCAGACGTCAAAGTTAAGGGTTTAAGGGAAAGAGAAAGGCAGGTGTAACTACAATTAAGCAAATTAACTTGTCAGATGTTTTCTCTAGACTGATCAATGGGTACATCGTTAATCATTTTTTTAGTCAAAAAGTAAATAGATTATTTCTGGATTTACGATAGGTTAATAAGATAAAATCTGTTATTTTTTTAATCTAAGACATATAAGAAAGAGTAGTTTTTTGCTATGTCATTTATTGGAGAGAGAGAGAGAGAGAGAGAGAGAGAGAGAGAGAGAGAGATTGAGATTTCCCATCCACTTCTATTTTCCAGGCACAGGCTCACAGTCTCAGAGACAGCACGACCCTAATCTTCTACTTTGCACTGGATATAGCATTTTCTTTTGAAGATTGTATTTTATGGTGTGAGACTTTTAAGTATTAATCTTTTGTCAGTTTACCTAGTGAATTGGCAGTTCCTCTCGTAGGTCTACAGACAAGAGACTGTGGACCAGACCATCTTGAGAATGCCGACAAAAATAGTTCACGAACTATAGAAAATTGGAAACAACTCAAAGTCCCATGAAGAGACAGATAAATTCTGCTACAGTTACAAAAATTTATAGTATACAACAGGAAGTGGGATATAGCCCCATGATTATATACAACAAAATAAATGAACCCTTAGATCCTTTAAAAAAGCTTCCTTGGGGCTGGAGAAATGGCTCAGCAGTTAAAAGCATGGACTGGTTTTGCAGAAGAACCAGGTTAGAATCCCAGCACCCACATGGTGGCTAACAGCCACCGGTAACTCCAGTTCCAGGGGACCCAGTGCCCTCTTCTGGCTTCCTCAGGAATTGAAGGACATGGGTACATTTACATACATTGAGGCATAACACTCATACACGTTAAATATATTAAAAAGTTTAAATGTTTCCTTAGCGGGTGACATAATCTGACAGGTGATAAGTGGTATGACAGTTTTCAGTATGTTAAAAATAAGTGAGATCTGGAGGAGGCCCCACCAGATTAAAAAGGCAAAGAAAGTAAAAAGTACTAAAAGATTCAGTAACCAGTTACCTCCAAAACAGAAAGCAGCCCAGATGGGCTTATTGGTGCAGTCCAACAGAACACAATAAGTTACCTCAATGTTCTATGACGTTCATCAGAAAATGGGGTAGAAAGGAGCCACTAGTCTCTTTCTATGAGGCCAGCATCACAATCACAGCAAAATTAGTCAAAGACATTAAAAAATAAGACTTCAAATTAATAATTCTCATAAAACACAGAAGTAAAAGCTCTTTAACAAAGCAAGGCGGGAAGACAGTAAATATCACAACCCACTGTATTTTCATCAGGAATGTAACACTAGCATTTCAAAATCAGCTAATGGAGTCAGTAGTCTAGGAGGAAAAATTAAAAGATCATGCCAGGTGATAATGAAAAAAAATGTCAAAAGTCAACACACATTCATATTAAAAACCCTTAGGAAACTAGGAAGAAAGACAAAGTTCCTCAAGAAGCTAACAAACGTGTACGAGAATACCGTAGTTTACATGACATTTCAGGGTGAGGGTCTCACAACTCCCCCACTGAGAATCGACATGTGGAAGCCCCTTCTCACTCCTGCTTCTGGGTCCATCCATTTACCTGCAAATTTCATTATTTCATCTTTCTTTGCTGCTGAATAGAACTCCATTGTATAAATGTATCACATTTTCATTATTCACTCGTTAGTTGAAGGGCACTTGAATAAGATCAATAGATGAAAAGCTTATTCATCCGAAAGATTATTAAAACAAATCTCCGTGGTGACTGACCAAGAAGAATAGAAGAATAGGATGGATAAGTAGAGAAAACAACACCATAAGATCAAATAGAAGAGACAGCTGCAGAGATTTCTACAATTTTATTAGGACTCATCACAAATACGTGAGTTACTTTTCTTGTTGCTGTGAAAAAACACCTGACAGAAAAAACTTAAGGGAAGAAGGACTTATTCGGGGTCATGGTACCAGAAATTTAGTTCACTGTGTGGAGAGGGGGTGACGGAACAGCTCTGTGGAGGCTGAAGCCACGTCAGATCTGATCAGGAGGAGAGAGCTCTGGCCAGAAGGTCAAAGGCTCACCCCTGATGGCCTAGGCCTGCCAGCGAGGCCCTATCTCCCAAACAGTCCACAGCATCCCAAACAGCACCGTCAACTAGGAACCATGAGTTCAATATGAGAGGCATTTTACATTCAAATCACAACAATAAGCAATCAATCTGAAGTCTAGAGAAACTGGCATATTCCTTAGAAAATACATAAGATAAAGGCAGGCTTAGGAAATATGTCTGTGAGTAAAGTGCTTGCTGCACAAACAAGAAAGACCCGAGTTCAGAGGCCCATGTAAAAGCCAGGGAGGGAGGCTATAGTGGACATCTGCTACCTCAGTGCTCGGAAGCAGTGGTACTGGCCAGAGGCTCAGTGGCCAGCCAGTCTAGCCGAAATTGTGAGCTCTAGGTTCAGTGAGTGACCCCTACTTCAAAACTAAGGTAGAAAGTAACCATGAAAGACATCATTCCTTCCCACTCAGTCCTCCACTGTGCATGCACACACCCACACACATGGACCCAGGTGCACACACACACACACACACACACACACACACACTCACAAAGGTAAAAGGACAGCGTAGTTAAATCACGTCGATCACCTGGAACAGTGTATGGACGAGCCTTTGCATTTTTCATGCTTACACCAGGGATTCTATTTAATTCTTTAAATAGTAGATGGAAGTGAACGATGCTGGGTTACTCCTGTAATACTGAATGGCAGGCCATGCAGTGGTCAAGTCAGAGTATTGTGGTGTTGAAGATATGTAAGATAGGAAACGGAGATGGCGGAGATTGGAGTGAGCAAGAGATGGGTGGAAACCTTTTGGTGGGAGGATGACTGTTAAGAAGAAGAGGGCTGAGTAGCTGATTACCGAAGACCTTTTTAAGCCTAGGCTTTGAGAAGAGCAAACTGTTCCATAACACAAAGGAAAAAAGTCCCTTTTCATGAACGAATTCAATTTTGGACAACCAAGGCGCGCCTTTCTTCTCTGCCTTTCCAGGCACTACGTCCTAAAGCCAATTTCCATGACATTAGCAGAACAGAATTACTGAAAACAGGGCAGCCTCTTTTGGTTAATCTGGAATGCCTGAGGGAAAGCCAAATAAATAAGAAAAGAGAGATAAGAATGACTTTTTTCATTCCCATTGTTGAATGACAATTGGCTTTGTATGTACAAGTGAGTCTGGAAAGGAAAGACACTGTTGTGACAATATCTTCCAGAAAATTGGTTAATAGCTTAAGCATACGAAATTTCAGATCAAATTAAAGGGAAAGCAGTCTAGTGGCACAGTGTGGTATTAATAAGAACTTTCTCAATTGGCATCTTAAACAGGGAAGGGTGACTCTGTCCTGGTGGGGGTGGAGGAAGGGTAGGGAACTAACGGTGAGGAGTGGGGGGATTTCAGGGTGAGGAGTGGGGGAGATCTTGCATGAGGAATGTCTATAGGGATCTGTGGTATATGTTGATGAAAGGATGAACACAGTACCAATAATACTGAGAACCCAGAATTATATGGAGATTTCATAGACTAATAATAAGGGCCCCGGGTTGTTGCTTTAGGTAGATTGGCTGAAACAGGCAATGTTGACGGACAACGTTAGACTAAAAATCTGAATAATGAGCACAGGAAAGAACAAATGCATATTTAAAAGACCAGGAAAGTTAACCCGGCTAATAGTTGAAAGACAGAGCAGAGAGAGGTGGGATTGAAGAACTGAGTAAAAGTGAGTCTGTGGATTCCAGCTATAAGGTGATTTTTTGAACAATTGGAGGGTATTGGAGAGTTGATAGCTGAAAGGCGTGGTCAGACCTTTCCTTATGATTACCCTGGGGACCTTGTGGTAAACGCTTTTTGTAAGAGAAACATGAAGACAGGAGGAGTTGCTACAGAACTAGCTACAGGCAGTTTTGAGCTACCCATGTGGGTGTTGGGAACTGAACCTGGGTATACTGCAAGAGCAGCATGTGCTCTTGACCACTGAGCCATCTCTCCAGCTCCAAGAAACAAGCTTTTTGAAAAGATACTCTAAGACTGTAAACTAGGGCTAAAGTGAAACTCGTTGTCTAAACTATTATTAATTCTGTTTTCATTAAGATGATTTAAAAGGAAGTGCCCTTGGAAGAAATTCTGTTGGAAAAGGTGAAGGGAGGGCAGAGAGAGAGAGAGAGAGAGAGAGAGAGAGAGAGAGAGAGAGAGAGCTCTGATAGAACAAATGTGAATAAAAGTGATATACAAA
>NW_008357039.1:393234-397462 GCF_000622305.1 Nannospalax galili
CGGCTGGGAAACTTGGGGTGAAAATGTGTAAAATTATCACCTGAGAGTGTAGAAAAGTTCAACTTGTTAGGTGACGCAAGGTCTAGGGATATTGAAAGCTTGTTATAGACCATGAGTCAGAAATCTGAAGCACTGTTGTGACTTTTTTCTCCAGTTGGCAAATTACTGGATGCTGTCTAACTATGGAGAAAATGGGTATTTGGTTTAAATGAGGCTGACATTTTAAGAAGTAAAGAGTGCAAAGGGTAGCAGAATGAAATGGAGTACCGTTAGTAAGGTTAGTGGAGAGTCTAGACAGCAAGGTGGGCAGAGAGGGCACGAGCGCTGATGAGAAGTGGGCATGTGGAAGCTGAATGAAGGCTTCCCTGAGGGTGTAAAGTCGTTGCGGTGGCGGTGCTGAAGTTAGGAATTGGAAGAGCAGCTCATGAAAGACTTTTAAGCCAAGAATTCTGTAGAATGTGGTCATTTATGATTACTCTGAGATGGGAGATGAGTGAGGATAAAACCTAACATTGAAGAGTACCTGAAATAGGAGACCATCTGTACATACTTCAAAGCCTCAGAATTAATACTGAAAATGTGGTCAGAGGGGAGACGGTAAAAAATGTTAACATTATAAGTTAAAATGGGGATGTTACTAGGAGGTCTGTCAGTGAAAACAAGACTACTAGTGGGAGATGGTCAAATCCAATGGCATAGACAGAAAAAGAACCTTGGTTTTGAAGAAGGAGGCAACAGGATGATGCATTATGGGAAGCCAGCCCAACTTCTGCCCCAATTCTAGGCCTTGGTCCCCTACCTGGGTCATGGGGGAAAAACAATCCACACTGAGATGCTGCAGGGTATCAGTGGAGTCAGTGACAGTGAGGCCAAACGGTTGGACAGCAAGAAGGTACGTGCTGGGAACACATGTAGATGGACTTGACGAGTTGTGAAAGAGCTCAAGAAGGCCAATAAGGATGAACTGTTGGGACAGGGCTAGACAGATGTGAGGTGTAGAAATGGAAACTCATGTGATGAGGCTTGGGATTCTACCAGTATCTGAGATGAGATGGGAGGCCTTTGCCCTTGACCTTGGGTGACACAGCACTCAACAGTTGAATGTCGGCCTTTTACACTGGACAGTACAGTACTTTATACATAAATTTGAATGAAAACAGTGCAGCTTAAGCAGCTATTTTCCAGCCACATTTCCTGCACATCCTCTGGCATGAGAGAGTAAAAGTTTCTGGTCAGACTCAGGAACACCAAGGCAGGTTGCTATAAAAGAAACATTGGGCAACTGCACTTGAAATATTTGAAGCTGACACAGTTTAAAATGCAACCAGGAAACAGGGACAGGAAAACCAGGGTGAGTGTCCCTAATAATAATGAAGTTCTCCTGGATAAACTTGTTCTAAGTATTATACCTGCTTTAGCCTATTTGCTCCTCAAACAAAGATCTAAAGCAGAGAGGTACCTAGCCACATCATGCAAACTAGAAAACTCAAATACAAAGATGGTGAAAATTGGTAGAGGAAACTTCGGGAAGAAGTGCAGAGCTTAGTTCCAGAGCCACCATCCTAGGCTACAACTAAAGGCAAGTTCAAGCACACGGTGCCCAAGACAGGCACTAGGAAGTCTTCCCATTTCCAAGTCCTTTCTCACTGAGTTGGTCACTGTTTCTGACTTCTATGTAGTTCTAAGTCTGTTCACGTCTTCATGTCTTTACACTTGAACCTTCACAGCCGACCCCAAGGCCCCTGATAGCAATTACTTCCTAAAAGGTTTTCCTGTACCTTGCCTGGGCCCTGTCAGGCTAATTTCCTTAGAAGAAATGGAGAGTTTTGTTTTGTTTTGTTTTTTGCTAGTGGCAAAATAATTTATGAAACCTTGAGCTACAAGTAGCAGAGGGACAGAGTGGGTCTGAAAACAGAGATGACACAGGATGAGGCTCTAGGACATGGGCAACATTCACATGGCACAGGATGTGATCACCACCTGTCACTGCTGAGAGCTCACACTGAAGAGTAAAATGACTGTACTGGTGAGTTTTTGTCAGCTGGACATGAACTAGAGTCACCTGGGAAGAAGAAATCTGAACTCTATCAAACTGGCCGGTGGGCGTGTCTGCAGAGTATCTCCTCATGACTAATAGATGTGGGAGGGAGGTGACAGTCCCAGGCAGTTGAGCCTGGGCTCTATAAGAAGGGTAGCTGAGCAAGCCAGGGGAAGCAAGCCCGTGAGCCGCACTCCACTCCTCCATGGTCTCTGCTCTAGTCCCTGCATCCAGGTTCCTGCCTTGAGTTTCCTGACTTCACTCAGTGATGGACTGTGAACTGTAAATCAAATCAACACTTTCCTCCCCATGTTACTTTTGATCATGGTGTTTATCACAACAGAACTGAAACTAGAAAAATGACCAATTTAATTTTCTAGTTACTATGTTGTATCTATATCTCCCCAAACACTCCATTTTCCTCTTCCTCTTGTTTCCAAGGAATTAACTCACTATATATTTATTCGTATATAAAACTACTAATTAGAAATGGCTACTTAAGTAGATACATCTTCTACATGGATCTACATGATACAAAGCACAGGGTCAAAGCACTCTGTGTTGGACTTGATGTTGAATTCCTGGTGGGGATTCCCATTATGGACCTTCCCCAGGACCTCCATTGGGTTAGGTCAGTTTCCTTTTACACCTTAGTTCAAACACCCAGTTCTCCAACCTTCCATCAGCTCTGGGCTGTCTGTGATGCATGGAGAATGGGAATCCAGCATTTTGGGGGCATGGTCCAACCATATGAGGATAAGATTCCTGGTACTCACTGAGAATGAGTGGTCAGATCGTGTACAAGTCCCTCTTCTTAGGTCTGTCGTGTGAATAGACCCAGAGGGAACATGTGCTGGATCATCATCCTTCTTAAATACTCTACTGCAGGCAGATCTTGGCATAAAGTTAAGCAGGCCAGGCTCTGCACTAAAAGCTGTCACTCATTCAGAATTTGTGCATTTATTATGACACATTTTACAGCAGGTGGCAGTAAAGTGTCATTTTCTTCCTTTAAAAAATTTTTTTTAAAATAAATGATTTATTGAGAATTTCATACATGCATATAAGGTGTTTTGATCAAATCCATGCCCACTCCCTCCCCTCCAATTCCTCCCATATCTCCCATCACTTTTTTTCTGATAACTTCATGTACTCTTCTTTGAGTTATTTATTTTTATGGGGCTTTTGGCTACTCTAACATTCCCCCCTCTGAAGAGGTAACCCTAAAATCTTTTAAGGATTACATACAAGCTCCCAAATATTTTTGACAATTTTGACCTTTGGAACAGAGCATGTTGCTTGCTATAGAGGCCCAAGGACATTATGACTTTTAGCCAAGAAAGTGGCTACTTTTCATGGAGTCTTTTTACCCTAACTGCCTAGCCAATTCCTACCTCCTATTCTTATCACACCATCCTATAAAGAGGTTACCCAAATTGCCAATAAGGAATTGGGACGCAGACTGCTCTGGCTACTTCCATGCTGAGCAGGGACACAAGGTGAGGCAATTGGAGTACCCCTTCAGTAGGTCTATCTAAAAGACTCCCAAATGGTATATCTCTTATCTCTAGAGGAAAAGAAAGTCCTTGAGTCATGAATAAGAAATGTGAAGAAGTAAAGGCAAGAGTAATTAGCATTGTAAGTTCTAGACAGGAAACTAGAAAAAAGTCAGAACAGGGCAATTTCCAAATGTTCATATTAGAGTCCATTGGAGTTTCTTGACAAGGGCTTCCAAAAGCATCCCTCTATTGGGTTCCTCCTCATTTTTCTTTTGTCTTCCAAGGCTGGACTCTAGAGTGATGGATTCAGGATTTGCTTTCAGGTATTTTGATAGCTGTTGGAGTGGTTAGAATCAGTATCATTTCCCTCTCAAAGCCTTCTAAGTAGGGGGAGAAAACAAATTTATCCATCATTTTTAGAATAGTTGGTTGTCTCCCTTAGGTAGAGGTTGGCACTACAGTATTAGAGAATAAGATTTGAAGTTTTATATCTGAGCAGCACTTTCTGGTTAGGAACAGAATCATCAATGATAAATAATTGTCTAAATAACTTTTTGTATAGACTTAAGCCTAATTTCTGGGAAGTGTAAACCCTTGAACTCTTAAAGAAATATACTGATGACTTTACTCTTTGGTTATACTTTCCTTTTGGGTGTTTAAGACCATACAGTTGGCCTAAATAAACCAGTTT
>NW_008357039.1:397494-445907 GCF_000622305.1 Nannospalax galili
TAGAGGATCTGTTCCTCAGGGGCCTCATGGGCTTGGGAGAAGCACCTGGCTCCTTTCTTTTATCAGTTCCATCTATGTGAAGTTAAGTCAAAGGTCCTGCTCAACCATGTCTGGCTTCACTTGGAAGCATGAGTGAGATGTTTCCTCTGAGCTGACCCACCTCTTTGTAGACTGGACACTGGTTCAAGTCCATCTTGTGGGGTGTCTATGGCCTTCCTGAACAAGAGGACAGGTGACTCACCATAGTTACAGGACATTTTGAGAGATATTCCATAATCCTCTGGAACTTAGTCGACCTTGGAGGGAAAGGGGTAAAAACTATCCTTTAATTCCCTCTGACCACATTAGTATAGGCCTCAAACTATGGCTGTTGAACATCCAATAAGGTTAGTTCCACCAGTCTGGTACTTTTAATTATCGTGTGCTGTGTAGCTAAAGCTTGGGTAAAAAAAACAAATATTCTCAGATAAACCTTGACTAGGTGTATATTTTGTTCCTTAAACTTGTTGACCTACTATGACCATGGAAATTTTAAGCTTATGTGTATATTATTTTTGTCTCATCCTTTATATATCATAACAAACCTACACAGACCTTCATCACTCGCTTAGACTTTCTCATTTTTTCTATTTTGGAATATATCTCCATTCCCATATCCTTTTAACATCTTTTACATTCTCATTTTTAAAAATAATGAGATGTAATAGCATTAACAAATAAATTTTCCATCTGTTGTGAGACTTCTTTTCCTGGGGATACTAAGCAATGCTTACTCCCTTTTAAGGTTCTAGTGTCAAACCAATGTTTGATTGAAGTTTTACTGGGGAACCAATGAATTTATTGAGCTTACTTACTGAAATAACTGAGGGATTGCTGAGGTGTATGTATGACTTGAGGGTATGCACACTGGAAAGACTTTACCCAGCATGGGTCATGCCTTCTCTTCCTAGCCTTCCCCACATTGTATACTTTAGCCCTCCCCAAATCCAGGAGGCCATGTGTGATTAGGGTCAAATTACATACAGTTGGCTGGGAAGAGTGGCTGGATACTCAGGTGAGGGTCTAATGACCCTGCTTGACCCTCCTTTAATGAAGGAGCACAACCGTCAATGAGCCCAGTTGTGACGATGTTTAGTGATCAGGCTCAGCTGAAGTCGTGATGATGGTAGTTATTTCATACAGAAGGGACTGCTGTATAGCATCATCTCATTAAAAGGACCACCACATGGAGGCAGGATCCGGGTGCTCTCAGGCAGACCTCTTCGTTCTCAGCCCTTATGCAAGAGTGAGGCCAGAGTAAGGCCAGAGGGAGACCAGAGGGAGGCCAGAACACAGCACTCTGTGGTGGTCTGCTGAGGTCAGAGAGATGGAGAGTCTTTAAGACCCAATCTCATTATGCCCAATCTCATTGTGCTCCCTCTGCCCTTGCCATTGCTTGCCATGGTTTCGGGACAAGATGTTCTGCAAACAGAGGCTGGGAGTCCCCTGTCCGCAGCTGACTGGCCTATGTTCGCCCTCCCTGTGTTTTAGGATGTTTTCAGCACAAGCACTTTCAGGTAAAATGGCTACAGTGAGATCTGTAGGAACTTAATGAGAATTCTTAAGCTAGTTTTTATTTTTAAATTACTAAGTGAATTGAGACATGCTCTTGTGTTACCCAGGCTGGCTTTTAAATCCTGAACTCAAGGACTTCTCCTGCCTCGGCCTCCCAAACACCTCAGACTATGGGGTTTGTACTTCTCCACCCAGACGTTCTGGTGGATTCTGGGATTTTACCATTAAGGCTATCACCCCACAGAGGTGGACAGGCAGCAAGAGACTGGATGTAGCTTGAGCTTTTCCCCTATAATGAAAGGATTTGTTGACTCATTTTGAGAGTGATTTCAGTAGATAGCTTTTGCTTCCATCTTTTTAAAGGCTTACATCAGCTTCAAAAGCCACATTACATAAGGTTCAGAACTTTGTGGGCAGTGCCTGTACAATACTGATTGAAACGAGCGCTAAACCCCTGCCATCTTATCCCCTTTAGTGGCAAAGTTGAAGAGCATTTCTAGCTCCAGAATTCTTGATATTCAACTTCTTTTTAAAAAATATTGTGTTTATTATTTTTATTTTATGTGTATGAGTGTATTGCCTGCATACGTGTAAGTGCACCTGTGTCATGTAATATCTGCAGGGATCAGAAGAGGGCATTGGATCCCCTGGAACTGCAGTTACGGATGGTTGTTAGCTGCTCTGTGGGTGCTGGCAGCTGAACCTGGGTCCTCTGTAAGAGCCCCCAAGGCTCTTAGCTGCTGAGCCACCTCTCCAGCCCCGAGAATTCCCGAGGTTCAGCTTTTAACACTTATCAAGTCTAGCTTCTGTCCCTGTCTGTCACAGATTTAATCCCGGTGGTAGTCCCAAACAACCTTACATGTTCAAGTCTGTCTGAGCATCTTCTAAGTGCGCTGGTTGGTACATCGGTAGCAGTGACAGCCGCTAATAAGATGAGGTTTTAAGCTGGATCACTTGCTGCCAGGTGAGCAATGAGCCTTTCATCTCTGTGGCAGAGAGCCCCTGACAGAAATTCTGTGTCCAAGTGTGACGCTGTTCTCCAGTGCTGTGTTGGTGGAAGAGCGTTGCTAGTGAGCACAATTTATTAGGAATCTGAGAAATATTAGCTAATAGCTATAAAACCAATAGAACCGGCGAAACGGGCATAAAAAGGAAATGAATAGCCAACGGAAAGCTGGTCATGAAAACCAGAAGGCCTACTGGAAGCATATTGAAAGGATCTGTTCCCTAAAAGCCTGAGGCCTCAGCAGGCCCAAGAGTCGGTGTCTGGGGTAACCGCGCTGAAGCTTGCACTTGCCACCGCTGTGTAGCTCTGCCTGGGGAAGCAGCCGCGGAAAGCTCTTGCTCAGTCTTTTCAGTTGAAACTCTGTTACTTTCTTTTAAGTGTCTTGCGGTCTTCCCGGAGTATGTGAAGTTTAGGGGTCAACCTGCTTTTTGAGGGGATCTTATCAGCAGAATTGGCAACCCACTCTTCAGTTTGTGCTTTTCTAGGGATCCTGTTTCAGTTCCCATCCACCTCTTATCAGGAAAGCTGAGGATTGCTCCGTGATTGCCGCCTATTTGCCATCACTGGCTTTTAGAGGCAGAGCTGTGAAGATCTTGTTCCTCACCTGCTGTGAGTACATCCTTTTGTGGGGAATCCGCTCCTTGTCTCCAGTCTCAGGACTGCCTCTAGTCACCTTAGTACCTGTTTTTATACTGTCTCCACATGCTTTCCACACAAGGGTTCACCTCAGACCAACCATCCCAGCGTACTAAAATGAGAACCCCAGTATCAGAGTATTTCGTGAAAGGAAGAGATAAAGATGGCTGTTGGACCGTCCACCGAACAGCAACATCTTGCTGACTATTGACCTTATCACTTAGATTCTAAACTAAACATCTTTGTCCATCTATTATCTGCTTCCTTAGCCCCTAAAATCTGTTCTAGCTCTGACCTGTGGCCCTGCAGTGCTCTGTGCCTCTGCTACTACAGCCTATTGAGATGACTGGCTAATGTTTGCTTCTGTGAATACTGTGCCAACTTATTTGCTGTTGTTTACTACCTTCCATATGGCAGATAGGTGATAATTATAAACGAATTCAAGTAAGAATCTCACATATTTTAGCAGTACAACATAGACTTAGTACAAGGAGAATAGAAAGCCTTAAGCTTGGATGCTACCTCCCTCCATCAATTACATGCAATTCTATGGTCAGCTTTTGAGCCTCTAGTCCATCTTCTTACCCATGAGATTCCACATGATAAACACTATCTGGGTTGAAAACAGGGTTAGGAGAGTCCAAGGTATTCTCAAATATAGGTAGAAGTAAAAAGATTTTATCTCACAGTAATACAGAGTAGAGATAGGGGTCACTAGAGGCCAATAAGGACAGAGGGGAGGGAGAACAGCATTAAGACAACATGATGTACAGCCAGAGAGGAGGAATAAACACCGTCATTGCGCAGTTCGCAAGAACTTGCTATATGCTTTATAAAGAGAATGGCTTGAAGTTTCAGATGGCTAAAGAGCATTGTGAGTTCTTCTGATTTGATCATCGCATAGTTTATACATAAGTCAATTATGTAATAATTGATTTATGTATAAAATATGTATACATTGACTTATGTATACATGATCGACTTATGTATAAACTATGTATTAGTATAAACTATGTATTAGTATAAACTATGTATTACATAGTTTATACATATGTCAATTTATTGTAGCTCATAAATATGTGCAATTATTATTTAAAAGCTAAACACAAGGGAAATGAAAAGAAAGAGCAAGGACAGTACCACTGAAAATGCTCTCTTGTTTTCTCTCAGAAATTTGGATCTTTTCTCTCAAAGAGAGAAACCAGCTATTACTAGAAAGGAGAATCCAATGGTCCTCAGTACCACGTTGCTGTGTGTAGTATTGACCTACTCAGCATGCTGTACCTAAAGGCTTTAAATGTTCCTTAGATGTTTTCATTCTTTGTCACAAGAAGTATTTGTTACTTTTGTCATTTCTGTAATAAAATGCTTGACCAAAGCAACTTAAGGGAGGAAAGATTTGCCTTGGCTTGCAGTTTGAAATGGTTTAGTCCATTATGATGGGGAAGGCATGATGGCAAGGGAGCCAGCTGCTTTCCCACGTCTGGGTGGGTCAGAAAGGATGAGCGCCAGGGTTTGCTTTCTCCTTTTATTTTCTCCCCCTTTGATTGTCTATGTATTCAGCCTTGGAACTGTGGCACTTCTCACAATGACAGTGACCTTACTCTCAGCGAATTCTCTCTGGAATCACCCTCACAGGCACACCTAAAGGTATGCCTCGCTAATTCCCTAGGGGTTTCCAATCCAATGAATTTGACAACCCAAATTCAATATAATGCATACCCTTCTGTGGTGTAGTTTGTGTTCACAGAGTTTGGAGTGTGTGTGTGTGTGTGTGTGTGTGTGTGTGTGTGTGTGTGTGTGTGTGTGTGTGTGTGTGTGTGTATTACATCTGAAAACATTGAAAAATGAACAGTGAGAAATGAAAAACACTCAGTCAGCACCTATAATCTATTAAGGCAATTAATCAAACACATGCTTTGTCAACTTCCCCTTGTTTTATTTTGTTTTATGACTTGATTATTATTTCATTGACACAGTAAAAGGAATTAATCTTCATTGCGTAGAAAATGCTTGGGTGACAGAGCAAAGGAACTTGGCTGCCTGTGTCTATCTTCTGGCTCCAATCAATCATCATGCAGATTGAATTATTTTTAACTGTGAAGCATTCATTAGTGCTTATTGGAAACATTTTAATGCATTATAGGATTTCTTACACTATCAGAATACAGATCTGTCACTCAGCATGAACTTGTTCAGCAACTCAGACGCCCTTTGCATTAGTTACCTTCTCTAATGGGATATGAAAATTTCAAGAGCTCAATAATAAAATAACTGTTACATCTTTGCATGCAACCTTTTAACTGACTTGAGAAGGGTACAAATGTAAACTTAGAAGAATTTTTCAAATTTGGAAATAATACTGGAGGGAACCTAAGGTTTGTTAAGAGCCTATAAATGTGTTCATGAAGGATTTCATTCATTTCTTGAATTTTCTCCTCAGACATGTGAGTTATTTTTTTGATCAATTTAATTCAGAGGGAGAATCATATCAGTCACAGATACTCATGAAAATATATATTAATTAATTGTTTTTGTGTGTGTGAGTGTTGTGCCTGATGTATGTCAAGTGTATCTGTGCATGTGTCTTCAGAGGACAGTACTGGGCATTGAATCCCCTGGAATTAGAGTTACAGAGGGTCATTAGCTACTATTTGGGTGCTGGGAACCTGGATCTTCTGCATGAATAGCCAGTGCTCTTAAACCCTGTGTCATCTCTCCACACCCAAAAATATGTGCATTAAAATGTATTTATTAAATACATATTAGGATATTTACAAAAATTTCGCTGTGTGTCTAGAGAGTATTAAAACATAGAGTTCCTGTTGACAATGTACCTTAATCTGCCTGAGATGATTCTTATGGGAATAAAGTGTAAGTTAATTGCTTAAGTCAGTATATGAGAAGTTCCAGCATATTGAGGAGGACATACATCATTAATCAAGTACAGAAGGGAAGGTGTGGGAATGCAGTGTGGGCTTGAGAGATTCTTTGAATCCAGGAGGCAGGTTAAATGTCACACATGCCCGGGAGTTATGATAGAAACCACTGCAGTCTTAATGAGACTATTGCAGAAAATTTTATAAGAGGTTTCACACATTTTCTCTACTCTTGTTTGATTAAATGTTAAACCTGGACATTCTACCAGGATAAACCTATATAAATATCCTACTTTCAAGAAACATGATATTTCCCTTAAAATGCTTTTTAAAAATTACCCCATTTTTTTCCTAGGAAAAACTTTGGACCATCCGTTGGGTCTCTGTGTGGCCTCAGATTGATGATTTTATTTCATGGAGCTTCAATTTTCTTATATGAATAAGAGAGATAGATAGCTCAGATGTTCTTTAAGAGCTCTTGCTGTTCATGAGTACCTTTACGGAGAGTTTTTCTTACGTTCTTTGTGTACAGAGAAGGTATCAGGAAGTCCTTCTAAACTCATTACTCAGATATATGGACACATGTCTGCCTTCAGTTGGTGCCTTTGCCCCATTTTTGGGCACAGGCAATTTCCTCATGCTGCCAGAGAAAAGGAGGAAGTAAAGGAAGTGATTCGTTCTGTCCTAGCTAATTATTTGGGTCTAAATTATTAATGTTTTTCCTATTCTCCTATCACCTTGAAATTGTTGGGTGACAATGGGAATCAACAAAGGATACATTTTATTAAGTCAGTGAAAAAGACTTCAAAACACTTTCTATGGATAGACAAGTAAAAGGGGACAGAGGTTCAGTAAAAAGAAATAGGGACAGGAACATATTCTTTGAATTCCCACATATATTAAGAAGGAGAAATGTTATAATTAAGAGAATTAAGCCTATGAAATTCATATATTGGAGAAACAGTCAATAGCAGCAAGGTTTTCAGTGAGCTGAAAAGCTCATTATGAAACAAAAATTTATGTTTATTTTGTTTCTTTCAAAATTAACTCTCTGTAGAAAGGAGCTATTGGAATGTGACAGAGAGCCCAGTACCTCCTCAAGGAAGCATTTCTTTCTGTCAATTAGTGGTAGAAAGACCATAACTGGGCCTATGACTCAGAAAATGAAAATATACTGATGATATACTACAGAGGCTATCAAAACTAAAGGCATGCATTGGCCCCCTAAGAATGTCATCTCCTGAAGGATTCATGTATAATTGAGTTTAGGCTAGAATGTCTTCAGGCACCGAACTGACCAGCAGAGAATGTCAACTGATTGGGACAACAGAAACCAACACTGTGTTTTTAAGTTACCAAATAAACAAAAAAAACCTGCCTTAGAAATAAAATTATATATGCATACATACCTATACATACACATGTATGGATATCTCTATCTATCTATCTATCTATCTATCTATCTATCATCTATCTATCTATCTATGATGAAAGTAGCTACTAATTTTCACTGAAGTGAAAGTTATATCTATGCAAAAGAGCTCTGCAGTAATTTTTGAGTATCTGCTAATGAAATATTCTTTCATTCCGAAAGCTATTATTGATATGTATAGATCAGTAAGGGCAAATATTTATCATCAACCAAAGTCGATGTGTCAGATACTGTTAGGTGTTTCATGGGCTTATTATGGTAATCCTTGCAACCTACTGAAATAGTCACAATTATCTTCATTTAAGAATGAGAAATAAGAATAAGACTCAAGGCAGAAATCCCTTGTTCTCAGTTAAACACTAAACTTGTGTGGAATACACCTCTTCCTAATTACAAACAGTGCTAGGGATTGCTACACCATTAGTAATGATAACAATAGAAGCAAAGATAGTAAATAGTGACATTTCACATATTCAGTCCACTGAATCCTCACAAAGCATTGAGACAGATGCTTTTACTAAAATTCACAAAGACTGAACTTTAGAATCTGAGGAGACAATGTGCCATGCCAACAAAGGCAAGAGAGGGTAGGCTCCAAGACTTGTACCCATCTAGCAAGTTGCCATATTTTGGAAGTCGGTTCCTGTCCCTAGATGACCTAACAAGGAAGCGAGACACAGACTATTGACAAAGAAATGTTTGATAGTATGATACTGAAGTATGAATAGGCATAGACCAATTCAATAAATACGCACAAATAGGCTTTATAGCATGAATAAATCTTGTATGTGACAAATGTAACCCTGTAATTCAACAAAAAACTCAAATTCTTAATAAATAGTTCCTAGAAAAACTTATTAGTTATTTGACTTAGTCCATGAAAAAGAATAAATTTTAAATACATCAGAGATCTAAAAGTTAAAAATAAAATGATTTAAGTACTGTTGTAAAACATGGACATTTTCCCTTTAACTTTAGCATAAGGAAAAGCTATCTAAACATAACCTAAAATTCAAAGATTATCAAAGGAAAGGTGATAAACGTGATGGCACGATACATCTTAAAATGAAGGTTCTAAAACTCTGCAATCCAAAGGGAAAGTCCACTGGAAAACTGGGAGAAAGTATTTGAACATACTCCATAGTACTGTTCCTTGATATCATAGTGACATGCAGAATTTATAGCACCCCTGTAACTAAAAGAGAAAGGACAAAAGACTTGATTAAAAAAAATGAGGAAATCATAAACAGAACATTCACAAAACAATAGATATAAGGGGAAGATGGGAATAACAGGGGCATTGGGACCAGGGAGAGAGGAGGGAGGCTGGGTGAAGAAAAAGAGTAGAGTTGAATGAATCTAATGACTCTTGTGGGCTAGGAAACCCAGAGGGAAATGCGATGGCCCTGAATCCCCAATGAGAAATGCACATATGGTGTCTGAGCACTAAAGCATATGTATACCTGGGAGCTGCTTGGCAAGGAACACAGTGCCAGACAGAAGAGGCTTCCCTTGGAGTGGTTGTTAAGGGTGGACTGTAAGACTCACAAAATGATGCAGACTGTTGCCAAACCTCTTGATTATCTCCCAGAACTAGTAGATAAGATCCTACTACTGAAGACAGGACATACTTCAGATACAGTACTTGAAGCAATGGAGCAGGAACTGAGTTGGAAGTCTTCTAACTGAAGTTTGGCTACCAGAAAGGAGAAAATCAATCAATGGTCCAACCCAGCCCTAAAGCCTATTAAGTATAACAACTGGCAGGCAAACTACCTCTCTTGGTGCAGTAGTGGCACTGTTATCTGTGGGAACAACTATCTAATTGGACTTAAAGCCCTCTCAATGGGAGTAAACTCACGGGTGGCACTGTAAATACAGCCAAACACACATAGTCTGAGAGGTCATAGATCTGAGAGAAAACCCAATCTATTTCATATCTCTAGATAAATGAATTTCTTGGTATATGCTAAATATTAACCCTTGTAGTTATAGACAAGCATACCTTAAACTATTCATCAAAGAAACTTCTTTTTGCAACAGATGGAGGCTACTGCAGAATTGCACAACTGGCCAGACACAGAGAATATACATCTGAGAGATGCCCAGTACTAGGCATCAAAAACCTGTACCAACCAGCTTTACATAACAAATAAGGAAAGGACCTAGGCACCCCGATAATATCAACAGAAGCATACTTCAACTTAGTTCTCATATCAGAATCATAAACAACAAAAGAAATTCATATGCCAAAATCACAATGAAGGAATAATAAAATGGAAAGCCAAAACACCATGTTTTCAACCAAACTCCACCAATCCTGTAGAAGAGTCCTACAAGGAGAACCCCCTAGAGATAACCCAGGACACTGAATTTAAAAGAACAATCATAAACATGATCAAGGAATTCAATAAATTTAAAGAACAGAGGAACAAACAAGTCAAAAAACTAAAAGAAGATAGGGATAAACTTCTGAATGAACAGAAGAGATAGAAAGATTGAAGAAAACTCAGGCAGAAATGAAGAAGGAAGTGCAAAACTCAATAAGCCAACTTGAAACAACAGGAAAAAACCTCACTGCTAGAATGAATGAAATGTAAAACAGAATATCAACAATGGAGGATAAATTTGAAGAATTGGACCACTCAAACAAAAATTTATGGAAAATTTTTAAAAAAACAAAGGAATGGAATATGCAAGAGAGGTGGGGCACCATGAAAAGACCAAATCTACAGATCATAGGAACAGAGGAAGAAGAACTTCAGGTTAATGGTCTTGACCAGATCTTAAACAGGATTGTAGAAGAGAATTTCCCGAAATTAAGGAAAGACATCCCCAAACAAATATAGGAAGCACATAGACACCAAATAGACAGGATCAGAAAAGAAACTCCCGACAACATATCACAGTAAAAACACTAAATGTACAGGACAAAGAGAGAATACTGAAAGCAGCAAAAGAAAAACAACAAGTCACATACAAAGGACAGCCCATGAGAATTACAGCTGACTTATCAATGCAAACTATGAAAACCAGAAGAGCCTGGACCAAGGTATTTCCAGTTCTGCATGACAATAGATGCCAGCCCAGAATACTTTACCCTGTAAAAATGTTTATTATAGTAGAGGGGGGAAGAAAAATCCTCCATGACACGAATAGCCTGAAAAAATACATGTCCACAAAACCAGCCCTTCAAAGAATACTTGAAGCAATACAGAGCAGAGAGAGGAACAACTATACCCCAGGGCAACAAAAGAAAATGAATAAAGGTATAATTGAGGAAACACAAAATTAGACAGAGAACACAAACTGCAACCAAAATGGTGGCAACAAATACACACCTTTCACTAATAACCTTAAATATCAGTGGACTGAACTCCCCAGTCAAAAGACACAGGCTAAGTGAATGGATTAAGAAACAAAATCCATCTCTTTGCTGTCTGTAAGAAACCTATCTTGCCTTCAAGGACAGGTACTACCTTAAGGTGAAAGTATAGAAAAGAATATCCCAAGCAAATGGCACTAAGAAACAAGCAGGGGTTGCAATTCTAATATCTGACAAAATACACTTCAAAGTAAAACTAGATTCATAAGAACAACATTACAGGACTTTAAGACACAGATTTAACCCCAACTCAGTAATAATAGGGGACTTCAGTACCCAACTGTCTCCATTAAAGAGGTCAACTGGACAAAGAATAAACAGAGAGATGTCTGAATTCAATGATACCATATACCAAATGGACCTAACAGACATCTTTTGAATATTCCACTCAATCATCAAAGCATACAATTTCTACTCAGTATCCCATGGAACTTTTTTCAAAAATTGACCACATATTGGGCCACAAAACAAACCTCAACAAATACAAAAATTAGAAATAATTCCATGCATTCTACTAGACCACAGTGCAGTAAAGCTCAAAATCAACACTGGATGAAGCCCTAGTCACTACACAAACTGGTGATGATTAAACAACACACTCATAAACAATAAGTGGGTCAAAGGAGAAATTAAGAAAGAAATAAAAGAATTCTTGGGATTCAACAAAAAGGACAATACAACACAACACAACTTCTGGGACACATTAAAAGCAGTCCTCAGAGGGAAGTTTATAGTTCTAAGTGCGTACATTAAAAAATTAGAAAGAGCCCAAATAAAAACATTGCAATTCAAGACACTGGAAAAGCAAGAACAAATGAAACCCAAACCCAGCAGAAGAGAAGAAATAACAAAAATCAGAGCAGAAATTAATGAACTAGAAAACAAAGAAAATAATAAAAAAGAATCAATGAATCTAACAGCTAGTTCTTTGACAAGCTAAACGAGATAGACAGACCCCTAGTGCAGTTAACCAAAAGAAAGAACAAATCCAAATCAACAAAATCCGAGATGAAAGGAGGAAACATCACAAGAGACAACAAAAATACCCAGACCATTACAAGGGATTATTTAAAAAAAAACCTATATGCTACTAAATTTGAAAATCTAAAAGAAATGGATGGATATGTAAAATCATGGGAACCACCAAAGTTAAAATGAAATCAACAGTTTAAACAGACCCATAACATATAAGGAAATCAAAACAATAATACAAAGCCTCCCAATTAAAAAAGCCCAGGGCCAGATGGATTTACAGCATAGTTATACCAGACATTTAAAGAAGACCTCCAACCAATATTACTTAAATTATTCAAAATGATAGAAACAGAGGGAGAACTACCAAATTCTTTCTATGAAGCCAGCATCACTCTAATACCCAAACCAGGTAAAGACACAACCAAAAAAGAAAACTATAGACCCATAGCCTTAATGAATATTGAGGCAAAAATTCTCTACAAAATACTTGCAAACCACATAAAGACACATATCAAAAAGATCATTCACCATGATCAAGTAGGCTTTATCCCAGAGTTGCAGGGATGGTTCAATATATGCAAGTCAATAAACATCATTAATCATATAAATGGACTCAAAGACAAAAACCACATTGTCATCTCAATAGATGCAAAAAAGGCTTTTGACAAAATTCAGCATCCATTTATGTTCAAAGTCCTAGAGGGAAGTGGACTGGAGGGAACATACCTCAACATAATTAAAGCTATATAGAATAAACCCATATGCAACGTCATTCTAAATGGAGAAAAACTGGAAGCACACCCATTAAAATCAGGAAGGATGTCCACTATCTCCACTTCTTTTCAACATAGTGCTTGAAACTCTTGCTAGAACAATAAGACAAGAGAAGGAAATTAAAGGAGTACTAATTGGAAAAGAAGAGGTCAAACTTTCACTTTTTGCAGATGATATGATACTATAGCCAAGAAATTCCAAAAGTTCCACCAGAAAACTCCTAGAACTGAACAACACTTTCAGTATAGTGCCAGGTTATAAAATCAGTCTACAAAAATCAGTAGCCTTTCTATATACCAATAACAACCAATTGCAGAAAGATTACAGGGAGATGTTCCCATTCACAATTGCTGCAAAAAATTAAAATAGCTTGGAATAAATCTGACCAAAGACACCAAAGATCTCTACAATGAAAATTTTAAGTTGTTAAAGAAAGAGACTGAGGAAGACACCAGGAGATGGAAGGACCTCCCATGCTCATGGATTGAAGAATTAATATTGTGAAAATGACCATCCTACCAAGAGTCATATATAGATTCAATGCAATGCCAAACAAAATCCCCATGACATTTTTCACAGAATTGGAAAATATCCTTAAATTCGTATGGAAGCTCAAAGACCCTGGATAGCCAAAGCAACCCTGAGCACAAAAAGCAACACTGGGGGGATTACTATACCAGATCTCAAATATACTACAGAGCTATAGTTATAAAAACAGCATGGTACTGGCACAAAAACAGCCATGTAGATCAATGGAACATCATTGAGGACCCAAACCTGAGTACACACAATTTCAGCCAACTGATATTTGACAAAGGTGACAAGAACACAGAATGGAGGAAACACAGCATCTTCAACAAATGGTGCAGGCAAAACTGGATCTCCACCTGTAGAAGATGAAACTAGATGCTTACCTTTCACCTTGCACAAAAGTCAACTCCAAATGTATCAAAGACCTCAATGTGAAACTGGAAACCCTGAAACTATTAGAAGAAAATATTAGGGGTAACTTAAAAGATATAGGTATAAGAAAGGATTTTTCTAAATTGGACAGAAGTTGCTCAGGAAGTAAGGTCAGCAATCGCCAAATGGGACCTCATTAATCTAAAAAGCTTCTGTACGTACAGAAAAAAAAAATCAAAAAAGTGAAGAGAAAACCCACAGAATGGGAAAAATCTTCACCAGTGACACATCTGACAGAGGTTTTAACATTCAGAATATATAAAGAACTAAAAAAACACAGAATCGAGAAACCAAATGACCCAATTAAAAGATGGGCTAAAGATCTAAACAGAGAGTTCTCAAAGGAAAAATAAAGATGGTTAAGAAATATCTCAAAAAGTGTTCAACATCATCAACAATTAGGGAAATGCAAATTAAAACCACCCTAATGTATCACCTTACCCCAATCAGACTAGTTAGGATTAAGAGAACAAATGATACCAAATGCTGGAGAAGATGTGGAGAAAGGGTAATTCTCATTCGCTGCTGGTGGGATTGCAAACTCATACAACCCCTATGGAAAACAGCATGGAGAACTCTTAAAAAACTAAAAATGAACCTGCCATATGACCCAATTATACTACTCCTTGGCATATACCCAAATGACTCATCCTGTTGTAGAGACAATTGTACAACCATGTTTGTTGCTGCTCTTTTCACAATAGCTAAGAGATGAAAGCAACCTAAGTGTCCCTCGACTGATGAGTGGTTAACAAAAATGTGGTATATTTACACAATGGAGTTGTATTAATCAGTAAAGAAAGAGGAAATAATGAAAATTTGCGGGTAAATGGATGGATCTAGAAACTGTTATACTAAGTGAAGTAACACAGGCTCAGAAAAACAAACGATGTATGTTCTTGCTCATATGTGGATCCTAGAACCAAATCCTTTTACATTCCATGTCCTTTTAATAAGATGATGGTGTACAGCAATCTCTTCTGCATGAGATAACTACCATCATCATGACTTCAGCTGAGCCTGTTCACTAAATGTCGTCACAATTGGGCTTATTGATGGTTGTGCTCATTCATTAAAGGATGGCCAAGCAGGGTCAGCAACCCTTCAGTTATCTCCATAAGTAAGCTCAGTATATTCATTGGTTCCCCAGTAACACTTTAATCAAACTTTGGCTTGACCCTAGAACCTTAAAAGGTAATAAGCATTACTTAGCATCCACAGGAAAAGACGTCTCACAACAGATGGAAAATTTATTTATTAATGCTATTATGTCTCATAATTATTAAAAAAAAGAAAATTAGAATGTAAAATATGTTAAAAGGATATGGGAATGGAGATATTTTCCAAAATAGACAGAAAAAATGAGAAAGCCTAAGCAAGTGATGAAGGTCTTTGTAGGTTTGTTATGATATATAAAGGATGAGACAAAAATAATATACACATAACCTTAAAATTTGTAAGGTCATAGTTTAGTCAACTACTTTGAAGAACAAAATGTATATCTAGACAAGGTTTATCTGAAATATTTGTTTTTTTTTTACCCAAGCTTTATCTACATAGCACATGGTAATTAAAAGTACCAGACTGGTGGAACTAACCTTATTTGATGTTTAACAGCCATACTTTGAGGCTTATATAAATGTGGTCAGAGCAACTTAACGGACAGTTTTTTGCCCATTACCCTCCACGGTCGACTAAGATCCAGAGGACTATGGAACATGTCTCAAAATATCCTGTAACTGTGGTGAGTCACCTGTCCTCTTGTTCAGGAAGGCCATGGAGACCCCATGAGACGGACTTGAACCAGTGTCCAGGCTACAAAGAGGTGGGTCAGCTCAGAGGAAACATCTCATCCATGCTTCCAAGTGAAACCAGGCATGGTTGAGTGGGACCTTTGACTTATCTTCACATAGATGGAACTAGTAAAGGAAAGGAGCCAGGGGCTCCTCCCAAGCCCATGTGACCCCTGAAGAACAAATCCTCAAAGGACCTTAAGTGTAAAAATAAATTGATTTATTTAGGCCAATTGTACGGTCTTAAACACGCAAAAGGAAAGTATAACCAAAGAGTAAAGTCATCAGTATATTTCTTTAAGAGTTCAAGGGATTACACTTCCCTGAAATTATGTTTAAGTCTATATAAAAAGTTATTTAGATAGTTATTTCTCATTGATGATTTTGATCCTAATCAGAAAGTGCTGCTCAGATGTAAGACTTCAAATCTTGGTCTGCAATACTGTAGTGCCCATCTGTAGCTAAGGGAGGCAACCAGCTATTGTCCTAAAATGATGGATAAATTTGTTTTCACCCCCTACCTAGAAGTCTTAGAGAAGGAACTGACACTGATTCTAACCATTCCAACAGCTATCAAAATACCTGAAAGCAAATCCTGAATCCATCACTCTGGAGTCCAGCCTGGGAAGACAAAAGAAAAATGATGAGGAATCCAATAGAGGGATGCTTTTGGAAGCTCTCATCAAGAAATCCCAATGGACTCTCATATGAACATTTGAAAACTGCCCTGTTCTGACTTTTTACTTGTTCCCTGTCTAGAACTTGCCTTTACTTCTCCTTCACATCTCCTATTCATGACTCAAGGACTTTGTTTTAACCCTAGAGATAAGAGTTATGAAATTTGGAAGTTTTTTTAGATAGACGCACTGAAGGGGTACTCCAATTGCCTCATCCTGCTTCTCTATTCAGCATGGAAGAAGCCAGAACTGTCTGTGTCCTGATTCTGTATTGGCAATTTAGGTATCCTCTTTAGAGGATAGTGTGATAAGAATAGGAGGTAGGAATTGGCTAGGCAGTTAGGGTAAAAAGACCCCAAAGAAAAGTGGCCAGTTTCTTGGCTAAGACTCAATGTCCTTGGGCCTCCCACCAACATACTCCATTCCAAAGGCCAAAAAATGTCTGAAGTACTTTGGAGCTTTCATCTAATCCTTAGGAGATTTTAGGGTTGCCTCTTCAGAGGGAGGAATGTTAGAGTAGCCAAAAGCCCCATAAAAAATAATAAAAGAAGAAAGAGTATGTGAAAAAAAAACGGAGGATCTTATCAGAAAATAAGTATTCTCAAGATATGTGAATCAATATTTTAGGGCCAACTTGTCTTTTCCAAGGGAATCTTTACAGAATTGTAGATAAGATTACAAGTCCTAGATCTAGCTTGCTATTATCTTTCAGAGTGATTGTATAATGAATTAATACATGTAAGTAATTCAGTGTAGAGCTTGTTCCATATTACATGTTAAAGTATTGCTTTACTAAGGAAAAAATGAAAAGGGAAAATAAATGAGAGGCAGATGATGAGAGATAGATGATAGACAGATGGCAGGTAGATAACAGAGACGCTGTATATAATGTCTGTGCACATGGTATATATGCTACATGAGGTGAATTAGAAGAAAGGAAGACCATATTGAGGCCCACAGTTGTACTGGAGAAAGTAGAGACAGATAGGTACAGAGCTGGATAACACTGTGAATGGATAATGATACACTATCTAGGAATGTATCAAATATTAATAAACCAATATTGAACCATAAAAAAGCAACCATGGGTCAGCTCACTTGTTAAAAAGTAAACAAAGAAAGAAAAAAACTAGAAAACCTAAGTATTATCCATGAAGTACAGACAGGAGTAAGAGGACGAACAGGAGTCAGGAGGGGTGGGCAGCATTGGAAGGCATATGTCCTTCAGCCACGCCATTTATGTAACTAAAGCTCTTGGAGTCATACTATGGTGTCCTTTGCTCAAATAAATAATAAGATCACCAAGAATGCTATTTATTAATTTTTTTAAAAAATGTATTCATTATTTTTATTTTTGTCTGTTAGTGCACTGCCTACATGTGTGTATGTGCACCCGTGTCATGCAATGCCTCTGGAGGTCAGAAGAGGACGTCAGATCTTCTGGAACTGGAATTATGGACGGTTGTTAGCTGCCATGTGGGTGCTGGGATTCAAATCCAGGTCTTCTGCAAGAACAGCCAGTGGTCTTAACCACTGAGCCATGTCTCCAGCCCAACATTGATTTTCATATGTTGAAGCATCCCTGCTTCCCTGGGATGAAGTCTATTGGATCATAGTGGATATTCTTTTTTAAAAAGTTTTATTATTTTTATTTTATGTGTATGTGTGTATTTCCTGCATGTAGGTAAGTCCACCTGTGTTGCGCAATGCCCATGGAGGTCAGAAGAGGCTGTCAGATGCCCTAGGACTGGAGTCACGGACAGTTGTTAGCTGCCATGTGGGTGCTGGGATTCGGACCCGGGTCTTCTCTAAGAACAACCAGTGTTCTTAACTGCTGAGCCATCTCTCCAGCCCCTTAGTAGCGGATAATCTCTTTGATTTGTTCTTGCATTAGGTTTTCATGTATTCTATTAAGAATTTTTGCATTTCTGTTTATTAAACACTTTGGCACACAATTTTTTTTTTGTTGGATGTTTGTTTAGTTTTAGTATCAAAGTAATACTGACATCATAAAAAGAACCTGAGGTGTTCCTTTTCTATTTTACAGAATGATTTTTATTATGTTGTTTGTTTGTTTTGACAGGGTCTCCTTCACCACAGCCCATCTGGAAGTCATGATGCTCCCTGGGTTGGCCTTGACCTGGCAGAGATTCACCTGCTTCTGGCTCCTGAGGACTGGGATTAAAGGCACGGGCCACCAAAGGTTTTTATTGATTTTTTTAGAATTTCATACATTGTGGCTGGAGAGATGTGGTTACAAGCCCTGATTGCTCTTGTAGAGGACCTGGGTTTGAATCCCAGCACCCACATGGCAGCTAACAATCATCAGTAACTCCAGTTCCAGGGGATCCAACAGTCTTTTCTGTCTTCCAGGGCACTGCATGACACAAGTGCACTTACATGCAGGCAATGCATTCAGACACATAAAAAAAATTGAAAAAGAATTTCATACAATATAATTGATCTTATTCAAACCCCTCATGTCTCCTCTCAGATTCATGCTTATCTCCCTACCCTCCTGCCCACTTTCTCTCCTTTCTATTAGGCCTATTGAGTCTTGTTTGTGCTTCCCAAATACACTCGGGTGTAGATTCATCCCTGGAGTGTGGTCAGCCTACCCAGTATCATACCCTTAGCAACTCTCCTTCTCCCGGCAGCTGTGAATTGCCAATAGTTCCTCAGCTAGGACTGGGGCTTCTTGCCCATCACGCTCTGACCATGCTAGGGTGTTTTCTGGCCTGGGCTTGTGCAGGTTTTGTGCATGCTTTTGCAATTGCTGTAGGTTCATATGTGAAACTGCCTTACTGTATTGGGAAAACCCTGCTTGGGTACATTCCTGCATCACAGCTACCTTTCAGAATCTTCCTGCCTCCTCTTCCAGGATTCTTCCTGAGCCTTTAGGGAAGGAGTGTAATATGGTTGTCCCATTTAGGACTGAACACTTCATAGTTTCTTATTCTCTTCATGTTGACAAGCTGTGGGTCTCTGAGTTAATCACCATCTTCTGCAAATGCAGTGATCTATGAAGTCATTAGAGGTTGGTTTAATACTGTATCCATTTAACAGTATAATAGTAGTAGGTTTTCTTCTGTGGTCTGTGACCTATCTACTGCCAGGTCCTTGGTCCCAATAACAGTGCCAAGTTTGGGTTCTAACTTGTGAAGTAGGCCTTAAATCCAACCAGAAATGGGTTGGTTACTTCTACAACAGTCATGCCACTATTGGACCAGTGGTGTATTTTGCCAGGATGGTTATTGTTCTAGTTCTCAGAGCTCACAGCCAGGTAGAGTTGATTATTTTTCTATTCTAGTAGCATGCATATCACCTTCTAGCACTATGAAAGCTGACTAAAAAAATCAAACTTTGAGGTCAGCACCAGCTTGATTTTTCCATGTTCTACAACTCACATATGTAGTGTCTTCAGCAATAGGGTCTTACCATCAAGTTCTTGTGGGTAACTAAGAGCAATGTCAATAGCCAGTACTGTTGGATGGTCTGTGGGACCCCTGGTCAACACTGCCAAAAGAGGGAGACCATTTCTGGTATTGGGCTTTTTATTTGCTAGCTTGTAGTGTCTGGTAGAGCCATTAAACCTCTGTTATAAGGTAACGCCATTTAAATTATATATATGTAAATTGTTAGGAAGTGTCTACAGTTGTAGGTTTTCATATGAATTTTCAAAAGACCTTTAGTGTTGATTATCCTTCCCCAAATTCTGTCATCTGTCCTGCTTTCCTACTCCACACCCTATTTAACCATTTCCTTTAAAAAATATTTTATTATTTTTATTTTATGTGTATGAGTGTATTGCCTGCATGTAGGTAGGTATATCCGTGTTGTGCAATATCTATGTCAGAAGAAGATAGCAGATCCCCTGGAACCAATTTATTTATTATTTATTATTTTTATTTTATGTGTATGAGTATATTGCCTGCATGTAGGCAGGTGTACCCATGTCGTGCAATGTCTGTGGGTGTCAGAAGAAGACATCAGAACCCCTGGAACTGGAGTTGCACCCAACTGGAGTTGGTTATAGCACTGCCATGTGGGTGTTGGGAATTGAACCCGGTCCTCTGCAAGAGCAGTCAGTGCTCTTAACCACCGAGCCATCTCTACATCCCCCCTTTAACCATTTCCATTCCAATATTTTCTTTTCCACTTTTATATCAATTCATTTTACCCTTCCCTGCACGGAGCTTTCCCATGACCCCTCACTAGTTTTTTGACCTTCAGCTTCACTCTTTGTGCTCAGATAAAATAAAGGATATGTTTCAATTTTCCAAAATTTGTTGAGACTTATTTTGTGTCCTAATATGCAGTTGATTTCATGAGGACATCCATCAAAACAGAATTAAAACACAGACAAATGATCTTAACTATTGTATTTAAATTAAAAAAAAACACAAGACAAAACTGTTGGGAAGGAAGCCTTGGTTACTTTAGAAAGCATTGTTTAGACTATATGCTCTAAGGCTAACTAAATAAGTATAGTACTCATACTAATAATTAAAAGATATTTAATTTTCAGAGGTAACAAATACAGATAGCATATTCTGCAACTACTTTCCCTGTGTTCTAGAATTGAATAAGCAATTAATTTCCTGTGCTATTGAGAGTTCAGTACCAGAGCAATGAATGAGAGATAAAGAAAGGGAAAGCGTATTTAACAAACACTGTGTGAATAATTGAACTGGAACTACGGATGTTTCTGCAAGGTCAATGCAAGATAGATAGTGGTAGGTCAATGGGGAGACAGGGAGAGGACGGGGAAGGGAGGAAATGGAGGAGTAAAATAAAAATATATCAACATATAGTGAAATACATGAGCATACATGTAAACTACATGGAGAGAAAGAAAGAAAGAAAGAAAGAAAGAAAGAAAGAAAGAAAGAAAGAAAGAAAGAAAGAAAGAAATGAACCTAGTTACTGCCAAGGAGCTTCTGAAACACCCAAGGGAGCAGTGCTGGAAAATGTTTTGTTCAGTGTTTGGGCTTTGATCATTATTGCTGGCACAAAACTACCCCTTGTTTTTGTTCTAAAGAGGTGATTGATGGGTGGGAACTCCTAGTTGGCCTCAGTAGAGAAGTTGTTTGCTAGGGAAATCAACCATGTCATTAGAGTTTTGAAACTTAACACTCTTTTTCTTAATCTCACGTGACATAATGCTTCAAGGTACAGTCAGCACAGCAGATGATAAATACAAGGTATACACCCATCAAGGCAGAAGTAGGAATACACAGAGGGCATGATTATCTAAATGCAACATCTTCAGGAATCTACAAAAGAAACACTAATAAAGAACTACTACTTAAGATACAAAAGTAAAATCAGTTGTAGGTTAGTATGGTAGTACTACACTGTGAGGATCCTGGCTAAAATCCCACTGTAATTTACAAACTCAAGAAGCAAAAAAAAATATGTGCAAATTTCAAAATCTAAGTATATAACTTGTACACTAACCAATGAAATATCGGTGACTGGAAAAGATACAGAATAGAAGCCTCGGTGTGATAATGCTTTTGATCCTACACAAGCTAATATCCAAGTTTACCAAGTTGCCTAGCAAAGCACTAGAAAATATGTAGAAGATTTAAACCCGATTTTTCTGGATTCTGTATGGAAATCCAAAGAGACTAAGATAGGTACAACTACTTTGAAAGAGGATAAAGATTAGATGCAGAAACCAAGACTTTGGACGTTGATGAGGGACAGAAAGAGATATCAAAAGCATGAAACGAAGGACTCAGCACTGTCCCTACACAAAAAGTCCCAACTGATTTTTAATGAAAGTGAAAGAGCTATCCAATGGAAGAAAGACCATGTTTTCCAGGAACTAATTCTTTGAATTATAATTGATGTTAGACAAACCGATGAGTAAAACTGACTTATTTTGTATTATTCAATGAAATCTGGTGTTTAAAACCATGGGTTTGTTCAAAATGGAGAGTGCAGCCAGGCATGGTGGTGCAAGCCTTTAATCCTTGCGATCAGGATGCAGAGGCAGGTGGATCTCTGCGAGATCCAGGCCAGCCTAGCCTACATAGCAAATTCCAGGCTAGCTGGGGCTACAATGAAACCTTGTCTCAAAAATAAGGGAGTAAGTAAATAAATAAATATAATTAAACAAACAAAAAACCAAAATGAGGAGTGGCTGTTTAGGTTTTTATTTTCAATGTAACATACACACACGCACACACACACACATACACACACACATACACACACACATATGCACACATTATATGTAAATATATACCACATACACGCATGACAAAGAATTGTATGCTTTAAAATGAGTCAGTTATATAAGCTCATAAAGGTTTTAAAGTGCAAGAATGGTTGCAATTTGTATACTTCTCAACCTATTTAAGCTATTTTCTTTACTTTCAAAGGAAAACTTCCAACTGAGTGGGTTGCAGTTATGACAGGAGCAGGCAGTGGCTCCTTAATATATCCCGGCCTGTCAGTGGGAGAATCGGGTCCTCTCTGCCTGTCTTCCGTATGCTTCGGCTTCATTTGTTTGCCCACCCTGCCTCTCAGTTCCAGGGCAACGGCAGCCAGAGCAGTGCTGTCTCCAGCAGCAATCAGAGCGGCATAAATATTAGTGATAATTGTATGGTACAGTAATTGCAAATAGCGGTGATTAATTCTTACAATAATAGCTGTCCTAAGAACAATTGATTTCCCTTCCAGTCATGCCCAGGCTTCCCATGAGAAAGCTTTAAAATGGTTATTATTATTAGTGTAAGCTTTGGGGAGAAAAGGAAAGATGAAAAGAATCGTGATTACCTTGGAGTGGTCAGCACTGATTCGTCATTAGAGGGAGGAGCAAAGGCCCCGCACCACGTGGAAAGGGAATGACCTCGCCGTCCAGATCAGCCCGATGCTTAAAGGAAGAGCCACCGCTCGCCAAGTGTGGACCACACCATCGTGGCTACTAATTTCCTTGAAACTATGATGGCCCAATGCAGAAATTTCTTGCTCATGCTGATTCTTTTTTGCTGAAGTCTCATGTAGTGCTCTGCAATTCATTTTTGAAGTCTTTATGATGTAGCTATCTAAGAATGATCTCCATTTAAAGTATGCTAATGAGTAGGAATATCAAGCCGCAAATTGCCTCTTTCAGATTACTGAAGAAGTCATGGTTGGACCTGGAATTTAAGATTAAATAGCCACAACTGCCATTTTTATGATGAAATTAAGAGGCTAGAGCAAAACTTCGGGGCTTATTTCCCCTCTGACTGCTCCCTATCCTTCTTTCTCTGGTTAGACCTTGATAATTAACAGCATATATATTTTATCATCCTGGATTCAGGCCTCAAATAATTCAATTCATGGGCAAATTTATCTGTGTTAAACATTGAAATTTTATTTTAGTTACTCTTCAAACTGGAGAACACAATTCATAATTAATTAGCTAGGGTCAAATTTTCCTGTCATCAAAGTAAATCACTTGATTTTTAGTGGTATGTACTTGCATGAATAAATTAAGCATTAGAAATAAGAATTTTAAATGTTCATTATGTATTGAACCTTAATGGCCTTGTATCTATCCTCACATATTTGTGCTTTGAAATAGAGAAAAGCTCAAAAACTGATTGATAATGTTCCCATTTCCCTCAGAGTATAAGGACTGTAAATGATGTGAAAGCCAGTGCTCATCCTTAGGTCCTCAGACCTTCTCTTCACTCTCAGTGTCCAGCATACTGTCTAGTGCACTTGGGACATTTAGACTAGTAAGTGTTTTCATTATCTAATCTTGGAATAAGTCTTATGTACTGATCATAAACAGTGATCATGATACAGTGAACGGGAAAGGGGTCACACAAGGATTTGACTGTAAGGAAACCAGTCCATCTTGAAGTCCAGCTGCTGTAACATAATGATGCAACATTGAGGAGCATCCACTAATTTAAGGATATGTAACCTGATGCCATTAAATTATTTTATGCAAGGATGATGCTTCTTCAAAGAGAGCATAACTATCTCAGATTTGAGAGGCGCTATAGTGAGCCTCAGAGACAATTCACTCAAAAGTGTTCACTACCAGTCATGAATGTGAGACTGAGAAAGGCCAAGGGTAAAAACTAAATAGGCAAAGCACAAAATGAGGGTGAGCCAGGCAGGGGAAATGGACAACGAAGTGAGATAGGAGACAGGTGGCATCTGCACGCTTCTCACGTTGGCCGTAATGGGAGCTCATCAATTCCCAAACTCTCCTTTTTTTCTTGAGCAGAAGCATCCTATATTTCCACCGAGAGTTGAAAGGGCCATCTTTGCAGAGTGAAACAGGTAGTGGGAGTGGTTGACAAATTAGCAGGATGAGTATATAATTTATTGTCTAAACCTGGACACTCTTTAGAGCAAAAAGGGTTGCTATTAATAATTATGCCAAAGAACAGGCGCAATTGAAGCCACCTGAGAAACCTTAAGTATATATTCACCCTGTAAATGAGAGCCATTTATTTTCGGCCATTTTTGCTGTGAAGAGTTTAGAACAGTGAGTTTGGTAAACAGTCCCTTGAAGCTTGCTGTCTATGCTTTCCATGAGTTCCTCACCCAGAGAAAAAAGGTGAGCATGAGGCAGGCAGCACATGCTGTTTCCTGACAAAGGACAGCCTCTTGGGGAAGGGCTGAGTCCTGAGGATATTGTCTAAGAATTCATGTCCCTCTCAAGGAAATTACCCATCATTAGGGATTTGTGCAAATCCTTTGCTGCAGTTCCCCTCATATCAGCTGCAAATAGAAGGTCTGTTTAATCTTGCAAAATTTCTTTTCATATGCATCTAATTAAAGTATCTGTTGAGCCCGTCAATGTTCTGCTCAAGCTAATTGAATAGAAAAAAAGTTTAATGGTTCTCTATTAGACTCTCCTGGTTAATGTCATAGGCATCCATTGATTTTTTTAATTAGGGATTTTTTTTGTTAATGGATTTTCACAAATTAAACTCTGCCTAATAACCAGTGTTTCTCAGGCAGTTCTCAGGACACTTGCTGGGATTTTGGCAAGACCCCATGAGGGCATTTTGGGGAGTGTGCCTTTTCAATGATGGGTTCTTATAGAATTCTAAATTGGGATTAGAATTCCTGCTGATAAACTTTGTTATTTCATAACTTTTTCCTCCCATTACAAATAATGACAAGACACTGTGGAGAAACGCATATAAATAGTGGCATTCGCTTGCTCTCAAACAGACTCCCACTCATGGGAGTCCAAGGACAAAAGGTTACACTGCATATTATCCTGGCTACAGTAATGATAAGAGAATCATTGAAATACTGGCTAGGTCAGAAAACAGGTCTATAATTAGAAGAAATAATTATAACCAGATGATTAGGTTACAATCGATTAGGTTTACATAGTGAGTTCCAGATTCCAGGTCAGCTGGGGCTATAAGGAGACCCTGTCTCAAAATCTCAAAAAGATAAAAAAGAAAGGAAAAGAAAAGAAAAAAGAAAACTAAACTATTGTGTAGAGGCCTTGAGTTTATTCTAGATCAGACTTCTGCTCATGTATTTATTTCCCATCCTATGCTGGTTGTATCACAGTTCAGCTCTTGATAGTCTGGGTCGGGTTTAAGGGCAGAAAGGAGTTATAGCGTATTCTTAGTGTAATCTGCTTCTTCGCAGCAAAACATTTCAAATTCATTCTGGACTTGAAGTTGTTTGAATGAAAGAGCAGTCCAAGGGATGTCCCCAGGTAAAAGCTGAGTTTTCAAGGTCAGTCTCCAGCCTCTGAAGGAAAACAAAGGTGAGACCTCAGGGAAAGGAGAGAGGAGGTGGGCACCGCTGTGGAAGGACTGGGGTGGGGGGTCCCCAGAGCGCACGCATTCTCATAACATTTCTTTTCAAACCGGAAAGGAGAAAGGTATTTTGAGACATCTCATCCTCACAGGACCAGCTTGTGGGCAAACTTCTGCCACCACAGGTGACAGCTGGCTGGCCACCTTAATGAACCAATCAGTAGCCTCTTCATCATAGCTGTGCAGAAGTAGATGTCTCACTTTCACTCAAGAAGGAAACTGTTAATGCATTTTGCCTCCATTCCTTTGACCCACCTTCAAGGAACAGAAATCAAGGTTGCCAAAAACCATAACGAAAGCTGTTTTGTTCTCCATGAAGTCCATGAGGACAAAAATCCTCCCATTTTGTCTCTTGGGTGACACACTCCCCCTCCATTCATCTGTCTTCTTATTTCCTAAACCTTTGTAAATATTGCCCTGAAATGACTCCCAAAATTCATCTCAGATATCTTTTTCTGATTACTACAAGTGTTTGCAATAAGACAAGTTAATATTTAGTTATATGTTGCCTTTTATTATCTTTAGCTCTTTACCATAACTCTAAGTGAGCTAATGTTTTATGAAACTTTCTTCTACATTTACTGATACTGACCTCTCCACAAATTTATGCCTTCCCAACAGACTCTTTGCCCTCCTCTCTTTCCAGAAGTATCCACCAGGATTTCCCCAGGTGAACTATACATTAAACTAGCCACTACTTGTATAATTATTATACAGCAGTCAATGTTCTAAGCATTCATGTATGAACTACACTGCAACTCTGTCATTGTAGGTGTATATATTTATATTATTTTACTGATGAGGAAACTGAGACACTTAGAAATATTTATACAATCTACAAAATATCACAAAGCAATTAATGGGTAGAGTGGTGTGGTTTAGAGCTTACGGTCCTGAGTGCTCCACTATACAAAGGGAGTTTCAATATTGCTCCTCATATCCAAATTGAATTTTGTAGCAAATTACAAATCTGAGGTTGATTCAGTTTATGTTGCTAGGTGAGTGCCCACGAATCAAACTAAGGATCAAGTGCAAAGTGCTTTGTGCAGGATGGAGAGGAGAGTCATTTGTTGACACTAACTTGGGCAGGAGGTTTATTTTCCTACATAGAAGAGTCTAATTCAGAGACAGTTCAAAATTTATGTCCTTCTCTTTTGGCCAGATAAGGGATGAGAGAAAATAAAGAAGAGTGAAGAGGTGAGACACTAACAACGTTGCTTCTGTCTAAACCAAGCTGACTGTGAGAGACATTTGAGCAATATCAATAAAGAACGGGAAAACATGGCTAGAGATTTACTCCTATGGCCGCATTCCAGAGTTTTCTGTGACCATAGGAAAATGAAAGTCTTTATCGCATATAACATGGGTGTTATAGCCCAGGGGGAAGGGGAGAACCGAGCAGACACTGGGTCATTCTCTGGGTGCCTTACAGAATAGACCTACATATAGTGATGTGAAGACATTATGTTTTGAGAGAGATGCAGAGAGGGTAAGAGCAAGTATGGACAGGAGAGGGTCTGATGCAGGAAAAGACAGAACTCTGGAAAAGACATCGAGAGGTGATCTAGAGGCAGTCAGGATGATGCAAGGATACATCTTCTGCTACTTGGTTTCTGTAAGAACAGCTTCTTTCTAAAATTGAGGTACCATTTAAATAAAATAAAAGGGGCTAAAATCTAAAAGACAGAGTAATTTCCTCAACAGTTACTCCAAATTATCACTGAATCAGTTATTCTTGGGAGGGTGATTTTACATAGGACAATGGGGAAATGGGAGGGAGAATTTATGTGTTTCAGAAAGATAACAAGATTATTATCTGGCAAGCTGAAGGGTCCTTATTACGCAGTGGGGTGGGGTTTTTCATGAAAATCACATGTACAAAGTAAAAAATATCAGGATCATTTTATTTGTATGTCTGTTAGTTCTTGAGCACGTGTGAAAGGCTGCACAGTTTTTTGTGCTCTCCTCATCAAGCTTAAAGTCCCTCAGACGAGAGATCTGTGATCATGATTTTTGTACTGCTGGCTCAGCTCACAGCTGGGCACAGTAAGCACTCAGGAGTATTTGTTGAAATGCTACCTCGGGTTCCAAAGGAAGGGAATGTATCTCTCTAGAGCTTTCTCCAGCCAATTAAAAGGAAGACAGTTTCATACTGTATATAATTCTTTTGGGGACCATTTCCTTCCCACCCATCTGTCTTCCTGCTAAGTGTTGGTTGGGGAATCAAAAGTGGCTTCACTACAACCTCCTCTGACTGTATTTAACCCAGGGAGCAGCTCCCAAACAAGACAGGCCAATTAGTAGTGCATCTAATTTCTGTAATTTCCAAAATCCTCCATCGCAGTGAGGCTATTACAGGAAAATTAACCTCTAGCAGCTGAAATCATTCAGTGTGGAGTTTAGCCAGGGGCAGGAAACCAAACTGATGTGCACAGAGAGCATGGAGCCTTTCCTTTCAAATGGCTGTGAGAAAAGTCAGCCTAAATGTGCAAACCTTGCCATTCCACTGACTCTCCTGTTTCTTTGGGAAACAAACATCTGAAGACAGACATGAGCAAAGGAGGTTACACAGTGTGATCCGTTTGCAGGTCCGTTCTTCACTCAGCAGCCTCGAGTGAACGACACAGAGAGCAGAGAATTACAGAAAGGGAGAAAGGAAGCAGCCGCGACGCAAAGTCTGGTGCCCGAGGATGACAACCGAAGAGCAATATACTAAGAGTTGTTATTCTTTTTGTCAATTGTATTTATTTAGTGTGTATATAGATCAGAGGACAGCTTTTTGGAACTGGGTCTCCCCTTCCACAGTGTAAGTTCTGGGACTTGAACTCAGCTCATCAGACTTGGAGGCAGGTGTCTTTACCTTCTTACCTACTAGGCCATCTCTCTGGCCTGAGCTGTTATTTTTTGATAAGGAAAATGAGCATCTGATAGAATTCTTCTGCAAATCTGTGATTTCTACTGTTCTTTTTAAAACAAAGCTCATTCTATGACCTACTCTGTGGTTCACAGTAGGGTCCCTGGGTTGGAGAGATGGCTCAGCGTTAAGAACACTGGTTGTTCTTGCAGAAGACCTGGGTTCGAATCCCAGCACCCACATGGCAGCTAACAACTGTCCATAACTCCAGTTCCAGGGGATCTGACAGCCTCTTCTGTCCTCCATGGGCATTGCACAACACGGGTGCACTTACCTACATGCAGGACAATACATGCATACACATAAAATAAAAATAAATAAAATATTTTTAAAAAGAGGAGGGTCCCAACGAGGAGTTTCATACACCTTATCCTGGACCAATGCAATAAATCCTTTCACAAGTCCTTTCTTGAGACCGACAGAGACGGAGTGCTCACTTCCTCTGTTAGTGCCCTTCAGCTCCTCTGAGTTAGAATTTAGGGAGATGCTTTCTTTGTGAATTCAGAGAATTCACAGTTTCTTTCTAGAACATGAGGGAGGAGGTTAAAAAGGACCATGATTTACCAGCATCAGTGAACACGCAAATCAGCTGAGGATCTTGTATTTTTTCCAACACTAAGAATTGAATGCAAGGCTTTCTGTGTATGAGGCAAATGTTCTACCCTGAGCTCCGCCTACAGCCTGAACAGCCTGGGAACACTGAAGCTTTGGATTCAGAAAGACTGGGGTAGGATCTGGTTGTACATTTTGACCACATTTTGAGGTGCTGCTGGCTTTTATTCCACAGCTTGGAAGGGATGAGAAAGTGCCACACTTACTCAGAATCCAAAACCAACCTGAAGAGCTTAGTCTCTGAACCCCCTTCATTGCCTTCTCTGTGTGCGGCATAAATGTCAACTAAAGTGCAGTCAACTCAAGTTGCAAACAGTTGGGGCTATGGGTGGGGAGTGGGAGTAAAAAGGAGCTACCCTTCAACAGATGGTACAGAATTCTGTACTCCTACTTCTGGCCTCCATCAGCTGGAGGTTTGATGCTCAGGAAAGCATTTCACCTTTTAAAAGCCACTGGAAAACTGCTGTTGAGGTAGGCATTTAATCAGAAGCCTGTGGGAGAATAACCGTTAATGACTTCTCTTTTGAAAATAGCAAATAGTAATCAGTTTTCATTTTGTCTGTGTTCAAAGGCTCCCAAATAACTTTGCATAGTTAAGCCTTTGAACTTTGACACTGCTAAATAATAAAAAGGAAGATAAATACTTCAGTATCGTGAAGTTGTGCGCATGCCTGGTATCTATGTTTAGAGATAAGGACGCAAGCATACACAAACACTTTCTCACTTGGTAGGGTCAATAGCCAAGCTATGAACAAGTAATAGAGGTCTGAACATTGAAAATCAGGCTTAGACTCTTCTAAGGCTTACACATCCCTTAGAAGGGATTATAGCATGAATCACTCCTGTGAAAACAATTTTGGTAGTAGATTTAGACAGAGTTTGCACTTACTGAATGGACATTGGAAGACTATACCTTTGCTCTGAGTTATAAATTGTGATTTACTCTGTTACTATAACAGCAACAACAATAAATAACAATAATAATAATAATAATAATAAGTCAAAGAAAACTAGTCTGAAGAAAAAGAAAAAAATAAACTCAAGATTATTCAGAAATAAACTCCATTCTACACAGGACACTTTGTATACTGAGATCAGATTATTCAGTCTCATGTCTGTGTATTTATATTAAATAATAGTCAGCAGGACTGGGGCTCAGTAGTAGAACACTTGCCTACAGTGTTAAGTGCCTTGGGTTTGGTGCCCAGCACTATAAGAAAATAATAAACAATTAAATAAATGAAAAATGACATAACACCATAGCCATGGTTTAGACCATCTTTGATGTCTAAAGCCTCAGACTCAGGAAGACAATTCTAGCAGTAATCAGGGAGTGAATAAACCAGGGTTGCAAACTTTTTGTTGTTGTTTAATGACTAAAAAACTGAGGCTAGGAAACATCATGGAATTTATTTTTTTAAAGGGAGACAAGCTAAGATCAACAGTGTGAGGACTGGTTTGACTATATAGTGAGAATCTGGAGAAGGGGTAAGGAAGGAGAGAGAGAAAGATGGAGGGAGGGAGGGAGGGAGAGGGAGAGAGAGAGAATAATATATTGAAGTTGAAGCTATAGATATAAATATGACTTTTAAAATGCACTGCAGAAAAGCAAATTTAGAAATATATCACATTACTCTGAAATTAGAAAGGCAATCTCTACTGAACGAGATATTAAGTAAAGAAAAATATTGATATTTTATATGAAAAAGAGGCTTACTGAGAATTACACATCATTTTAAAAAAGGAAAATAAAAAGCAGATTTTTAAAAGCTACAACTATAATCGCAGATTTAATGTCATCATTAAATAACTTATTTGAACATATCAGGAATTAAATCAATGTTAGGAGGGCACCTTTGAAAATATTTCAGAATTCACTGAAAAGAGATAAAAATGAAATTGTGGTGATTTATTTTGAAGACAAAGAATGACAACCTCACATATAGACAGTTGATATTTCGGATGAAAAATATCAAATCAAACAAAAGCAATAATTTAAAATAAGATAGAAAAAATATTCTGATATTGAACCAAATCATAATTCTGCAGATTAAAAGCACCCAGCAGCACATGTGAAGATATAAACAGAAGAGGAACTCCTACATTTTTATAAAGATGTCTACAAGCTCTGTGCTTACTACTTTGGTAGCTGAACAAATAGCTTCAAAAGTTAAAACAGGAACCGTTTAATTATGCTAAGAGAGTAGGGGTAAAGAGTTTGGAAAGGGTTCAGTGAGGATGGAGCAAACGAATCTAGACAATTTATTCAGGCTTTGTCAACAGTGAGAATATTTGTTAATGGTAGCCATTTTAAGGGAAGAAAGGGGACCTGAAGATTTAGAGGTAGATAGACAGAGGAGTTATTCCCAAGTTTTATGAAACCCCTGAGGAAGGATCAAGGGGATTTCATCTTGTTATATGAGAGAGCAGAGTGTATATTTGTGCTTGGTCATTTCTTGGCATGCAAAATGGGTGGACTAGACTGAGGAACATCTGGGGACACTGACAACACAGTGGGCTTTAACAGGGATGAGAGACTATATGGGCTCCAGTGGAGGGGTATGGGAGGGTGCTGGATGGGACAGGGATATAAAGATAACTAAGATCGATTAAGATTTTCTATATGAAATACACAAAAACTCAATAAAAACAAACTTAAAAATGCATCATTGCTATTTCCTGGTAATGCAAGGCTAAGACAAAATTCAATGCTGTCTGGTTTGAAAGATGGCTCAGCTGTTAAGGGCACTGGTTGCACTTGCAGAGGATCAGAGTTCAGTTCCTAGCACCCACATCACAGTTAACAAGTGTCAGTAACTCCAGTTCCAGGGGATCCCACTCCCTCTTCTGGCTTCTGGGGGGCATTGCACACACATGGTGCACTTACATACATGAATGCAAAACACTCATACATGTAAAATGAAATAAAAAAATTCAACACTGTCATTGACTTGCTTCTACCCACACTATATGAAAACTTAGTAATATTGGTAGCTGGAGACAACTGGAAGCTGGAATCATCTGAATGGCTCATTATTCACATATCTGGCACGCTAGCAAAGAGAGAATTGGAGAAGTGAACAGCTGCGGATTCTGGACTCTCAGTAAAACATGGCTTCCTCATAGTGTGGAGACTTCAGCATGGCTGGGCTTTCTGCTCTACAGGGTGAGGCCCCACTGTGGCTTCCCAAGTCAAGTAAACAGAAGTTTCATAACTCATTGTGATCCACTCTCAGCTGTCACATAGGGGAGCCCTACCATATCCTGGGGGTTTTTAGAATTTAGAAGCCCAAATGGACTCTGTGAGAGGAACAAGGTGTCAAACTCTCAAATGGAAATAGTCAAAGAATTAGTGATCTTAAGAAAAAAAGGGTAAACTAGCTATGAATTATTACGAATGCTCCTCACCTAAAGATGGGATATTGCCCAACCAACCCTTCATAAATTCAAAACACCCTATGATACACCCTATGATACATGGCTTAATGTTAGCCATGCAGTTTACTGTATTTTTTTTTCCCCTGTCATCACAGGGTGAAAGGAGCTGCACTTCACAGATGCTGACCACTGCTAGGGAGTGTCTGAATAAAATTGTCAGGGAACAACTTTGTATTCTGACATGAAGAAAATCTCAGATCCAAGATTCTTATGAAACTGCAGACCAACTCAAAAACTAGACTCCAACACCTAGATCAAGTCTAGGTGACCTTAAAACGTCTGCGGTATGGTGTGTGCTTTCTATTCCATAGAACGTCTATGAACTCAGGAGACAAAATTTCTTTGACATGCCTGGTAAGCAAGCAGCACTGAGATCGGTACTAAGACTACAGTGTGGATAGCCTCTTTCAAAACAGGTCCGCTGGGCCTTGTAACCTGGATGTTCCTCTGATCCTGTGATGATGAGCCATGGACCCGCCTCCTTCCCATGCTCTGCAAAGAAGCCATGCCCCTTCCCTCTTCCAGCCAATAGGTTGACCATAGCTGCTTGCAGGGGAGGGGCTAAGGGTATAAAACCTGAGAAAACCATGAGGCTGGCCTCTCGCCATTTTTGTGAGGCTGTCTGGAACCACAGGATTTATGTCTGGGTGTGGACTTTTGAACACAGCTGTGAATCAGGGGTGGGGGGGTGGGAGGGCAGCCACTTGTCTATAAGTAAACCTGCACCCCAAGCTCAGTAAGCAAGTCCAATAAACTCGTTAAGATTCTTCAAACTGGGATTTGGAGAATTCTTTTCTCAGGTTCTTGCAAGGACTGTGGGAGGAGGGGATTGGATACCACACCTGTGCCTCCCAGCAGTGCATTTGACTTAGTCTGCAGGATATGATGACACTGAGACTGAGTTTTGGAAGAGCATTGATGATATCCCTGATATGGGGAAAGAGACCAACAACTGAAGTAGAGTGGGGTGAGGGGAGAGTGTGGGCTGAGGAAATGTTAACTTGGTGGGCCATTCCCATAGGCTTGGTGGGGGTGGCTGCAGCGGCATGGTTGATGCAGTGGACAGTGAGATGTGTAACTAGGGTGAGGCCTTCTAAATAGTCGAGGTCCATGGGAGAAATCCAGGGTGGCAGCCATCTTGTAGATGGTATGGGTGGCAGCCCTGATTGACCAATGGGGGCCACCATGTGAGTATGGGGAGGCCTTGAAAACAGCAGAAGGTCTGGAACAGATTCCGCAAGCTCTAGGAGTTGCACACCAGGGACAGAAATGTCAAAAAGCAGCTGCAGAGGCAGCTTGGCCACTGCTATTGATAATAAGAAATCTGTCCCAGGTGGAGGCCTTAGCCAGAAGGGAAACTGAAGGTGTTAGAGAGGAATTAGAACAGGAGAGGGATATGAGGCTGGCCTCTTTGGTACTGGCCTCTGACCTTACCAGTATATTAGATAAGAGAGAAAAGGAGATGGTGGTGTTGGCATGCCATATTTATGTCTAGGAGGTCAAAAGGGAAAAAAAAGTCCAGATCAGAATGATAATAAAAGGCCCATCCTGGGATCCCAAAACCTGGAACCCCTGGGAAGAGTTGGGTAGTGAGGAAGAAGGAAGTGACCTAGAGATAGTGGAAAATGCTCCTTTGGTCTGATCTTTAATTCAAAGAAAGGGAAAATCCATGGTCCAACATGCTGATGGAAGTCTTAACCAATGCAGGAGATCATAATAGTCAGAGAATACTCAGCACTAGAACTATTAGAACTGGGAAAGACATTTAAACAAGCTATGAAGGAGCCTTTGGCCACCTGGCTTGTGAGGCTATGGGACGTGGGGCAGGTGGAATCATTTTAAGTTCTACAGAAGCAGAGAAGTTAAGCAACATAACCACTCATCCCTCTTTGAGACAATGAAGGCACAATTTAAGACAACATGAGGGAAACCAGTCCATGATGGATTGGCTCATATGAGCCATTCGGGTTATGTGGGTATCTCCAGCTGAGATTCCCATGAATACTAGAGACTGGAAAACCATTGAGGAAGGACAGGCTCTGTTGAAGGAACTGGGTATGAGGGAAGCTGTATTTGACACCCAGTTCACTGGCCCAGACAGGACTGTGTTTAAAGGAGACTTAAGAAAGATACTGATTCAGCAAGGCCCACAAGACTGGTATGGGGCTTTGGTGACAGTGCTAAGCTCCATGGTCAGGAGTGACCTGTATGAGGCTGGTGAGGCTCTGGGGGGTTTAAATGATTTAGACCAACATGTAAACAGGGTTCAAAAGGTGCTAAAGAGAGTATACACAACAGAAAAGGGCTGGAACTCAGCAAAGGGGCCCCTTGGTGTCTCCCGAGCACAGATGTGGATGGATCTGTGCAGAGCAAGAGTTGTTAGGGACAAGACAGACGGGCAGCCAAATGCTGTACTGGTGAGCCTGTGGAGGGCTTTAAGACCTGACCGACAATTCACCACAGAAGTAAGAGAACCTGGGGACCAGGAGATGTGGGTAACTCCAACTGTGCCTGCTGCTCCAGAAGAAGGCAGCCTCATTGGTTGGAACCCCCAACCACTGCCTTGAAGGGGTGGCCAACGTTGCCCACAGATGAGGGCCATACTGAGTGACCAGAGACCACATGTCAAATTGAGGATTTAGTGGTCCCCCACTAATATGCAAAACAGATGGGCCCTAGTGGATACTGGCACAGAGTGTACATTAATTCATGTCAATCCCCAAAAACATCAGGGCCAGTGGATTGCAGTGGATGGGTATGGAGATAAAACCATACAAGTAAAGCAGACTAGACACATTCTGAGAGTGTGCAATTATTCCCCCCAGGAGTACAAGCTGTGCCTATCTCCCCTTCAAGAGAACATTTTAGGGGTGGATGCCCTGCTGGGTCACACCCTACACACCACTGTGGGAGAGTTTCAGCTGAGGGTGTGAACAGTAAGGCGATTACTCAGGGGTGGGCAAGATGGGAGCCAGTCACATTGCCCACCCCATGGAGGGTGGTGATTATCAAACAGTACCAGTGCCTGGGGGTCGAGATGAAATTACCGAAACCATCCAGGAACTAGAGCAAGTAGAGGTTATCCACCCAGCCTAGAGCCCTTTCAATAGCCCTGTTTGGCCTATCAGGAAGCCAGATGGCTCCTGGAAAATGACTGTAGATTACTGGGAGTTAAATAAGGTGGTGCCTCCCATTCATGCAGTGGTGCCCAACACTGTACTGCTAACTGATCAGCTGGTGCAGGAAATGGGGTCCTTCCACGCTGCAGTGGACCTTGCTAATGCATTCTTTAGTATTCTCCTAGCTGCTGAATCCCACGATCAATTTGCATTCACGTGGAATGGATGACAATGGACTTTCAGAGTACTTCCCCAAGGTTACCTCCACAGCCCCATGGTTTGTCACAGGATGGTGGTTGGGACCTGGCCCTGTCACCCTGCCCTCGTTCTGTAAGGAGGTTCCACTACATAGATGGCATAATGCTAACTTCTGAGTGCCTTACAGATTTGGAAGCTCATTTGGGGAACATGCAAGTGTGCCTGAAGGAGCGAGTATGGAAAATCGACCCACAGAAGGTACAAAGGCCCGGTACAGTGATAAAAGTCTTAGGAGTTTTATGGTCAGTCAGGACTCACATGATACCCAGTGCTGCAGTTGCAAAAATCTTACAACAGCCCATACCCATAAATGCTAAACAGTTACAGGTATTTGGGGGGACTTCTAGGGTATTGGCAAATTTTTATACCTCACCTTGCTCAGGTTACCCATCCCCTGTATAATCTAATAAAGAGAGGTACTTCATGGTATTAGGATGTAAAGTCCCAAGAGACTTGAGCAGGCTAAGGTACTGGTTGGGCAAGCTAAACAGCTGTGTGCCCCAATACAAAGGTGTCCTTTCCTCTTAGAAGTCTACAGGAGCCCTGAGGGCTATGGGTGGGGCTTGTGGCAACAAGAGTGCAAATTGGGTTCTGGTCCCAATCATGGAACGAGGTGGAGTCCTGGTACATAGCTCCAGAACAGCACCTGCTGGCTGTGTACAAAGCATTGCAACAGATGGAATCCATTACGGATGCCACCCCCATTATTGTAAAAACCACATATCCCATAAAAGGATGGGTGGCGGGCCTGTTAGCCAAGTCCCTGTCAGGGGTGGCACAAAACCAAATGCCGCAAAGATAGCATGCATATTTGCAATAGTGAGGAGTGGTGTCCGCAAGCCTGATCACCAATGCCATGCAGGCAGGACTAGGACCGGTGTCATTTCTAGGCACAGAGCCTCTCCCTCTACCTCCTATATTTGACCCTCCAACAAGACCTGAGGGACTCCCTCAATTTGGGCTGATGCCTGGTATACTAATGGCACTAACCAGGGTGCCAGACAAGAATGGGTAGCAGTGGCGGTACAGATGAACACTGACACTATGTGGTTAGAGAGGGGAGAAGGAGAAAGCAGTCAATGGGAGGAATTGAGAGCTGTATGGATAGTAATAATGAGGGAGCCTTGGCCAGTTACAATTTGTGCTGACAGTTGGGCTGTGGTCAAGGGCTTAACCTTGTGGGTGGCTCAGTGGGAGAAAGAAAACTGGCAGACGATGGGACTGCCACTATGGGAACAACTGTGGAAGACATATATAATAAAATGCAGGAGGAGCTAGTGCCCCTGGTAGTTTACCATGTGGCTGCCCACCGCCTGGTGAGTCCCCCTGGGAATCAGGAAGCTGATGCCGTCGCCAAGGTGAGGTCTGTCTGCCCTCAGCGTCCCCTAGAAGCAGCTCACTGGATTCATATCAAGTCGGGCCAAAGAGGAGCCGACACGGGATGGAGAATAACCAAAGCAGCCGACATTCTGGTAAAATATGCTGACATCCAACAGGTTGTCCAGGCCTGTGAGGCGTGTTCCCAGTTATGGCCCCAGAGGATGGATGCCATGATGGGACATGTGCACAAGGTAGCTTCCCCTGTGAGAGACTGGCAAATAGATTATATGGAACCCCTATCAGTTAGTGAGGGGTGTAAATATGTTCTCACTTGTGTGGACACTGCCGCAGGCCTTACACAGGACTTTCCTTGGAAGAGAGTGACAGGAAAAGCTACTATTAAGGGGCTTATTGAACTCAGTGTCATGTATGGGTGCTCAAGGTGAATTGATAGTGACAGAAGCACTCATTTCACAGGTACAGATGTGCAAGCTTGGGCTGAGGATAATCAGGTTTAATGCTATTTCCACCTTCCATACAATCCTACAGGAGTAGGGTTAATTGAAAGAAAAATTGGCTTGCTAAAGGAGCAGTTGAAAGCCTTAAGCCCAGAAGGAACCCTATGGGGGTGGAAAAAAGGCCCTTCCAGAAGCCATAAGGTTGTTAAATGAAAATCCTAGTACCAGGGGTGGGTTGCCTCCCTATGAGCAGTTGGCAAAATGGACTCCACAGGTCCCCAAAACTATAAAGGTGATTGACAATATTGTTGGTTGTACACCTGAAGTGGACGGTAAGACCCTATTGCTGAAGACACCGCATGATGTGAGTGCAGGAGAGGGAGAAATCAAGCTTGGACTACGCTGGAAACTCCCTGCCACTGGATGCGTGGCTTTCATAGTGCCAGAAGGCGCTATGTAGATGGCTAGGGGAGAACTGTCCCCCAATATCCTGTTCGATGAATGACCCCGCGTGCTGCACTATCAACATGCGAAGCAAGATGTTCCTGATGGTGCAAAAGTGGCTCATCTAGTGTATGTACAACCAGCCTATTATCAATTGGACCTAATGCCCGCTCCTAGGGATGGAGCACACATCTGGTATTGTAGAGCAGACCACTCCCCTGTGGAAGGAGAGGTTATAGGCACCAGTGGAGAAGCCACTGCAATTGTATTGTTAGGTGGATGTGATGCACCTACTAAAGTGCCATCCAAGCATTTGTGTTTATGCCCAAAAGCTATTATAGCCATTACTGTTTACATGTTCTTGCTTCTTGCTCTTTGTGTTTTTATAGTAGTTGGAATGCCACTAAATTGAGACATCAGCCCATGACAGACAGATGATGCAGAGACTTAAACAGTCCAGTGCCTTAGTACAACGGGAGAAAAGTTGCCACCCCCTATGAGGCTCAGGGATATTTGCGGAAGAGGAGGGCAGAAAGTTTTGTATGACCCAGACGAAGGGGTAGAGTGTGACCTGGATGTTCCTCTGACCCTGTGATGATGAGCCATGGACCTGTCTCCTTCCCAGGCTCTGCAAAGAAGCCATGCCCCTTCCCCCTTCCAGCTGATAAGTTGACCATAGCTGCTTGCAGGGGAGTGGCAAAGGGTATAAAAGCTGGAAAACCATGAGACTGGCCTCTTGTCATTTTGTGAGGCTGTCCTGAACCACAGGATTTATGTGTGGGTGTGGACTTTCGAACATAGCTGTGAATGGGGAGGGGGAACCTGCTCGTCTGTAAGTAAATCTGCACCCCAAGCTCAGTTAGCAAGTCCAGTAAACTCATTAAGATTCTTCAAACCAGGGTTTGGAGAATTCTTTTCTCAGGTTGTCGCAAGGACTGTGGGAGGAGGGGATTGGATGCCACGTGCACCTCCCAGAAGTGCATTTGACTTACAGGTTCACATAGCAATCATTGTTCTATAACAATTTGAAACTGAGCTGTACCTGAGCTGCTCATTCCCTACCACGGCTTTGTCATATTCTTTTAAACTGAGCTGTACCTGAGCTGCTCATTCCCTACCACAGCTTTGTCATATTCTTTGGGAGCTGTATTAACCAAAGCTCTCCAGAAAGACAGAACTGATGGTTTGTGTATGTATGTGTGTGTGTGTGTGTGTGTGTGTGTGTGTGTGCGCGCGCGTGTGTGTTTGAAAGAACTGTGTATGATTGTGGGGACTACAAAGTCCATTATCTACTGGGAAGGCCAGCATGCTGGAGGCCTAGGAAACACATTGTGGTTTTAAGTCCTTAGGCAATCTAAAAGCTGAATTCATTGTTTTGGGGTACTTATGTGTGTGTGTGTGTGTGTGTGTGTGTGTGTTTGAAAGAACTGTGTATGATTGTGGGGACTACAAAGTCCAGTATCTACTGGGAAGGCCAGCATGCTGGAGGCCTAGGAAACATGTTGTGGTTTTAAGTCCTTAGGCAATCTAAAAGCTGAATTCATTGTTTTGGGGTACTTAAGGATTTTTTTTTTCCTAACTTTTAGCTGATTGGAAAAGACCACACCCAAGCTGTGGAAGGCAATACTCTTCACTTAGACTATTGATTTCCCTGTTCATCGCACCCTAAAATTATTATCACATTATCTCCTAGACTGGTATTTTACCCAAGACTGGTGATCACCTCCTAGCCAGTTATTACATAAAATTACTTTATTGTTCTTCCTGGCTCTTGGTTCTGACTTATGTCATCTTTTTGCCTCCAAGGAAAACTGAGTTTACACATAGTCTTTCCCAGGCCAGCAAATGGGGAGTATTACCAGAGGCCCTACTCACAGCCTTATTCAAGAGAGCTGGTGTTGGAAGCAGGCTTGCTTTACAGGCTTGTGGCAACTACATTCTTGATCGATGTGAACAAATGTTCCTTTAAAGGACTGGCCCACCTTCTCTCAATCAACACTAATATTTTCAAAGAATTTTTTAAATTGCAATGAGTGTGGGGGAGGCAGTTGCTTTGGTTATGAAACAGACATCTGCTACACTAGTTAGAATTTCTGGAAAGGCTGTGCAGTAGCCAGCTTGGTGAGTTATGAATTTTTATGAGGTGAAACCAGTGAAGGCGTGGTACAAGGACTGATGCCTTAAACTGCTGGCCACAGACAGGTAGAGCAGGGTAGGTCCTCTACACTCCTTGAGAGGGTCTATGTGGGCTCCAGCCACTGGTGTGAGTTGTTTTATTATTTTTTCCTATTCAAGTCACTGGGCATTCTCCTGTGCTGTTAGTGTCATAGAAAACAATGGTTACAAGCCAGGAAGGAGAAGGTACTGGCATTTAAATGACTGTACATATACTTTTCCTTGTTTCCACAAATTGACACTTGAGAGTATGTGAAGAAAAAAAAAAAAGAGGTGAAAAGATATGTGAGAGAGCAGTTATAAACCAGAAAGTCATATAGAGATCTTTAAAACCTGCCCCAGGCTCTGAAGGACTTCTTCTCTCTGCTGGCCTGCCCCTCCTGAGAAGGGAGCAGATGATCCCGCAGGTCAGCCATCTGTCTGGGCATGTGTGAGGGCATCCCGTGGCTGCTACATGAGGACTACTTGCCTGCTTTGACAGTGGACCAGATTGGTATATGGAAATCTAATGTCCAAGAGGGATCTGCCAGGAAAATGCAGGGTACACCTTTTCCCAGAGTCTATACAAAAAATTAAAAATTGCACATTTGGAGAGGGGACATTAGAAGCCAGAGAGGAAGAGAGATGTGTGAGATCAAAGTACGAGGAAGAACATGGTGTTTAGTAGAACATAAGCTGACCCAGAAGCCGGCAGTGCTAAAACCCCACCAGGAGGCATCCACAAGCACCGCTCTAGTCTGCCTTTCCCCAGCATTGCTTCTCTTTGTCTCCTTACATGAACTGTGGCTGGGCCAGCACTCCACGTAGTGGCGCTCCGTGTGGAACTCTCCTGAGGTCCCTTGTTTCAAGCATTTGGAATCAGCTGATCTGGAATAGTTGGTAAAACAGCTACTAAATACCACTCTGTGTGCTCTTCTTAATTATTCTAGTACCGCAGAGTAGCTCAGTCCATCAAAGGCAAATTTTGCATGTCAGATTTTTATTGAATTTAGTACGTCAAAGGGTTGTGGCTATGTACTGGGATGGGTTGAGGCCAATTAACTGCAGAAGCACGGATGAGGAGCAACTGGACCGCTTACTTCCTGGTACATTTGGAACATTCCAGCTGCCCAATTGTGTTCCTTCTTTAAGGTTCCATTCTTCCTCTTTTGCCCCAATGACTCCTTTTGCTGGGGAAGAAGAACCTAAGAACAGGTAGAAGAGCAGATTTCAGTAGAGCGGCAACATCGGGGCAGGACACTGGCCATAAAGCTGGTGCTGTTGAGTCTGGTTGTGGAAAACCATGCTGGTAGTTTTCAACCCGGGGTGTGTAGATTTCACAGCTCCACATGGCCACACACACTCATTGCGGACATAAGCTATTTTATGAATCTGTGCTTTTCTGGATCATTGTAGTTTATTTCCTACTTGAGTCTGCAGTATTTTATTGCTTTCCTGACTCTTCTAAAAAATGTGCAAATGCTGGTTGCAAACCAGTTAAATCTCAATTATAAGTCTTGATCCCCAATTAAAATTGAAAAAAAAAAAAAGAAAGCAAATTCTGTTAGAAATTGTTCCTGCTCATGGTATTTCCGAGCTTCATTAAAACCCCAAATGAATGATGAAAACTGTTCCCTAACAACACCTGCAGCCCAAAGTGCTAATTAGACAGGGTCAGGCTAGAATCGGACAAAGCCCGAAGACGGAGGCAGTGGCACCAGTGTGAAGTGGAATTTACTGAGGAAGGCAGGCAGCAGAATGTGTTCCCTGGCGTGTGCATCATGTCTGAAATGACACCAACTTCCAAGGGCGTTCTACATCCACAAATGTAGCTGCTGCCTGTGCTTGAATGGCCCTAGTCCCCACTCCCTCTATCACCCTACCAAGTCCCTGACACCAGGGTGGTTCTTGGGAGGAGAGATGGCCTCGTGTTCAAGCCAGCAATGACTATCAGTTTTCTCACTACTTTCCAGACTAAGTTAGGCACCATTACCTTTCATGACATTTTTTTATGGCAGTCACACATGTTTTACAGATTCTGGCTTGTCAACCAGCATGCATCCTTTATCAGGACTAGTCTTCAGTTAATCAACAGCCCAAAACAATGTCAAATCCTCTATCTAGATAAAGATGACATATTGAAATTACAAACTCCTGGAGAGAAGGGGGGGGGAATTAAAGGGAGAAAGACAGAGAGAGAGAGAGAGAGAGAGAGAGAGAGAGAGAGAGAGAGAGAGGCACAGAAAAGTATTTGGATGCCTTCCTGGAACATGAAGGCAGTTATATTATTTTGTTGATAATCACTGCACTGAAAGAGATAGTACTTGATTCTGTTTGTATGAAAAAGGCCTTCAGGAAGCCTGGGCTGGCTTTTCTGACTTTTCATAGCAAGTGGGTGGAATGCTCTAAAATACGGTTCTGCCTGAGCATTCCCTTCCTGACACTCGTACAGGAATGTCTCAATGACACTCGTACAGGAATGTCTCAATGTGAGCCACGGGAATCACCACTGGCAAAAATCAGCTGCACTTGATGTTGTGTTTCCATACTCAGAATTTCTCTCAACATCCCCAGCACTGCGGAGACCCCTGAAAGTGAATGGGAGCCAGAAACAAGTGGCAAACCGTGAGACCGAATTTCTAGATTTTTTGCTAGGTCAGACAATATATTCCGTTTGGAACTCATAGAGGATAAAAATGGGGGAGAGGAAGGGAAGTAGACTTGGGGAGAGAAAGGTGTTTAATTAGATATATCTCTCAGGGAGGGAAAAAGCGTTGATACGTGCGCTCAGATAATAAGGGCTGTAGGCTTGATTCAAAGCCTAGGCCTAGCTCTGCTTGCTCTGTCCTCGCCCCTGATCGCTGCTCAGGCAGCACCCCACTCTTGACAGACTTTACTCTTCATGGGTTCAGACATGACCTCTTTTCACAGGATTCACCTTACCAAGCTTTCTATGAAATCAACTTGATGTTTTATGATTGTTACTTAATGTTTTTGTGTAAGGAAGTTACCTATTTATAACTGAAAACAAGGAGAAACAGTTTTATTGTGGTTGGGGAAATGCTCCCTGGAAGAGGGGCCCTCTGCGAGGTGCTAATTGCATTCCTGCTGTATTTCGGCTTCATGCTTCCCACACTAGAGAGACAAAGAGAGGTGGGGGGGATTTGAAGATAATTGAACAAGGTGAAAATGAATGCTCATTAAATTCCAGAATACAGGAGGACTCATTTCATAGGAGAGGGCTGTAAATATGACTTTTAATGAAGTTATGACATGGTTGCCAATAAAAGTCATTTACTCTGCAGTATTACAGTTAATTATACACAGCTGGAGTCATTTATGGCTTGTCCCTTGTCAACTCTGTCTTCTCTGTGTGTTAACCATTTTGGTACGGGATCAGCCAGGAACCAGTCAGTTTTGCGTATGAAGGAACACTAGCCGAAGGTCCCACTTGACTGTAGGAGGAGGATAATCATCTCTAGCTGTAAAAGAATAATCAGCTACTGTTCCCTTCAAAGCATCCTCCCTCCAACGGGTACACAAGAGGAGGAAGGAGAAAGAGCTCGCTTTTGTTCATGTTTATGTAGATACATCTTTATGAAAATTGATAGGCCTAAGCATTTTATTGTCAGTGGTAGGAAAATTTTAAATACATTTCACGTTACTCATAGCAGCTTAACAAAAATACCTAAATAAATCAATAGTGATGACAAGACCTGAGAGCCACCATTGCCTTTGAAAGCTCAACCGAGGGACCAGAGCCTCTCCCCAGCACAGGCTGGCTTTGGCTCTTCTGAAAATCCTGTATTCTGAGGTAATCCACAGGAGGATGGCAGTTTCAAATAGCAAAGGCATCCCAGTTCCTTGTGTCAGGGCCAGGCTGGAAGCACAGCCTAAACACCCAGTTTCGTGCATATGCTCTGATGGCCGAAGGAAGACCTCACTTTTTGATTCTTAAAATAATTTCAGCTATAGCTGCATCAGGGTTCTAACGTCATCCTAGAAACTTAGTCGTCGTGAGAGCAATGGACCGTTGCTTTGTTTCATTCATGTCTTAGGGTGGAGGGGGCGTACTGACAAAAATTGCTCTAAAGTCATTAGGTTGTGATTTATATTAACTAATGCTCTGGCCAGGAGCATTCAGTTCTCAAAGTTCCCAGGTGCAGTGTTCATTGGAGGTGCCCATCCATGTCAGCCTCTGTGACAAAATACCAGAGAGAAATAAAGGAAGAGAGGATGTTTGGCTTGTGGTTTTGGAGGAACTAGTCCACGGTCACATGACCCAATTGCTATGCACTTGTGCTGAGGTAGAACACCACGGCAGGGAACATGTAGGTCAAACAAGGCAGCTCACCTCACAGTAGCTAAGAAACAGAGAGACAGGAAGGGCTTGGGACAGAGTTGTGTTCCCAGTGGCCTGCTTCTCCCACTTGCCTCCTTCTCTGAATAGCTCATGGGTTAGTCACCGATGTGGTTAAAGCCCTCATGATCCAAGCACCCCTCAACACTTCTGCCTCTGAGCATTGTTGTCCTAGAAAATGTTGATGTGAAAGCATAACTCTCACCTCAAAGGGGATAAAAGAGTTTACTCTGGAGTGAAATATGCGTGACCATGGCCTGAGAATACAGATTCAGGTCATCCCACATTCCAGTGTGGAGGTCGTTTCCTGAAGTATTTGTAGCAACAGAACAAAGTCCTAAAGACATTTTTCAAAGACAATGGTAGCAGCAAAAAAAGGAGCCTCAGCCATGTGTCGCAAATGTTATCTGGACACTCGGCTTTTAGGTTTAGAAGTTAGGGTTTTATCATGTTATGTTATATCACAAAAGGTTTTTTGGGTCACAGTATTTTGGGTCAGACACAGAGGTGGGTAAGAAATGGCTATCAAGGGGGCTGGATAGCCTAAGATAAATTGTTCTTAGGCTGTGGACCTGGAACATTCCAAACTCTCCACAATCACTGAAGTTCTAATCAGCTGATCAGTCTTGCAGAAGGTTCGGTTTGAAGATGCACATTTTCCTGGGCACTTGCATTCACAGAGGCAAACCCACAATGCATAAGCCTCCGAGAACACTTTGAGTGTCTTCTACGGGCCCACTCTAACTGGGTCTTAGATGAGCTGTCATGTGCAGTAAAGACATAAGCATCCTGAGTCTGGTTTTTGATTACTGTTAGCTTAATCTGGTCTGTTTCTGGTTTATGACCAACCCAATTATCTCTGTCAACATTTAATGGCCTTCTGGTTTCTATCCACCAGTAGTATGTGATAAAACATTTGTATTGTATGCTGGCATGATTTCACCGAATTTCCACTGACTCTTTTTCCCTTGCTCTTCATGACTGTTTCTAGGGAGCAACTACTTTATAATACCATAAGCTCAACACTATGATGAAGAAAAATGTTTCCTGCCCTGTTGTACATCACTGATCTTTCCCTGTAGAGCAAGCAGAGGGCCAGCAGAGAAGGAATCTCAAACTGCCTGCCCGTGTCCTCCCAGGAGGGGTCATGATGATGTTTCTACATAAAGCCCGGTTTTCCCACTTCTGTCTGTTTTTCTCTGCTCATGAGAAAAGTCTTTCCCTACTCTACACATAGGAACATGAATTACAATAGTTTTCTTACAGTTAAAGCCCCTTCCTACCTGTAACCAGATGTTTTAGGGAGCATAGACATTAGCTGATCGTGAGAATCTGTTCTGTTCCCATATTCTGTGAATAACCAGCACACACACACACATACACACACACACACACACACACACACACGCCCTTAAAGGAAAGATGATATTTAAGGAAATGAACACTTTGTCTTGGAGGGAGAGCAGAGGGGCTGGCTTGGCTTGAGTAGCAACTTGCAGATGAACCTTAGGGGTGATGGGGTGAGGATGCACTTGGAACTGATATGACTTACCTGGAATCTGAACACTCCCTACAGAGCACCTTCCTGGGAAGTTCAAAGACATCTTTATAACCTGGCCTTTTCTTGCATTTAACCATGAAAGGTGTCAAGTGTAATGACCACAGAACAAATTTAGAAAAGTCTACCTTAGTATCTTCGAGAATACTCAAAGATTCCTACTTGTGGTTCAAACCTGGGGAAAACAGCCTCTTCCCAATTAAAAGAACACAGAAGTTTTTCAACTTGTCCAAAATTTTGATACTTAATTTAATGTATAATTTGAACATTTTTCTGAGCTTGGTTTCTAACATACCTTTTCTGACTCTGGAGATTAACAAATTAAAATATCTTATATCTAAAGAACAGATGGAAGAAATTGAATAGTTTATGCTTTAAATGTTCTAGTCTTATTAAAAAACAAAAAACAAAAAACAAAAAAACACCATCAGCTCAGAAGAAGTCACGCTGTGCTGGCAATGAAAGGCTGCAGATAAGAAAGGAAGCCATGGAAATGCGTTTCAGCCATCCAAGGCCCAGAGAATACCCTGATGAAAGCTTTCAATACACTTTCGGTAGACAAAAGAAGGATTCTGCCCCACGGTATTTAGTTTATGTAATACAGCTGCCAGTCGACGGGAGTCTTTGGAATTAGACGTGTTTGCTGACAATAATTTTAAACTTAACTTCGTTGTTTCCTCCTAATTTTATAACAAGTCATAAAATAGAACACTACGCTAGACTGAATATTTTATATGGGAATCCATCTCATTTTTCATTTCTGAATTTTCTGATTTGAATCCACATAGATTATCATTACTTCCATATACTATTTGAGGTTAAAAATGTGCACATATCCAACTAACTGAATTATAATAATGCCTCCTTAAAGATTTGGGGACACAACTCAGACCCTATAGGCTGTATTTTATATATAATAGAGTACATTAAATTAGTGAGCAGTAAGGGGAGGTGTACATGAGAGGGATCTAAATATCATCAAATTGTATTGAATGAAAATCATAGAAATTCAGTAAAAATTTTAAAACATGCAGTTTTCCAGGCACAGAATTTGGAATTTTAGGCATTGGTGGGCATAGAAGGAAATCACTTGAGATAGCTAAAGTAACACCAGCATGTACTTAAATCACAAAAGTACATCATACACATGGCAGTGTATTGGATTTTTAAAAATAATTTTAAAATATTTTACTGAAAAAAATCATCTGGGTATCATGAAAAGCTTTGCATACTTTGTATTAAAAAATGGATCATATGTAAATATATAGTTAAATGACTTATGGCAAATGTATAATCCTTCATAAATTTCCCCCAAAGGAAGATTTCCCAGTGACCCCAAAGGATTCCCTTGCCTGGTGCAGCAATCCTCCAGACCACCCTGGTTCTAGGGAACTGCAGGTAGGCTTCTGCCACTAGAGGCTGCCTTAGTCTTGTAGAGAATCACATGAACTTGGGTTTATATTGTATGCAGTGCTTTATGCCTGACTTTTTTTGTAGAATATTATAGTTTAAGAACTGGAGGGATGGCTCAGCTGTTAAAAGCACTGACTTCCTGCAGAGGACCAAGATTCTGCTCCTAGCACTCACAAAGTGGCTAACACTGTCCATAGCTCCAGTTCCAGAGAAACCAACACCCAATTACTTGGTGTAATCACACATATGCAGTCAAAATACTCAAACACATAAAAATACAAATAAATAATTTTAAAACTATATTTTATTTATTATTTTTATTTTAGGCGTATGCGTGCATTGCCTGCATGTAGGTAAGTGCACCTGTGTCATGCAGTGCCCTTGGAGGACAGAAGAGACTGTCTGATTCTCTGGAACTGGAGTTATGGACAGTTGTTAGCTCCATGTGGGTTCTAGGATTCAAACCCAGGTCTTCTGCAAGAACAGTC